>NC_046660.1:84105968-84145559 GCF_010883055.1 Belonocnema kinseyi
ATTTTTAAGCATAGGGGCCATTCAAAAACTACCTCACACTGCCAGGGGAAGGGTTATTAAATCGGTTTTGTGATGCTTTGTTTTTCCTCTGTTTCCAAGATACTTCCCCTTTCTTTCATTTTCTTCTTTTAAATACGAACTGAATTACATAATAGAATCTAATAAGAAAACTTTACCGTTTTTCGTTGAAAGTTTATTATTTTTAATTGAAAAGTCTACTATTAGGCTTTTTCTTTAGAATGCATACCCTTTGCTAAAGATTCGTGTTTTTTTTTTGTAAATCAATTTTTTCAACTGCAAATTTAACTTCCATTTTTTGTTCAAAATTGATCGTTTTTAATTCAAAATTCAGCTAATTAATTTTTCATTGAGAAATCATTATTTTTGGTTGAAAATTCAAGTACTTGATTCGAAATTGAATCAATTTTTTAAACATTCATTTTGTTGGCTAAAAACTTAATTATTTTGTTGAACATTAATTCCTTTTGGGAAGAGGTTAATTTTCTCAGCTGCAAATTTAACTATTCCATTTTTTTATTAAAATTTGATCGTTTTTAATTTAAAATTCAACTGTTTTGTTGAAAATTCATAGTTTAGATATAAAGATTCAATTGTTTGATACAAAAGTTGCTTTTTTTGCACATTAAACAATTTGGTTGGAAGTTTTTTTTTCTTTTAACCGAAATATCTTTTTTCATTGAAAATTCAATTCTTTTGTTAAAAATTCGTCTTTTTAGTTCAAAAATGTATCTCTTGTAGCAGAAATTTTATCTTCTTTTAATAAAAATGTAAGTGTTTTATTAGAAATTAATTTGTTTCGGCTGAAGGTGCAACTATTTTGTTGAGAATTCATCTTTTTTGGTTGAGGTCAAATGTCTGATTTAAAATTAAAACAGTTTTTGGTTAAAATTTGAACTATGGGTGGTTTTATTTGCGAACTCGCCTTTTTGGTTAAATTCGACTGCTTCTAATTTAAAATAAAAATTTGTAATTTTTTTTGTAGAAATATTATTTAAGTTATATTTTATGTTGGGGATTAATCTTCTTTGATTGAAAAATTTAACTACTTGGTTGAAAGTAGATCGTATTTGTTAAAAATTTATTTTTTGTTTCTGAATATTTATCATTTTTCGTTATAAATGTAACTTTTTGTTGTAAATTTAATTTTTTCAACTGTTTATTTAACTATTCCATTTTTCTGTTGAAAATTGATCGTTTTAATTCAAAATTCTACAATTAAATTTTTTATTGAGAATTCATCATTTTCAGTTAAAAATGCAACTACTTGGTTAAAAGATGAACTAATTTATTATACGTTCATTTTGTTGGCTGAAAATTTAATTATTTTGTTTAACGTTCGTTCCTTTTTGGTAGGAAGTTAATTTTTTCAATTGCAAAGTCAACTATTCCATTTTTTTGTTGAAAATTCAACTGTTTTATTTAAAATTCATATTTTCGTGCTGAAAATTCAATTGTTTTATAGATAAAGTCGCCTGTTCTATTTTTAACATTCAACGATTTGGTTGAAAGTTTTTTTCTTTTAACCAAAAAATCTTTTTTGAATGCATATTCAATTGTTTTGTTAGAAATTCGTCTTTGTAGTTTAAAAATTTTAGTCTTGTAGGAGAAATTTGATCTTCTTTTGATAAAAATGCAATTGTTTGGTTATATATATGATTATATATAGTTTTTGGTTGAAATTTAAACTATTGCGTTTTTTTGTTGCGAATTCATCTTTTTGGTTAAATTCGACTGCTTCTAAATTAAAATTTTTTGGGGGGGAATTAATCTGCTTCCATTAAAAAATTCAACTAATTGGTTGAAAGTAGATTTTATTTGTTAAAAATGGATTTTTTGTTGCTGAATATTCAGCATTTTTCGTTGAAACTTCAATTATTTCCTTAAGATTTTCAATGCTTTGTTGGGCATTTGTCTTTGAGTAGAAAGTTCGTCCTTTTTTATTGAAAATTCAACTTTTTGCAAAAAAAATGCATCTTCTAATGCTTGAAAATGCAACTGTTTTAGGTTAAAGGTTAATTTTTTTTAATTCAACCATTTTTTGTGAATTTAATTTTTCGTTAAAGTTTCAACTATTTTGTTGTCTTTTTGAGTTGATAATCTTTTTGTTTTGAAAATTCTACCATTTGGTTGAAAATTCATCTTTCTGGGCTGAAAGTTAATTTTTTTTTTTTTTAATTCAACTATTATGTTGAACATGTTTCCCTTTTTCTTTAAAGATCAACTACTTGGTTGTAAGTGTAATTGTTTGGTTAATGCTTAATTTTTTCTTATTCAACTATTTTGCTGAAAATTCATCTTTGTAGATCGAAAATTCAACTATTTTGTTGATAATTTGGTTTAAATTTTGTTTTGAAGGTTAAAATTTCAATTATTCTATTAACAATTCATCCCTTATGCTTGAAAGTTCAACTATTTTGTTTAAAATGCAATATATTTGATTTGAAGGATATTGTCCCCCTATTGTTCACCTATTGTCGCAAAAAATCACCCTTTTCCCCTGTTGTGAGAATATTTTGTCTGTAAAGTCTGTTAAAATAATGTGTTTTTATATTTTGTATTTTATACTAGGCGTTCATCAAATAAAAACAAAGAAGGAATTTTGATACACAGGGGTGGGGTTTTTTTATGCATCTGTGACGTCACCCTGGAGGTTTTAAACTTGGTGTGATGATCTGTGACGAAGAAGTTGTGGGGTGGAAAAATAATTAAAAGTAGCGTGACGTAGTTTTTGAACGGCCTCATAACCAAATTCCAATGATTTGACAAAGGTTTAGAGAATTTAACTAATGGTTGTAAACCCAATTTCAAGTTTAATAATTTTTTACTGTACATAGTCAAATTAGCGGATTAAAAACTTTCTAAAGCTGACTAAATCAGGGTATCTACCGAACTTGGAATTGTCAGGGAATTTTTATGTGCCTGGAAAAACCTGAAAATGTCAAAGATTTTTTTTAAGTCAGTATATTTTTTCGCGACCGTGCTAAATTTTGTTAAATTCCAATATAAAATTCAATAACAATTATTTTTCATTTGTAAAAGCACCTTGGATTACTGTATTTAACTATTTTGTGAACAACTCGTTTTTTTTTTTTTGTTTGAAATTAATTTCGTTAAATGAAAATTTAACTGTTATATTATTGGTTGAAAGTTTATCGTTTTTAGTTGAAAATTCAAGTATGTCATTGAAACTGCAGGTATTTTGTTGGAAATTTACCAGTTTGTTGACAATGTTTTCGCTCCGTTGATAGCAAATTTTTTTATTGTTAAAAATTCAACTTCTGTTGAAAACTTATCTTTTTTTGGTCGAATTAAACTGTTTTCGATTAATAATTAAATTTTTTTATTGAAATATCAACTACTATATTTTTCGTTCAGAATTCATATTATTTTAGATGAAAATTCTATTAATTGGTTAAAAGTTAAAACCTTTTGTTATAGATTAATTTTTGTTATTGAAGGTTCGTTTTAATTGAAAGTTCATCTATTTGGTTGAAAACTGAACTGCTTTGTTGAAAATTCGTTTTTCCTTGGATGAAAATAATTTTTTTAACTGAGATTTTAATTGTCGTAGTTAAAACTTAAAGTATTTTTTTAATTGTTTTTTTCTTTAATTATTATAAAAAAGCTGAAAATGTAATTATTCAAGTTGAATATTCCATCACTTTAGTTTAACATTCATCTATAGCTTAAAATTACTTTTTTTAGCTGAAAATTTAACTATTCAATTTTTGTTTGAAAAATTATATTTTTTAGGTGAAAAATCGAATTTTGTTATAGAAATGAATTTTCTTGGTTGAAAATTTATCTTTTTATTTTAAAATTTAACTATGTCAGTTAAAGATTTATCATTTCAGTTCAAAATTTACCACTTTTTTTTTAATGTATCTGTTTTTGAAGAATAAGAACTATTCCATCTTTGGTTGAAAATTCATCTTTTTCGTGGAAAATTAATGTATCCAGTTAACTATTCATCCATTTTATTTAATAATTGATCATTTTGGTTGAAAATTACACTGTGTGTTTGGATGTTAAACTCTTTTGATAAAAATTCGTCTTTTTGGTTTAAAATTGATCTATTTCAGACTTCTGGAAAAAAAAACTTCTGGAAAATTTGCTTTTTCTGGTGGAAAATTAATTATGTTAACTGCAAAATTAACTTTTTATCTTTTTTTAAATTGCTCTTTATTAGTTCAAAATTCAACTATTTGGTTGAAAATGTATCTTTTTTAGTTAAAATTCAACTGTAGGGTACTTTAGAGACAAATTTGAGAAATAAATTGTTGTTGTTTTAGTATCACTTAATTATTTAATTAATCGATGGTGCTTATATATTTAAGATTATCTTGTGATATAAGTTGTCAAAGCTTTCTAAATTAATCATATCAATTTAATCCTTAAAAACTGAAAAAAATCCTTGTTTATTATAAACTCGCGAAACTGTATACATATTCCGAGTTTATTATTTAAAAAAATTCGAAATATTTGAATGGCTTCTTAATGTGAAAAAGTATACCTGGAAAAAGCTTGAGATACTTGGAATTGTCAGGGAATTTTCTTCCAGAATTTCAGTAGGCACCCTGTAATTATTATTTCTTTAAAAATGTCTAACACATATTCTATTAATTCGCATGGCAGTGACAAATTGGAATGGAGGAAGGTCGCGACTAGATCGAGAAGTTGATGACGAAAGGCGACAAGAAAGAAAACGCCACATGGACCCTGATGACGAGGAGATCGACCGAGGCCGAACGAAGAAAGTGAAACGACACCGGGACTACGAAAATCGGCCCAACACCAGCTACAATGCATTTCAAGAATACCAGAATGCCAAATCCTGGAATCATCCAATAGGCGGCGGTGGTTACAGGAGAAATTACTACAACACATCCAATTACGGACGAGCTCGACACGTCGATAATTACGGGCCGTCGAATAATTACAGATATGACAACAGCCATAATAATCGCAATCATTGGCAACGTAGATAGAAACACCCAATGAATTGGGCCTAACTCAGCGTGGAAATCGCTTTCGTTTTCAATCGTCGATTTATATTCGATAAATCGACGTCGGAGATGTGAAAAAGAAAAACTGCAAACGTTGCATTTCGAGTAACTTGTACGTTACTCAAACTATCGAGACGTTTCGCCAGCTAGTCCCCGATTCATCAAGATTTGTAAGAATATTATTTATTGGGGGAGCCTCGAAAAACCGGATAAAGAAAAAAATAACTTGTGTCAAGTGAAGGCTTTGAGTCTTGAATACAGGAAGAGAAGAGCTTTTATCGATAAAGCTTTTAGTTATTTTTAGAAAATCTGAAGCTTTTAGGATTTGCGCATGGACGGAAATAATCCTCCGGATTTGATGTTTTTGCGAATACTGAAAAAAAGAAGAAAAGAAGTCAAGGTTTTTAAAAGGCGCAGAGGGGGAGACATTCTGAAATTTAAGAAGGGAGTAATGAACGCGGTTACATTTTCTCGCTTGGTAGCTTTTACTCAGTGACAGAAATCGCATTTCGAGAGAGTATAAATTTAATTATGGACTTCGAGTTTTACAGGTGCGTTGATTTTATTTAATTAATGAGTGAATGAAAGTTGCTGGTAATATATTAATTGAGAAAATTGAGAATGAAGAAATGCGATCCGTCCCGTCCCTTATTCCAGCAGAGAGATGCTAGACTCCCGTAAATATTAGATGAAATGTAGATAATATACCTACCGATTGTCAGGATGAACCCGAAACTCTGCGTGGATGCCGAGAAGTAAATTGTACATTTGCAGGGGTCTCGCGTTTGATCGCAGGTTATTTTTAAAGAATCGCTGAATGTCGGTGACCCTTGGGCGCAATATTAATTTGACAGGTGAGAGAATGGTGAGAATGCGAAACGGATGAAATTCGTGCATAAATAACGACTTATTTGAGTAAGATTAATGAATAATCTTCGAGTAAGGGTTACTGTAAACTTTTTAGGTAATTTTACATTTAGTTTCTAAAGTCTACAGTTAAGATGATTATGTGACAGAAAAAGCGATTTGTGAAGACAGTTTTACGACTCGAGTGTGAATGACAGAATTTTGTTGAAGCAAGAACTATGAGACAGTGATAAGTTTATTATTCATAGTCTGCTCCGATTTATAATACCTCGTTATATTATTCTATAAATTAATTAATACTAGCCAAAAAGTTAGACCGGTAAAGTGTAAAGTAGCTAGCGATAACAGCAACATTATTAAATAACGTAATCGACGTCTGACTTGATTTGTGTACCAGCTGTCTTCAATAAAACGACGTCTGTATAATGTACGTCCGCATATTTGCTATCAAATTAAAAGAATATATTCAGCAAAGACAAAGAATCTAAAACGAACTGAGGTGTTTTTTTCTCTCCCGATCCTCGTTTTTTTAACTCGAGTATTTTTATTTTTTTATTTACAACTTTTACGGCAACTCTGCTAAAAAAATGTAATCATTCAATTTTTAATGTTTCTGGCTTAAAATTGCTTTAAATGATGTAATTTTGAAAAAAATTTTATTCATTGATTGATTCTTTAATTTAGACTTTAGAGCCATGAAAATGATAACGTGGAATTATATCTTTAGAACTGAATCTTTGAACTCTACAATTTATAAAAGTTAAAAAAATTATTTTGCAGTTTAACCGCATTTAATTAAAAACCAGAAAATGACCGGGAATTTTTTTCTTGGATTAAAACGGCCAACCTAAATCGTCTATTATTCGTATTATTCGCATAATCTGGATAAAATTTGTCGCTACACATACATTAATTAAAGTTTATTTAAACTTAAAATCATTGAAACTTACATGAAATAGTGAAATAATAATTTTTTTAAACCTATTTGACAAAAATATGTATTTTTCACTGTATAATATGGAAATTCTATCTAAAACTATTTGTTTTTTTTATGATGATTATTTTTTAGTACTCAATCATTCTTTTATACTTCAAGAAACTATCGTAAAAACACTTTTATTCAAAAATTAATGAACAACTTTAAAATTGTACCTACTCTTTCTAATTCAATTTTTGGGCACCAGGTGACGAAATGGTAGACCACCATTATTGACATTAAAAAAAATTTTAATATATTTTCAAGGTATTTCCGAATGAACGTAGAATCAACGTCGAATTAAATTCGACTAGTTGAATTTGATTAGAATTTTCTGTAAGGCATCATTTACCGCGTTTGCTGGACATGTTTGTCACATAATTGTATTAAATTATTTTTATATCAAAATTTTTTTTAATGTTCAAATGTATGAAAAATGCGAAATTTATGGTCGTGATGAAATTGAGCAAGATCGGCAACTTTTTTTTTAGTTCTATTAAGAACTGAGCTTCTCTTTGAATATTGATCCTATAATATGACAATTTTCACTTGACAACTTTACACATCAGTGGTTTTACATATTTTTCAAAATGTATATCTCATAGAAAGGAAAACGGAAAAATCTGGAATATACAGGATATTTAAATCAGCTGATGCTCGAATCATCCTGTAAGTTTAATTTCGGTCCAAGGACTATTCTTCAAATATAACTATTTGATTACATTTTTAGAAATTTTCGCTACATTTGTTGAATTTTTTTTCAAAATTGACCTGTTTTGTTAACATTTTTTATTACTGTTTCAACTTCAGTTGAAAAGTTCTGTATTTTGTTGAAATTTTGTCTTTTGTGAGAGAAAACTAATCATCTTTGTGATTATAATTCACCTTTTCGGTTGAAAATCAATTTATTTTTTTTTAATTAGATTTTTGGGTCAAAAATTCATTTCGTTGGATTAAAAAAAGTTTTTTTATATAGAAAATGTTTGTTGTTTACTTTTTTTTTATTGATAATTAATTTTTGTAAATAAAAATTTAACTAAATTTTGTGTATTAATTTTTTAAAGGTACTAATATTTTTGATATAAAATTCGTTTGTTTGGTTAAAAGTTGAACTGTTTTGTTAAAAAATTATTTCATTTGCTTGAAAACTTATTTCTCTAACTGAAAATTATCCTACTCTATTTTTTGTTCGGAATTGATATTTTTTTAGTTAAAAATTAATTTTTTTTGTCGCAAATTTCTCTTTTTGCAAGAAAAGTAAAACTTTTGCTTGAAAATTTAACTATTAGGTTTGAAATTCTATAAAAAAAATAATAAAATTTAGTGAAAATTCATGTATTTTATTCAAAATTATTCTTTTTTGTTACAAAATTAATCTTTTTGGTTAAAATTTCATATCTTTCATAAAAAATTGGCATTATTTTATTTAAAAATTTAATAAATGTTGTTGAAAATTCGTTTTTTTTTCTTGTTGAAAATGATGCCTTTTCCTAAAAATGTAGATATTGCATTTTTTCTATAAAATTGATATTTTTCAGTTGAAAATGCACTTCTTTTGTTTAAAACTCGTCTTGTTTAGTCAAAAATAGATTTATTTCGCTAGAAATTGCTTATTTTTGGGATTTAAAAATTATGATAAACTTTAAAATATAAAAAAAGCTGAAAGCAAAATGTAGAATTTTGAAAATTTCGTTAAAAAAATTTAAAAGCTAATTAAGAATGTTGAAAGGTTTCAAGAGAATACAAAATTTTTCTTAGGATTGATGAGAAACTTTTGAATGATTGAAAAAGAATAATAATTTTAAGAGAAAATTCAAAAAGATTTCGGAAAATTTTTAAACAGATTAAAAACAATGAAAAAGATTAAAATGGCTTTATTTGGGAAAATTCATATTAAGATTTCAAAACATTTAAAAAGATTTCCTTAATTTTCAAAGAAGAATCTGAAAGATTTCAAGTCAATTTCACTAATTTGGCAGAACTTGAAAAAAAATTGTAGGAAAAATTAGAATAACTTAAAAAGATATTTAGAAATTTTAGAACATTTGAAAAGAATCGAAAATAATTTTAAACTTGATATTAAAGTAATTTATTTAATTTGTAAAGATTTTTCAAAATTTTATGAAACATTGAAATCAGTTAAAAATGCCTTATTACCTTGTTCTCAGACCAAAAATCCAATTTTAGCTCGAATTTAAGCAATCAAAAGTTAAAAAAAATAGTTATTCGAAATTTACGTTTTCTATTAGGAATGAGTTTTCCCTTCAAATCATAAAAAACTATATACACTCGTACAGTGCAAGAAAGATGATGCTAGAGCTTAGAGCTTCAAAGTATAAATTTGATTTTATTCGAAAAAGACTAAAAAATTGAAAATCTGAAAAACAAATGCTAGTTACTTTCGATATTCACTTGTTTACATTTCAAGTGAAAATGGAGGAATTATATTCAATCGACAATAAGACCGAAAGCCAGATTTGTAGCATCATCCCTGTAATTTTACATGATGATAACGATTTCACATGTGCTAGGCTTTTAGAGAATTTGGAAAAAAACGTAAGTAGACAAAAATAATTGTAAATTTTTCAATTTCTCTAAGAATACTTTAACAGCTTGCAGTTGCTCGTTTCGAAGCGAGTCACGTTGTCAGAATTAATTCTGATTTGGATAATAAATTAACAGAGTTTCATGAAACTTCAAGTAAATTGGCAAGTAAAGTAGAAGCTCTTGAAACTTTATCAGAAACACATTTCTGTAAAAACTGCGATTTCAAAGATTTCATAGCGCAGATTTCTTCCTCATGGGTTCAAGTTAATAAAGAGGTAAACAACTGATTAAAAAAAATTTACTTCTATAGGGTGACCAGACATCCTAATTTATCAGAACATGTCCTGATTTTTCATCACTTTTCTGATCTTTTGTGCTATGTTCTGATTTTTCATATCCGACGACGAAAATTTGCGGTTTTCATTGTGCCAATCTAAACTTGTTTCGAAATTTCTGAGGGCGCAGATTCATTGTGAATATTAAATTAAATTTCAAAAACTTGATAAGTGTGGAACTTTTAAAAAGAAAAGAAAACACCGAATTTCCTAAAACTCAATTATTTATATAAAAATGTTGACCTCAAAAAAAGTTATTTCTACGATTTATGAACTTGGATAATTAACATACAATTCTATTACTTTGTACAGAATCTAATGATTTTGTTAAAAACAAAAGTCAAACTTTTTGTTTGAAAATTCGACTTTTTCAGAAAACTCGTCTTTTTGGTATGTACATTCTACTTTTTGGGATCAACAGTTTTTCTTTATTGCCAAAAAAATCATTCGTGATTGAAAATTCATCTTTTTTATTTTAAAATTCATTTAAAGTCGCAGAAGAATAATTTTGGTGTGTGCTGAAAATGCATCTGCTTGGTTAAAAAGTACTCTTTTTTTAAAATGAAGATTCTCAACTATTTTGTTGAAAATTCGTCTTTTTTGGTTAACTGTTTTTGGTCTCAAATTTAAATATGTCTTGGCTAAAATATTAACTATCACATGTTTCGTCGAATATTTAATTACATAGTTGAAAGGGGAACTATTTTGTTGATTCTATCTTTATAATTCACCATTTTAATTCAACAGCTTTTTTGTGTAAAATACGTTTTTTTTGTTAAAAATTAACCTTTTTAACTAAAAATATAAGTATTCCATCTTTGATTGAAAATTTATCCTTTTTAGTTGCAAATTCATGTGTTTTATTTAAAATACGTTTTTTTGGAGAAAATTAATCTGGATGGTTCAAAATTCATTTTTTGAATTGAAGTTTCATCATTATAGTTGAAAATCTAGCTACTACGTGTTTGGTCGGAAATTTAACTGTTTTGTTGAAAATTCTTTTTTCTTTAATTAATTTTTTAAAAGGAAATTTAACTACTGCGGGTTTTCTTGAAAATGTATCTTCTTTAGTTGAAAATTCATGCATTTTATTAAAAATTCCTCTTTTGTGGTGAAATGTTAGTCTTCTTGGTTGAAAATTAATTTTTTTAGTTAAAGATTCCTCATTTTAGATCAAAATTCATTTTTTTTGTCAAAAATTTAACTATTTTGTTGAAAATTAATCTTATTGGTTGCAAACTTATCTTTTAGGTAGAACATTAATTTCTTTGGTTGAAAATTTAATCTGGAAAAATAACTTATAACGATCAGGGAAAATGATGTCTTGATTTCTCGATCAAGTAATCTGGTCAACCTATACTCCTGATGTAATTATTATGAAAATAACAATTTTCAATTATTTATAGGGATATTTAAAATATCATAAAATTCGAGTAGCAAGTCGAATGACAAAGGGTTTACCTTTAGTTCAGCTTTTGAATAAAATTAAAAAAGAAGCTGATGAAATTAAATCGATGTTACAAGACTGCGAATGTAACTGTGATCGACAATGTGTTCCAATGGGATTTTTTATCCACGAAGAAATTTCGAGATTAATCGAGTGTTTGGAAAACTGTGATGACAAGGTAAAAATTTTGTATTATTTTTAAATTGGAATCCTTTTGAAATTTAAACTCCGAAATAAAATCAGGGTATCAGTTTTAATCGAGGAATGCAATTCCTGGTTTTTCCCCGGTTCGCCAAAACTTGTCTCGGCCATTGAAATAAAAAATCCAAATTGAATAATTAACATTTTAATGTGCAAAGTCTAAAATTAGCAAAATGATTGAAAAATTCCGAAAAATAAAATTGCTGACATAAAATATTCAACGCCAATAAATTGCCGATACAGGAAAATTTCCGCATCTAAACAATAAAAAATTGTTTTAATAATAAATAACTGATAAAATACATACAATAACAAATATGCTCACCAAATAAAAGCATTTTATTTATTATTTTTTCGTGGAATATGTATCAATTTCCTAATTGTTTAGATTTAGGAATTTAATAATTCGTGAAATTTCGCAATGATCGGCAATTGTACAGCGTAAGATATTTTATGTCATCAATTTTATTTCAGAAAATCTTTTTGGTTGAAAATTCATAATTTTAAATTTAATTATTCCATTTTAGGTGGAAAATTGACGGTTTTCTGTTGAAAATTGATCTCATAGGTTAGAAATTTTTATATTTTGTTGAAAATTAGTTTTTTTACATGAAAGTTTTTTTTTAAGAATTCAAATTCTTCTTTTTAGTTGAAATTAAAATCTTTTTTGGTAGAAAATTCAACTACTCAGTTGAAAGTTGAATTGCTTCGTTAAAAATTCATTTTTTTTGGTTGAAGATTCATTACTTCACTTGAAAATTGATCTCTTTCGTAGAAAAATATAATGTTTTGCTAAAAGTTCGTTTTTTGTTTGTTAACAATTATTTTTTCTAACCGAAAATTTAACTATTCCATTTTTGATTGAAAATTGATCTTTTTTAGTTGAGTATTAAAGTATTTGGTTTATAAATTAAATTTATTATATTGAACATTCTTTTTTCTAAGGTTTAAAAATTATTTTTTAAATTGAAAATTCAATTATTCCATTTTTTGTTGAAAATATATCTTTTTTCATTAAAAATTAAACTATATGGTTGAATATTAAATTTATTATGTTAAAAATGCGTTTTTATCTGTATTAAAAATTAATTTTTCAACTGAAAGTTTAACTATTTGTTTGAAAATTCATATATTTCGTTAAAAGATCGTCTTTTTGGTATAAAAGTTCATCTGTTTTCGTAGAAATGTTAATCGCTTATGATAAAAATGCAAATATTCGGTTAAAAGGAATCATATTTGTTAGAGGATTCAACTCTCATGTTGAAAAGCCGTATTTTTTGGTTGAATTCAACTGTTTTTTATTTCATGTTAAAATTTGTATCTACTATTAAATTTTTCATTGGGAATATATCTTTTTATTTGAAATCTCAACTACTTGGTTGAAAGTTGAACTAATTTGTTAAAACACAATTTTTTGGATGTAGATTCATAATTTTATTTGAAAATTCATCTTTTTGGTTAAAAATGTAACTATTTTAACTAATTAATTTTTAACATTAAAATCTGTAAGTTTGATTAATTTTGAACCGTTTCAGAACCATCTTGTAAAATCAATTATTATTGGATTTTTAACACTGCAATTAATAGCTCAATTTTTTAAATCATTAATTAATTTATATCTCAAAATCAAGCTTATTTTAAATTTCATTTTAAAAATTTGAAATTTCATTTCAAGTGAATAGATACATTTTTCTTCTAATAATATGTCAAATTACCGGTAAAACATAAATTCACTGCCATTTCCTGGTTTTTCCCAGTCTTGAAAAATTCCCTGTGATTTTGCGGTTTTGCGATTAAACGGCTATCCTCAAAATATTCTCAATATTTCCTATTTAAATATTCACAGGTACAGCTACTATTGGCAATTAGTGAAATAACCCCGAAACTAATCGACTTGATTTCACCGATTGACGATTTCATTTTTCACAACGAAATAATTCCACTGAATCGACCGATTAGTGAAGATCTATCAGCTTTACCTATCTTATCAAAATTACTAACTGGGGAACTTTTGGGTCACGAGCCAATGAATTCGGAACACATTTTAATAACAAATGCACGAAAAAAACCAGTATTCATCACGAAAAAAAATAAACGAAAAGTGGTTGCCCCTCGGATCAAAATCACAAAAATGCGAAAATCGTAATTGCATAAATTCACTATTTTAGATCTCCTCCTTTATCATCTGTGATGAAGAAATAATAGAATTAATCTATTTTCTGACAATATATAATACATATTTATGCAGTGTAATAATTTACAATGTATACAAATACATGATATAAGAGTATTGAGAAGCAAACGAGAAAATTGATACACTTGGATGAATCGGAGAAAGATTTTCCAATATACAAAAATCTCTATAAATGTAAATTTAGAGGAAAAAAGAACTCTAAAGAATGGATAATTAATTATATGTCTCCATCGACAAGTTTAATATCTAGTGTCTCTGAAATATTGAAGAAAATGTTTTAATAATTTTGCATCCTTCCTGCATATCAAGTATTATCATTTTTTAAAAGCTTCCAAATTTAATGAGTCCAATCAAAGATCGGAGAATTTTTTTGATAAGAAGATGAAAGTTCTCTAGGATTAAATAAATAAAAACTGAAAAGGCCTTCAAAAATTATTCTACTAAGAGATCTTGTCGATGAGATTGAAAAAAAATGATTTCTATTGGGCTCTTCTCAATTCTTTCTCATAAATAATTTTTCTTTTCAAGACTAGATTAAAAAATACCCTCCAGATCTGGCCACGGAACAGGCGGTGCTAATCTCAGGGACGTGTCCCTGTTTCGCATAAAAGCTGGTGGTTGTAATTGACGTCTTTCCTGTAAATAGAAAAATCTCAAGCTTTGGAAATAAGCCTTAAAAAATCAAATGAAATTCAATTAATATTATAAGAAAGGGAAAAAGAGTATAAAATTATTACCAGGGGACGAAGACTTGGTGGTGTGAAATTTGTTGGCGTGTGTGTCCAGCCTTTTGTATTTAAACATGTATAGCAGACTTTTGATTCAGCTAAACATTCCACGTGATATCCGTGACCACATCCAAAAATTACTATGTAATTTGTACAATGTGAAAACTTTTGTCTGCATATTGGGCAGATTAGAGAATCGCTTGAACATCCTTTCCCACTATCCCTAAGTTATGGAAAAAATATATTTTACTTTTAGTTTCCGGCTCCCTGGGGTGTTCACCACTCGACTTTTGAGTGTATTTATTTATTTCTTAAAACCTGATTTCAAAATAATTCAAAGATTTTTAAAGATGCTACAAAGATTTACAAGATGTAGCAAATATTTCACAAAAATTGCAAAAGATTTCTAAGAGTTAAAAAAGATTTTAAAGATTTAAAAAGATTTCCGAAATCTCAAACGATTTCATGAAACTTTGAAAGGTTTCGCAAAAATGTCAGCATGATTTTAAATATCTCACAAAGAATTTAAATATTTCAAAATATTTTTTAAAAGTTTAGTCATTTAAATAAATTCCTACAATGATTAAGCAAATATTTCATAAAGATTACAAAATATTTCTACGTGTTCACAAATAAATCACACATTTTAAAAGATTTCGGATAATCTCAAACGATTTTATAAAAATATGAAAAATTTCGCAAACATTTCAGAATGCTTCAAAATATTTCGCAAAAAATTAAAAGATTTCAAAAAATTTCACAATCATTTCAAAATATTCCTATAAAGATTTTTAAAGATTGAAAAGACTTAGCAAATATTTCACAAATATTACAAAAAAGAGTTCACAAAGAAATCAAAGAATTAAAAAGATTTCGAATAATCTCAAATGATTTCACAAAAATCTCAAAAGTTTCGCAAAAATGTCAGAATAATTTCAATTATTTCACAAAATATTGAATGATTAAAAAAATCCACAATCGTTTCAAAAGATTCCAACGAAGATTTACGAAGATTTAGAAGATTTAGCAAATATTTCACAAAGATTACAAAAGATTTGTATGAGTTCACAAAAAGATAAAAGATTTCAAAGATTTCTCAAAAACTTGAGAATGATTTCAAATATTTCACAAAGAATTGAAAGATTAAAAAAAATTCTCAACCATTTCAAAGAATTCCCACAATGATTTACAAAGATTTAGCAAATATTTCACCAAGATTTCAAAAGATTTGGTAAGAAATCTTATAAAATCGTTTTAACAAATTTATTTTAACGAAAAAGTTAAAAATTGTAAAAAATAACAAAAATAATTCTACTAGAAACCACAAGTTTTTGCTGGAATTCATACACTTTTTCAACAGTTTACAAGTAATTAAAAGTTTGTATAAAAAATTACAATTTTCACAATCCTGCACTTTATTGTAATTAATTGCTTATTTATTGTTTATTTAGCATATACATTTATTTCAAAGATTTCAAAAGATCTCAAAAACTTTAAGTAGGTTGTACACCAGATTTCAACATGCTCAATAGGGGTGTTCAAAAAAAAATTCCGAATCTCAAAATGCATTTTCGCTCATCTCGAATTTATATGTTTTCCCAGAAGAATCTATTTGTCTCAAAAATGGTACAGCATAACGCAAAGTCATATGGAATAAAAAATAGGGGGTTCACTAAAATGAGTATTTTTTGTTCACATTTTTTTAATTACGCATACCATTTAAGGAGATACACGAAGAAAATAAAGATAAATTACTTTATTTGAAAAAATGGTTTATCTGAATTGTTTTTTTAAGAACATAAAGATAATTTAAATGTATATTAAAAACCTCTCCGTATGTTGAATAAATGGTGCTCATAAAGAAGCGTCTTCTTTATAAAAATATTCTTCGCATACCTCTTGAATTATGCATAATTTTTTGTTTAACTTAATCAAAAACTATTCATTTTAATAAGCCATATCTTTTATACTCTACACAATTTTGCACTTTGAACTACCGTTTTCGAGAAAAAATGATTTTCGGTGATGACAAATTCGTTATTCGTGACCTCTAAATATCAGGCGATTTATTTATCCTTCCACATGGTTCACGATTAAAACAAAATAATCAATAATCTAAATTGAGATTTGAAATTCTTTTTTTAAGCACCCCTATATTGTGGGGCTGAACTTCTTAAGTTTAAATAGAAATTCCAAGAAAATGGGATTTTTTGTCATAATATGGTGATATGGCATCCCAAGAAAATGTTGAGACTGAAACGAAAATAATCGATTGGGCGCTTTTCGAAAAAGTTCAATTTTTGTATTAAATTACTAAGAAATAAATGCATCTACAAAATATTATTTGGAAGTTTGTTTAATAGATTCTTTTTTATTGAACGTTGTTGGAACATTAAGAGAAAGATGAAACATAATCGGAGCTGTGTTTTTCGAAAAAACTCGATTTTCGTATTTAATTACTAAGAAATAAATAAATTATGATAAGGTGGTAAGATTATATGGTGAATATTGGTTGACATTTTTGTAATCGATTTTTTTTATTGAATGTGGTTGTCTGTCGTTCTACGAATTTTCAAGGTGAAAATGAAAATTATCAGAGATGTGCTCTCTGAAAAAATTAGATTTGTGTCTTTAATTAATATAGAATGACAAAATTTGAATAAGACAAAATATTTTATTGTGGTAGCATAAAATTGTATTGCGGCTCACGATTATGAGTTAGGAATAACAATTAAAAGTAATATACTTTTTAAAATGCCCATAAATAAATTATTCTTAGTTAATATTTATATTTAATAAGTCAAATGTTATCATGGTATCAAAAATATGATAATAATAGTTTTTAATTAGATTCACAGAATATTTATATTTTAATCAAATACAAAAATCAATTTGATTAAAATCGCCTCTGATTATTTTCAGTTTCTTCTTAAAATGCTCGTACCGTTAGAATCACAATCAATAAGAAAATGTATATTAAAAAATTAACCAATATTTACCATAATAATCTTATACAAATTTCTTCAATTCCTAGTAATTAAATGAAAAAATAGAGTGTTTCTTTTAGTAAATAAATAAAAAATATACTTTTTTCAAAAGCCCCCAACCAATTATTTTAATTGTAATTTTAGGATAAACAATTAAAAATCCCATTTAATTGGAATTTTCATTTAATCCCTCGATACTCCCTATTTAAATCGTTATAAATTTCGCAATTTTAATTAATAAAATAATAACTTAATAGAATAATAAATTATCAACATAATTGAAAAACAGTTTCGCAAAATATTTCTCTATAATTCGAAACATTCTTTACCTTAAAGCTCGTTTGAGAGCTTCATGAAGTTCCAGACTAACGAGCCTGGAAGTAGTTTCGACCAGAGTTTGCTCATAGCGCGAATGCGTAAGGACACTGGTAAGCAATTGCCTGATATCACCTATAGTTCCACTAGTGGCTAGTGGATGTTTTAGAATTTGTTCAAGGACAGTCGACAGAGCTGTGGTTCCGCTCAACGATTCCAATACTACTTTTAACAGCTTCCCCCTCAATTTCTCAACTGTAAATCAAAAATCCAAATAAAATCGTATGCTATCTTAAAAAATGTGATGTTAACGATGTTAAAAAATGTCGCAAAAATATTGGACATATTTCCATTTTGTAAATCAAAATTTCCAAATAAGAGATTTTATCTCATCATAACTATGGGCGTCTAAACATTTTGAAAAATTTTCAAAAATTTCACAGAAAAGACTGACAGATTTTAAGACAACTTTTTTAATTTTGAAGAATTAAAAAAATGTAGGAAAAAATCGGGTAATTTTATAAGATATGTAGGAGATTCCGAAAAGTTGAAAAAATAACTCTTTTCGCATTTTCAAAGAGATAAAAAACTGAAATTATGGGCAAATGGGTTTTGCGGATTTTCAAATGTGTGGAAAGAAATGGAAGATTTTAAGACAATTTTTTAATTTTGACGGATTAAAATTTTGTTGGAAAAACTGAATTTTGAAGGGTTTCAAGAAAATAACAAAAATTCTTAAGATTCCTGGGAAAATGTTTTATGATTTTTTGTTTGGAAATTTGATTTCAAGAGAAATTTGGAAAAGAATTAAAATTTAGAGTATTACAAAAATTTTAGAAATAATTTAAAGTTCAAGGGATTTTTAGAAACGTTTTAAAAAGATGTAAAGATCATTAAAAAAAAGTTTGAACAAAAGTCGGATTATTTGGTTGATGAATGACTTTTGCTGAAATTTTGATTTGACATGCCTGAAATCGAAAAACTACACGCGCGATTAATAATGCTAATTATCAAATATTATACATTATAAAAATATCATATGATACCAAATATCAATTTTGCAAATGAAAATTTCCAAATAAGTCATTTTTTTATCGTAACATTTATTTCTAAACATATTTGAACATTATTGATAAAAGAGAAGATTTTAGTCGTAAATAATTTTTTATTTGTTGAAAAATAATTATGTTCTTAACATTTTGCTAGGAAACTATAATTTTTAAACTTTTTCATATTTTGAAAAAGGTGAGAAAGTTCAGTTATAGGATAATTGTATTTCATTAAATAAATTATTTATTTGCTGAAGATTTCAAAATGTGTAGATAAAAAATCAAGAAGATTTGAGGGAAATTTGTTTATTTTGCAGAATTAAAAAATTGTTGAGGAAAATTTAATTTGTAAGGGTGTCCTTGAGATTCCTGGATAAATTTCAAATGTCTTTTTTTAATTGGAAACCATTTCAAAATATTTCAAACAATTTCCTAACATTTTAAAATAGAATCTAGAATATTTTACAGCAAAATTTTAGAAATGATTCGAGTAAATGTTCTTAAGATTCAAGGGATAATTTCAAATAATTCATTAAAAATGTATTCTAAGAGAAAATTGAAAAAGATTTCGTAACATTTTCAATTATTTCCTACAATTTTGAAACAGTTTAAAAATAATGTAAAAGATGTTATAGCAAAATTTTGCGATTTTGCGAGATTCCCAAATTTTAAAACAAGTTTGAGTGAGTTTAAAAGATATTTACAAGTATTTATACGATTAAAAATTAATAAAAAACTTGTAAGGATTAAAAAAATGCCGATTTTGAAAAAGAAGCTTTTTAAGAATTTTGAAAGATAATGAAAAACGTTTCTTCAGGTTCCTAGGAAAATTTCACGATTGATTATATTTTTTATTTTGAAAAAATAATTTGAAGAGAATATTTTAAAATATTTCTATAGTTTTCGTAGAAGAATCTGACAGATTTTAAGACTATTTCTTCAAATTTGCAGAATTTTTGAAAAGTATCACGAAAAATTTGAATTATTTTAAAAGATATTTAGAAGGTTTTGAATTTAGCGAGATTAAAAAAATTTTAAAAAGAAGCTTTCAAAAAATGTTGAAAGGATTTAAAAGAATAAAGAAATTACTAATAATTCCTAGGAAAAGTTGAAACAATTGTTTGTTTTGAAAAATAATTTTTTATTTTGTAAATTAATGTAAATTTTAAAAAAAATCTTAAGATTTTCTAGATTCTTTTTCGAAACATATGAACTCTATAAAAAGATTTTGAATTTATTCAAGAATCTTAGGAATATTACATTTATATAACTTTTAAAATAAACTGTTAATACCTATTTTCTTGTTCTCAGATTTCAGAATCTAAACTTAGCTCTATATTATCTGTTCAAAGACTTTTCACAAATCAAAAGTTGTTCGAAGTTTTAATTTTGTGTTAAACATTATTTTCACCGCATAATCCAAAACATACACGCACAAGTAGCACGCAATGGATGATGCTAGTGGGAGAAAAGACGAATAGTTATTAATTATAAAGTATTTGCGAAAAATGAACCTTTCTGAAGATTATTATCGGAATGTGGATGAAGCACCGCTTCTACAAGTGGCATCCAATCGAGACTTCCTGCAGATCTCCTACATAATGAGGCCAATTGTGTCGTTGTTTGAACTACATCCTTATCAGAAATATTCGTCTGGCAACACTAAAGATAAAAAATTAAAAAAATTGAATTCAAAATATTTAAATTTTCAATTAATTTATGCTTCATTCAAACCATGAGTTACCAGAGCTAAATTTTCTTGAAGCCTTTTCAGAAGTAGATTGAAAGCCTCCTCATAATTTCCAAGTTTCTCTAACATCACAGCCTCAGCGTCTTTGTGATTTGCGACCTGAACTATTCTCAAGGCTTCGTCTAATCTACAACCGTGGGATCCTTGAAGATGACTAACGACCTATTAGAAAATCTCATCATTATCTCTTGATAAACTTTACTGAAGAAAATTATTTCAGAATAGTCCAAAACAGGATGGCCGCAAAATTTCACTTTCAAAATTCCCGGGTTAATCTTGCTAAAAATAATATATCTTGGAAAATAATCGGTAAAATATAATAATATAGATGTTTTTTTCTATGAATTTTAGTCAAATTTATTTCTAATTTTTCAGCTTTGAAAATTCTGAAAAACTTTCAAAATTTGATTTCAAATCTTCAACAATCTAAATTTTGTGTAAAATTTTATAAAATCTTTTTAAATTTGTTATCATTTTTTAAATTCTCCTGAAACTTCTAAAGAATTTTTTATATCATTCGAGTTTTCTCTCAAACTTTTAATAAATACTACAAAATTAAAATAATGCGTTAAAATCTTCCTGATTATTTTCTGACAATTTTGTAAATCTTTTTATATCTTTTTAAATATACCCTTAAAATTAATTGACAAAAAACGAAGAATAATTTTTTATTTTCCAAATTAAAAATAAATATCGGTAAACTACAAAATAAAAAATCCTAACTTTCATAAATTATACAGATCGAAGGTTAAAAAAAATCCACGCTATAATTTTTAATGCTCCAATTTGAACAATGAATCAACCAATTAAATTTTTTTTAATTTATACTTTTTAAAATAGAAGTTAAATTCTTTTTATTTTAAATGGTCAAAAATGAATAATTGTTCAATTTTTATTTATACATCAAAATTTGTTTTGAAATCTTGTTAAATTTTTTTTAAAATTATTTTTTAAAAAGAAAAATCGTTAATATTTTTTACCGAAATCTAAAGTATATTTTGTTATTATGTGAAGACCCTAAAAAATAATTTACAACCGTCAAAATCTTATTTAAAGATTTTCAAAAACATAACTGAACGAATTTTTTCTAAAATAATATTTGTTCTTTTTTTAAACTTCCAAATTTTTTTTTTTGTTAACTGTTTCGAAGTATTTTGTAAAAAATAAGTTTTAAAACAAAAATATAATTGAAAATTTCCCCAGAAATCTTAAGAAAATTTGTGTCATTATCTTCAAACTTTAAAAATCTTGAATCCTTAATCAATCCTGAAAATTTTTTTAAATTGCCCGAAAATCTTCCAGATTATTTTTTCTTTAAAATTTTGGAAATGTTTTTAAATCTTTTGAAAAATACTTTTAGAACTAATGACGGGGTTTATACAAACTAGTTACATTTTTCTCGGAACACATTAATTTTGAACTACGAGAATTTTCAACAAAGATTATTTTTCAACCAAAAAAGACGAATAAACTTTAGTTAGAATACATTAGTTTTTAAATAAAAAAAGAACAAATTTTTAACAAAATAGTACAATTTTCCACCAAAAAAGATTAATCTGAATCAAACAAAGGCCTTAATAACCAAAAAATATCAACTTTCTACTAAAAGAAATGAGTTTTCGAACTAAAAAGAAGAATATTACACAAATAAAGTTGAATACTTAACCCAGAAAAATGCAATTTTTACGAAACTAGATGAGTTTTTAAATTAAACAAATTAAAAAGAAAATAGTTCAATTTTTATACAAAAAAAAAATCAGTTTGACTTTTTAACATCAAAGCATAAGTTTAAAAAAGAGGATAATCTATAAATGTACTTGAATTTACAACCTGCAGACCAAAAGTAAAACGAAAAGGGAGAACAGCTTAATTTTATTTTGGGGAATCCTGAAAATTAAATTTACGATTTCTGTTTACAATTTACAGTTTAAATCTCAGGTGCGCCAGCCTTTTAAGATATAATCCAAGGCGAGAACAAGCAAACGAGGAGTAACACGCTGGATGCAATGGTGGGGGTAACCGAAACAGGTCAAAATGCGAGTTGAGCATCGCCGTTTTGAAATTCTAGGAAATTCTTTCTAACAGCATGAAGTTTTTGTTAATCTCCTTAAATCATTAAAATCCTTGGAAATTCATTGAAATTTTTTCAACATTTTGAAAATGCCTGTAAATCTTTTCAAATACTCTAAAATATTGTTAATCCTCTAATATCCTTCGAAAATGTTCACATCTCTTAAAAATGCATTGGAATCTTTTAAAATACACGCGAATATTTCAAATATTTTGAAATCCCTTGACTCCTTTTCAGGTTTTTGAAAATTCTTTGGGCTTTAAAAAAACTAAAATCTTTCAAATCTTTGGAATTCCTTCAAATTATTGAAATCTATTAAAAATTCCTCAAAATTGTTTGAAACTTCCTAAAATATTGAAAATTCTTTGAAATACTATTTAATTACTGAAATCAATCAAAAATGACAAAGATTTTTGAAAAATATCCTACAATATTTTAATTCTTTACAATCGTTCATTCCATACAATATTTTTAATCTTTTGAAATCCATTAAAATTTTATATATCTCGTGGAAATTTCTTGGAATTTTTAAAAATGCCATGAATTATTTCCAATACTTTGAAATCCCTAAAAAAATTTTAAAGCTCTTAAAAATCTCTTGGAATTTTTTAGATATCCTAAAATCTTTAAAATCCCTTCAAATTATTGAAAATGCATTGGAATCTCTTAAAATATTCTCAAATCATTGGAAATACCATGAAATATTTTTACCTCTTTGAACGTACGTATTATAAAACCTTGTAGGCCCCATAAAATGATTGCATATCTTCCGAAGCTTCCGAAATTCTTTAAAGCCCCATGAACATTTTTTTGAATCCCTTAAAACCATTAAATTCCTTGAAACTTTTTAAATCTCTTGAATCTTTTAAAATACCTTAAAATATTTCAAATACTTAGAAATCTTAGGGAATCTTTTGAAACCACTTAAAAAGTTTCAAAGCTCTCGATAATTTCTTGGAATAATTTATTTAAACCCCTTTGGTATATCCTAAAATACGAGTATTTCGAATCCTTTGAAATATATTAAAAATCTCTTGATCCTTTTTAGAGCTCTTCAAAATTCCATAGAATTTTTAAAGGTGCCCTAAATTCTTTGAAATCCCTTCGAATTATTAAAATGTATACAAAACTTCTTGGAACATTTTTAAATGCCTTCAAATATTTCAAAAGAAGCCAGGAAAATACAAAAATAGTAATTGACCCATTGGTTAATTGATTGAAAAAAGAGACTAAATTGATATTTTTATTTTTTAAAGTGACTATAGGGACTTTATTTTTTAAAAAGTGACTAAAAAGTAAATTGAGAAAAAAGTTATTAAAAGAAACTGCGCGACAACCATGATTATTCATACTGAAATTCCCTAACTTTACCCTAATTTGAAGGTTTCCCTTGACCTGCGGCCATCTAGTGTTCTAAAGATTTTACGTGAGCATTGATAAGCACTTTGAATTAGGATTTAAAAGATAATAATTCCTATCTTTATGAAAAATAATTACATTATGTAAATTTCGAGGGAAAATGTATCGCTTTACATTGAAAAGGGCGTCTAATTTAAATCGTAAAAAAGTGAAAATAATCGAAAACTATTATTCGCATTAAAATATGCCTTATTCAGGGTTGCTACAATATCCACATTTATACATTCTTTTGGATATAAAAGCAACCATACAACTAGAAGATTAATAATATTAATGCAAACAAATTTCGATTCTAAATACATTTTATACACTTTATTATTGAGTTTTTAAATAAAAAAGATCAATTTTGAACCTCAGATATGAATTTTTAACTAAAATTATGAATCTTCAGCCAAAAATTTAAATTTATAACCAAACAGTTAGTAAAATTTTCAACCCAAAAGATTAACATTCTACCAAAAAAGACTTATTTTCAAAAAGTGCATGAATTTTCATCTAAAAAAGGTCATTTTTCAACAACAATTAGAATAGTTAAAATGTTAAAATAATAAATTTTTAACCAAAAAAAATTGTTTTGAGCGAAAAATAGAAGAATTAAATTTGCAGTTAAAACCATCAATTTTGAATTAAAAAAATGAATTCTCAACCAAATAATTCAATTTTAAACTCAATACATGAATTTTCGATATGAAAAAAGATAGTTTCAATAAAATATATAAATTTTCAATTAAAAAATATTAATTTACAAACCAAAACTAGAGCAGCTCAAGTTGTAGTCAGAAAAGTAAATTTTAAACAAACTAAAAAACACAAGTTTTCATTAAAATTAATTAATTTTCAAATAAAAATATAGGTTTACAAGCAAAAAATGGAGAAAAGAAGACTATCAAAAAAGATAAATTATTAACAAAAAATAGAACAAATACTCTTACAAAATTAATTCTAAATAAGAAAAAACTCATTTCCAACCGAACAGATCAATTTTGAACGAATAAGATTAATTTTTTACAAAAATAGACGAATTTTTAACAAAGTACATACATTTTCAACCAAATATTTTTATTTTCAAAGGAACTTTCAATCAAATCAATCAAAAAGAATAATTAGTCACCATGAAGCTTAAATATTCCCCCAAAAATTCGAATTTTCAATCAAGTTAATGAATTTTAAGCCAAATATTTGAATTTCCAACTTAAGAAGATAGATTTTGAACCAAACAAGTAAGAGTTAAAACAATTTAGTAGTTCCACTTCCAACTAAGTAGTAGAATTTTTAACCAAAAGGGATGAATTCTCAACGGAAAACGTGATATTTGATATTTCAACCAGAAATTATTATTTCATTATTTCATGTAAGTTTCAATGGACTTAAGTTTAAATAAACTTTAATTAATGTATGTAGCGACTAATTTTATCCAGATTATGCGAAGAATACGAATAATAGACGATTTAGGGTGACCGTTTTAATCCAAGAAAAAAATCCCCAGTCATTTTCCGGTTCGCAAACATTTTTCATGGTCAATGAAATTAAAAAATTCGAACTGTAAAACTAACAATTTCTCCATTTAAATAAATAAAAACTGAGCTGCAAATGAAAGCACTCAAAATGAAACTCTTGATTTTTAAACTTTTAAAATAATTTATAAATATAAAATGGAAACTACTAACACTTTTAAACTAAACAATTTTTAAAGAAATGCGGTTAAACTGCAAAATAAATTTTTTAACTTTTATAAATTGTAGAGTTCAAAGATTCAGTTTTAAAGACATAATTCCACGTTATCATTTTCATGGCTCTAAAGTCTAAATTAGATAATCACTCAATGAATTTGAATAATTTCAAAATTATATCAATTAAAGAAATTTTAAGCCAAAAACATTAAACATTGCTTATAATGTTTATAATGTTTTGTTTATAATCTGAACACTTCTTAAATTAGAAAATAAATTATTTATATTTTAAATGGTTAAAATACCCTAAATATATTTCCAAATTTTCTTTGAAAATTTTGAAACATCTGCATGTTGTTTACATTTTTTATTATTTTTTTAATTAGTTCAGAACTTCTAAATATCCTTAAAAATGAATTCAATTTTTTCGAAAGTTCTTTTTAAGTTCTGCCAATTAAACAAATTTCCTTAAAATTTGTTACATTCATTTTTGCTAATTTTGTAAATCTTTCTTAATCTTTTTGAATAATCACTTAAAATTATCTTTTCAAAACAAAAATCATTATTAATTTTCATAGGAAATGTTTTTTAATCTTCTGAAGCCATTCCAAGTACTTACAAATCTTTTAAATTTTTTGTTCGAAATCTGCCAAAATCTATATCTTGGCGGTACACGTACAGATATTTCTAAGATATTTATAAATATAAAGCAAGTCTTATTTTTCTTAATTAAAAAATTTCAAAATGAATGGTTTAAAAATGGAATATTTTAGACTAAAATAATATTTGAAATTTAATAAAAAGCCTTGGTTTATCAATATATTATTTTGAAGTTATTTTAAAATTGGAAACAGTTTATAAAGTTTCAATCGGGCGTTTACATTTGTTTAACTAGTGAGACTTTCAATTAAAATAGTTTAAATAATTTTCAACGTTAGAAACTGGAAATTCTAAAATTGCGAACTGATTTCGAATCGTCTTGTAAAATTAATTATTATTCACTTTTTAAATCTTAAAGAAAAGTTTAATTTTAAAATCATTATAAGATGTAATTTACATCTACACCCCTTTGTTTCTGATAAAGACTTATTTCTTGTATCCAAAAAATACTTTAGACTCCACAACAAAAATCGTTAAAACACATTTATAAAAAAATTAATGTACAACTTTAAAATGGTACCTACTCTTTCTAGTTCGGATTTTTGTCGCCAGGTGGTGTAGTGCAGTTTAATTATTCCCAATAATATTTTCGAAAATTCCCTAACTCTATCAGGTTTTCCCTAACATTCCCTGACTTTCTGAAATGACCTGATCTGCAGCAACTTTGTAATTTAAAAAAGTATATGTTTATTTCAGTCTAGAATTTTTCGTAAAAATATATGTAGTAATTATGACATACATTTGTTTAAACAATAAATGTTTTAAATTCTCTTAAATGTTCTATAAATGCTTTGTTTAAGCTTAAATGCTGAGAATATTCTCGCGAGCATCTGTTCAATATAAATTCTTGGGCATTTAAGAAATCTACGGCCACCCTGTCAGCGAAACACTTACGTATTCTGGTTCAACTTGACACATCAAGGCTAAATACTTTTCTAAAATTTCAGCCGAAAGTTCCAACTTGCTCTCCTCTTCTTTATACTGAAGATGCTGATAGAGAGCTGCTAGGAGTGAGTATTGCAAAATGGAATGGTCCTCTAGTGTCTCAAGAATCTTGTTCAATTTTGTGGACATTCTACTGGCTATTATTCCCGCTAACTGACTTGCGTCGATTTCCACGAGGGATATGATATGCGCTTTTATTACACTATAAAGAGAAGTTATCGGCAGTAGTTGAAGACGAGACCAGACGTCGTGATGTCTGGATGGATCAGCTATCAGACATCGAATCACTGAGGTCCAATCTTCTCGGTCTGTGTAAAGCAATTCCGAAACTCGTAGACTAAAACAAAAATAGCAGTCTGTAAAAACTGAAAGGAGTTTCCAACTATAATTTCGGGAAACAAAACTCACAAATTAGCGCGTTGCGCCAACTTGAGCAAAGTATTATCCGAGATATTGGCCAGCTTTCTGGAATGTATAAGTTGGAGAATAGCGTTTTCCTTTTCCTGTCTGTGGTCCCTCAAACTTATGTCCTTAGAGCTGCTCGATAGAATATCAACAATCCTATTTAGAACAGTTCCGTCTAAACTCACCATGTTTTCTGCCACTTCATTAACAATAAAAACGAGAACAATAACCCTTTGTTCATCAGTCAAAAAATCTGGATTACTTGGATTGAGAGGAGTGTCGGGCAACACTATTGCTAATAAAATATCCACGATCCTCTGACGCTGCCTCAAGCCCATCTCCGACGTGAATTCCGGCTCCTGGAAGGCCATGGATATCACATCTAGGAATCCTTTCGCGTCGAATCTCAAGAGTGTTCGCAGATACGGATGTTGTCTCTCGCTGTCGTTGGCTAAACTTGAATGTTGAGATAATAAAGCTCCTAAAACGTCGGCTTTTACTCTTTTCGGTAAACCTTCCGGAAGATCGCCTCTGGGAAAATCTCGACCTGCTAGGCAACAACTGGCGTAGACCAGAAGAGCGTTCCCAAGAGTTATACATTCTCGTTGCAAAGGTTCCTTTGCCTTCACTAATTGGCTTTGAAGAACTGGAACCAGCTGGTGAATTGGTGCTGTAAAATCCTGGAGAGCTGCTGTTTGCAAATGTATTAAGGCTTCCCATAATCCTCTCGCCCGGCAAACAGTTGTCACCTGAAATATAGGTTTTCACTTTTTTTAATATCAAAAAAGCTTAATAATAATAATATAATATTTTTAAAAATTTAATAACAGAAAAAGTTTTTCTTTCAAATGAAAACGCTCCACAATTTTTTCAAAACATAATTTGAATAATGAATTTTGACCTCTGGAAGATCTCGATTCGATAATTCTAAGTGTTGCCTCAAACATTTTTTATTTAAAAACAGCAAAGAAGTTAAAAAATGAATTTCATAAATTTTAATACATTTTTTTATTTATAAAAACAAATTAATACAAAACTATAGAAACCATCATTTGGGACATCTGCTAGTTATGAGAAAAAATGGACAATTTTTTTTTAGTTTTAAAGTCTATAGGCAATTGAAAATTACTGATATTTTGTCATAATTTATGATTGTCTTTCGGCATGATTATTTTCAGCATATTATTGCCAGCAAACCATTCTCCTCGGTTTCTGATGTCCTAAACAAATGATTACAAATTTTAAAAGCAAAGAAATTTAGCCCACAAAATCGTCATTATTATATATTTTTACTAAAAAATTAATATTTTTTTCCACTTACTGGTCGCGAAAATGTGTATATTTTTTTCAACTATATTTTTAAGTTCTAATCAATGTTAAACAAGTTTTCTGAAAATTTCAAATCAATCATTTTTTTTTAACGGAAAAAGCTCCTCAATTTTTTGAAAATGTGAGTCAGATAATGAAGCTGGACCACTTGAAAAACTCGTTTGGAAGTTTCTAAGTGCTGCCTCAAAAATATTTAAGTTAAAAATAGCAAATTAGTCAAAAAAGGATATTCTTCTTTTAATACATTTTTTAGAGTTATGAGAAAAAAATTAATCCAATTTTTTGAATTTTTGACGTCTGTACGCAATTGAAAATTATTGATTTCTCATCATAATATTACCAGCAGATCATTTTTCTGAAAATTAACCCAAAAATCGCCATTTATTTACATTTTTACTATAAAATTGATATTTTCGGCCCTTACTCGTCGTCTAAAAATTAGTAAAATTTCCTTAACTATATATTTAAATTATAATGCATCTTCAACTAGTTTTCTGAAAATTTGAGATCAACCAATGAACCCGATCTCTAATTATCACCATTATAAATTTTAAAAAACGCTTTTCCTAGGTCGAAAAGCTGTTTTTCTTCAATCTTTAAAATATTTAGAAATCATGCCAAATGCAAAATTTTAATTATTACAAAATATCATATATTTTCAATTACCTATAGACGTCAAAAATAACAAATAAATGTTTATAAATTCTTTCTGATAACTCTGATAAATGTGCTAAATGATGGTACCAATAATTTTGTATTGATTATTTGTTACGAATAAAAAAGTTCATTAAAATGTGAAGATCATTATTCGACTTTTTTGCTGTTTTCAACTTACATTCTTTAGGCATCACTTACAATCATCCAATTAAATGTTTCCGGGGGCGAAACTTCACTGTTTGACTCACATTGTGAAAAAAGCAAGAAGCATTTTCACTTTTCAAAATAAAAATTTGTTGTTGGGCTACCCTAATGTGTAGGACTCGCACTTACGCTACTATTAAAGCTATTTGACATTTTTTTACGATGCCAATATTTTAAAAAAATGCCACTGATCATAGCACTAAAAATACTTTCGAACTTCTTCGCTGATTGGCTAAAAGAACATGTCTGCCATCTCAAATATAAAAACCAGTACCGGAAAATAGACCCAAAAGCTTCAAAAAATTAATTCAGAATGCGTAAATTTTATCTATTATATATTTCCATCTTAGGCCTCGGATATTATAACATTTTAGATATTTTAACTTTTGCCGATTTTTTTTTTAATAAAAAAATTCATAGCTATAATTTCCAAATGAAAGCCCGAATTGTCGATAAATTTCAATATATTGATTTTAACTAAAAAATTTAATTATGTCACATTAAAAAAGTTTTCAATAATCCGCGAATTGATTTAATCAATTTCAAGAGTGAACCATATCAAATTGGGAGTGTAATAAGTTGAAAATCTTAGAATTGGCAATTTTAAAATAACGAAATTTCAAACGGAACAATATTTCAATGTAAATGACTTCAAGAATAAACAAAGAAAGGATTTGAGTCTGGAAACCGAATAAAGTTGATATTAATAAAAAACATAAACACGAAAGTTTGAAAAAGGAATTAATATTATGAAAAATTAATTTTATATTATAAAAAACTGTTTTTCTATATGAAGTGATAATTTAATGAAGATAAATTTCACAACATATCTCCCTCATATCACTATGAATAAAAAAAATTAAGAAAAAAATCTAAGGTGGCCAGAAAATTCCATTTTTATTTTTTCCTTATAATGAACGCCATTTTATTCATTTCAATCAATTTTTAAGATTCTATAAGACATTTAAAAGAGTGTAGCAGAGTTTATACATAAATCCTGGGAAAAAATTCCCAGACAATTTCAGATTTTTTCCAGGTACAATTTTTCATAGTACGGAGCCAGTACCAAATATTTCGTATTTTTTAAAACAATAGATTCGACATATATATTTATGAATTTTTAATCAAATAGTTGAATTTTCAACCAAAAAATTACTTTTCTACCAAAAATACGATTTTTTTTAACAAAATACATGATTTCTCAGCCAAATAGTGGAATTTTCAACTGAAAAAGATCAATTTTTAACCATAGTTAAATTTTCAGTCATAAAAATTAAATTTTCAACAACAAAAAAACAAACAAATTTTAAGACAGTAAAGAATTATTAACTAAAATGATGAATATTCAACAGGAACACTTGACTTTTCAAACAAGAATACAAAAAACAAAAAAGTTTTTAAAAAGTTTAACTTTCAACCAAGTAATTAAATATTAGTTCTAAAAAAGATGAATTTTTAACCGAGAATATTAATATTCTACCAAAAAGAACGAATTTTCAGCAAAATATATGAGTTTTGAATTAGATACTTGAATTATCTACCAAAAACGATCAATTGTCAACCAAAAATAGAATAGTTACATTCTTAGTTAAAAAAAAATTATTTACAAACAAAAATTCAACAAAATAGTTAAAGACAGTAATATAAAGCTACTCTTACAAATGAAGAGTCGCTGTTATTCAATTTTATATTGTAATTAATAAAAAATTATGCACGCACTCGAAAAAAATTCTCTGACTTTAAATAAAAATCTCTGACATTCCCAGATTTCGTCAGATATATAAAAATTCTCTGACAATTCCAGGTTTTCTAGGTTTTCTAGTTAGGATAGACAATAGGTTCAAATTATACTATAAGCTATCGCAAAGAAAATTAAATTGTATCAATTTGTTGCCAAGATAAGACTTTTTAAAGAAAATTTTCGTTCATATTTCCGTAATTTGCCCAAATATTTAAGTAGCCCTAATTTCATGGAAAAAATATTGGTTTGGTGACAAATAAAACCTACAAATCTCATATTTCCAAACAATTCCGGGTCAGACTGTCGGATTTCGCATGAAATAGGTCCTCTGAAGTGAGTCCAAGCCCTACATGTGTAATTTTTTATTTTATAAATATAAATACTAACTTGATGAATATCGAGGCAATCAACCTCCAATAAAATCACAACACCCTGAAGAGATTCCATCCTATTTTCCTGATCATACAAAGCCACAAACTGCTGGGCAATTGAAGGCGGTAATCTTGGTAGTAGACTTCCGTCAAGCAAAGGAGTCTCCAGAGCCCGAAGATAAATCGCCTGCAGATTTTCCGATTCCGAAACAAGATCCCAGAGTCTTCCAAAAAGTAGTTCTGTGTTTTCAAGTTGAACACAGTAATCCACACAAGTCGAGACAATTTCGGTCTCTGCACTTTCACCAGTTGAAGAGTGATTCAATTCATCCATATACTGAATTAAAACCTGGCAGACTTTATCGCGGGCTATTTGCTTTCTACGTTGCTTCGATCCTCTCAAACCGACAACGGCCTTTCCCTTGTCCTGATAAAAAGAAAGCCCCAGAGCCAAAGCTTCGGGAAAGCGTCTCTAAAAAGACAATCAATTAAATTAAATTTAAATCAAATTAAATTTAATTTAAAAACAAATTAAATTAAATTTAAATTAAATTTTTTTAAATAAATAAAAGACAATCAATTTATTCAGCGATCTCCAATAATATATGGATTAGTATTCCTCGCTTTACCGATTAAACGTTTCAACAATTCGAATACTTTCCAAGTTTTACCGTTTCGATATTTAACTTGTTGAACAGTCCATTCGGTTAAACTTTCCATCGGTTTTTCCATCGTTTTTTTCATTTGAATGCGAAATGAATTAGTACAGCCCAATAACAAAACCCAACTATTTTTTGTTCAGCTAATTATTTTTTGCTGAATAGTCTACTATGGTACTTTTGCTAAGAATTCGTCTTTTTTTCCTAAAAATTGTATCATTTGGTTGAAAATTTAATTATTTCGATTGAAATGCAACAATTTGGTTAAAAATACACTTTTTGGTTGGAATTTCTAATATTTTGTTGAAGGTTCGTCTATTTGGTTGCCAATTCAAGTACTTAGTTGAAAATTCACCTTATTGGGTAGAAATTTGATCATTTTTTACCTAAAAATACAACTATTTGGTTTAAAACTTCATTAGTTTGAAGAAAAAAAAACAATTTGAAACAATTTTGAAACAATTTGATTAAAAAGATACAATTTTTTGTTGAAAATTCTAAAATTTGGTTAAAAATTAATCTTTTTTGGTTATTTAGTCAATTTTTTTTTCTGAAAATGTAACTGCTTTGTTGGAAATTCCTTCTTTTGTTTTGGTTGAAAATTCATGTATTTGGGAAGATATATGATCGTTTTTGGCTAAAAATACAACAGTTTAGTTACAAATTTCATTATTTTTATGAATATTCACCAAGGTAATTAAAAAATTATCCTTTTTGGTTGAAAATTTGTCTTGTTCGGTTTAAAAGTTCAACTATTTTGCTAGAAAATTCAGTTATTGTTTGAAAATTAAACTGTTTTGCAAAAAATTGAACAATTCGGTGCAAACCCCCTTCTTTTTTTGTGAAAATGTATCTCTTTGGGTAGAAATTTTATCTTTTCAGGCTAAAAACGTAACTGCTTGGTTAAAAACTTATTTCTTTGGTTGAAATGTAACTATTTTGTTGAATTTTTTTTTTAATGAACTTTTTAGACTGAAAATTTAACTATTTCAGGTTTGGTAGAAAATTCATCTTTTTAAATAGAAAATTCGTTTTTTTGGTATGAAAACTCATCTTTTTTGGTCGAAATTTAATCTTTTTTGGTTAAAAATACAACTGTTTCATTAAATTTAATCAGTTTTGGTTGTGTCTAGTGCTATTTTGTTGAAAATTTATTTGTTTTTAATAAAAAATGAACCATTCTATTTTTGGTTTATAAATAATCTTTTTTTTAGCTGAAAATTCAGCTTTCTTGGTAGAGAATCAATCTTCGTTAATTTTATTTAAAAGAATTTTTTCCCTATTTTCGTGAAAACCCTCCTTATTTCCACAGATTTTAGAGCTTTCCGGACTGTAAACTCTATTATTATGATGTCTTTTGGTTAAAATATTCACCTTAAAAATTGAGCTATGTAAAGTTCGTTTAAATAAAAAATAAATAAAAACGTAGAAAATACTCGAATTGTTTAAACTTTTAACCGGTCAAACGCAGAGCACTAATACAGTTTTTTTTAATTGAGTAATAGACTTTTTAAAGATCTACCTGCAATGTTAGATGACGCAGTCTTTCCATCCAAGTTCTTATACAAACTGCGTGGAGACTTTTCGTTCCCAAGAGCAGAAGTTGGCTTCCAAAAGTAACGATTGTGTTGTAACAGGCTCGCTCACCAGCTAAAGCCATCGCCTGAAATTTAAGGAGTAACTTTATTTACAGAATTTGATACATAGGACTTTACCACAATAATAAAAACTATACCTTGGAGACATTCCCTCCAGTTGTTAATCCTTTAAAGTGGCTTGAAGCGTAGGAAATGCCAACGCAGCTCACATCCAAAGTTTCTAAATTATCCTGCGTCCTCACATCCAGTAAATGCAGTTTTTCGTGAATATCTAATATTACCAATGATCTTGCATTCAACCATCGCAAATTGCTCATCGTGTATGGAAGGACTATTTTACGAAGGGAAGTTAATTTTATTCTTTTTGAGGATTCTGCAGAAACCTGACGTAAATTTAATTAAAAAACTAAAGTTTCAAACAATGGCAAAAATAAAAACAGGGTGGTCGCTTAAACTTGGAAAAAAATTTCAGGCTATTTTCCGGGTTTTCCCGATTAAGTTTAAAGTCTTTTTATAAAAATTGTTTTTTTATATACATTTTTAAAATAATTAAAAGTTTTGAAATTCCAAGGTAAAATAAATGATGTAAATTATTCTAATAGTGATTTCAGACTTCACAGCTCAAAATGCTTTCAAAACGGCAAAAACAGAGTGATTTTTCAATAAAATACGACAATCATAAGGAGAATAAATTTTTCTAAATAATCTTGATGTAAATATCATATTCTTAAGATTTCAAGACGATATATTGCATTTTCCATACAATAGTGGAATATTCAACCAAAACTGGTGGATTTTCAACCCCAAAAAAAACGAATTTTCAACAACAGAATTAAGTTTTCTAGAAAAAATATGAAAACCGGAAAATATTAATTTTCAACAAAAAAGTTAATATTCCGCCAAGAAAGGTGAATTTTCACCAAAAAGTTGAATTTTTAATTAAATAGTTTAATTTTCGACCTGGGAATATAAATCTTCATCCAAATGATCGAATTTAAAAAAAAGATTAAATTTGAACCAAGAACGGTTGCATTTTCAACCAAATGGTCAAATTTTCAAGCCAAAAAGACGAATCTTGTAGATTTATAAGACAGCTGAATTTTCAATCAAGAAAGATGAATATAATAAAAATATATTTTCCTACCAAAAGATGAATTTTTGATCAAAAGGGATGAATTTTCGAACCAAAAAGACAATTATTGAACAAAGCAGTTGAATTTTCAACCAAAAAATAAGGGAATTTGTGACAAAATAGTTACATTTTCAACAAAATAATTAAATTTTTTAACAAAGTAGTTGCTTTTTTAACAAAAAAATATGCGTTTGAATGTAAAATGTAATAGTAGACTGTTCAAATAAAAATAATTAACTTCGTAAGAAGAAACATGATCATAAGAAAATATTACTTTTCTACCAAAATATGAAATTTCGAATCAAAAGGACGAATTTTGAATTAAAAAATGACGAATTTACAACAAAAACAAAATTGAGTTTTTCAATAAAATTATAGCATTTTCATACCAAAAGACATGAATTCTGGACCAAAAATATAATAATACTCTTTTCTATTAAAAAGAATTAACTTTCGACCATAAAAGATAAATTTTTTACCAAAAGTAGAATTTTTCAACAAAGAGGATCAACTTTCTAACCGAAAAAACAAATATTGAACAAAGTAGTTTAATTTTTGACAAAAGAAGAAAGATTAATTTTTAACAACAAAATTGAATTTTCCAATAAAATATTAGAATTTAAACCAATATATATGACTACTGGACTAAAAATATAATAATACTCTTTTCTATTAAAGAGAATTAACTTTCGACTATAAAAGATGAATTGTTTACCAAAAGCTGAATTTTTAAACAAAAAGTATAAACTTAAAAATATATATATTGAACAAAGTAGTTGTATTTTTATTCAAAAAATACGAATTTGAACGTAAAATGTATTACTAGACATTTCAAATAAAAAGAATTAACTATAAACAAAAAAAGAGGACCAGGAATATAATAGCAGACTAAAGTAAATTGAAATTCATCCTTTTCAATTCAAAATAAATATATCTAATAATATTATCATTTTTAAACCAAAAGACATGAATTCTGGGCCGAAAATATAATAATAGACTTTTCTATTGAAAAGAATGATCTTTCGACCATAAAAGACCAATTTTTTACCAAAAGAAGAATTTTCAACCCAAAAGAACGAATTTTTTATCCAAAAAGACAAATATTTAACAAAAAAGTTTAATCTTAGATGAAAAATATGACTTTTCAACAAAATAATTAAATTTTTAACCAAATAGTAAACTTTTCAATTAAAAAGCATAAACTTTCAACCATAAAAGATGAATTTTCAACCACAAAAGATTACTCTTCTAAAAAAAGATGAAAATTCAAATCAAAAGGACGAAGTTTTGATTAAAAATGGCGAATTTTTAACACAAACGTTGAATTTTTGACAAAAAATCAATCTATAAGGAAAAATTTGAATTTTCAACAACAAAAATGTAATTTTTCAACCATATATTATCATTTTTAAACCAAAAGACATGAATCCTGGGACAAAAATATAATAGTAGACTTTTCTATTAAAAAGAATGAACTTTCAACCATAAAAGATCAATTTTTTACCAAAAGAACGAATTTTCGATCCAAAAAGACAAATATTTAAAAAAACAGTTTAATTTTCGATAAAAAAGAACATGACTTTTCAATTAAAAAGTCTAAACTTTCAACCATAAAAGATGAATTTTCAACCAAAAAAGATGACTTTTCTAACAAAAGATGAATTCTCAATCCAAAAGGACGAACTTTCTATCCAAAAAGACGAACATTCAACAAAAAGGTATTTCCAGAGGGTAAACTTTCAGGCAAAATCCCGGCTTTTCGGGTCAGTGACCACCCTGTAAAAATAAATATAATTGTTAAAATACTTGATAAAAATGAACGACAGTATCTCTGCCGAGAGCCAGGACTGGGTCGATAACTCGGGTCGCATTTGCTGCTTGAATGACGACTAATTGCCAGGAAATTTGTGGCGGTGCGATAGGAGAACCCGTCAATGCTTGACAAAGAACAATTCGCATTCGTGGTCTTATGCAAACAATTATCACCTTCAGGATAGTTAAAAACATATTAATGAACACTTAAGAACATTAGATTTGTGATTAACAGTTTGATTAAACTTGCTTACTGAAACTGATATTTCATATTTTATAAGGAATAATTGAAATAATAGAGATTAGAACCTTTGATAATGTCGCCATTGCTACGAGAGTGTAATTTTTTAGAGGATGAATCGGCAGCTCGTTGAGAAGTAACGGCTCGAAGGTACAAACTTCTCCTCGTGCACCGCTAAATAAAAGTTTGCTATCACAGCTTCTAACTCCCATGACTCTTGTGAAATTCAATTCGAATACGGAGCCACCACTGTCGCTACAAAGGGCTAATTTTGGCGAATCTGTAAACTGAAAAAGGAATTGGTATATTTAGAGATCATTCCTAAAACTTTGAAAATAAAGCGAGGAGATGATCACTCTTGAAATCTAGTGTACAAGCCTTCGTGAAATCTCTGAAACCTTTGGAATCTTTGAAATTTGTATGAAAACTTCTAAATCTTTTGAGATCTTTGAAATCAGGGTGTCTACCCCATGGATGATTTTAAAAGTCCCGAGTTTCTCCTCGTCAATTTACAAGACTTCAAAAGATTTGTATGATTTAAAACGTCTTTGAAAGATTTCAAGCGATTTCAAAACACTTGAAAAGATTTCTGATTTGAAACAGGAAATTTTGAACAAGAATTATAATTCTGAATTTAAACAGGGAGTTTTTTAATTCTCTTCTTCAAAATTAACAATTTTCAAAATAAAAATAAAACTTCTCGGAAATTACTATTTCTACCTCAGAATGATAATTCTTTTTGAAAATTCTCGTACCAAAGTCAAAATTATAATTTCGGAAGTTCCCTGTTCAAAAGTCTAAATTATAATTCATTACGGAAATCACCCTTTTTGCTAATATTAGGAGAGAGAAGTTTAAAAATCTAAAAAATTAAAAAAAAAGAATATTTAAATTCAAAAGAATTCTGATTTGGAACAAGGAATTTTCAAAAACTGAGGAGATCAGACTCACAACATGGATTGTTTTTGCAAATTCAATTTTCATGAATTAGAACTAAATTTCTTTTCCAAATTCCCTGTTCCAAGTCAAACAGTAATTCCATCTGGAAACTCCCTCTCCTTAAGTAATAATTATAATTTTTGACTAAATTTTATGAACTAAAGTGAACTTAGGATGAAAATCATAACGCTTTTAGAAAATTCCTTGACTCAAAGTAAGAATTATAATCATTCCGGGAAATTCCCTATTCCAAACTCAAAATTAAATGTAGCTTAGAATTATTTTCAAAATTTCCGTGTTCCAAGTCTGGATAATTTTAATTTTTCACATGAATTTAAAAAAATATTTATTTTATTTATTTTTAGTTTCAACTCAGAATTACAAATCTTTTTGGAAAATTCCCTATCTAAATGAGAATTATGATTTTTGCACAAATCCCCTGTTCCAATTCAAAATTAATGGAATAAAAGTCCCGATAATATCCCGATATGGCTAGCCTCGATTATGTTCAACCCAGCCCCAATTAAAAAACTAATTTTTGTCGAAAATTATGCATAATATGTATAGCTGTTCATAGTTCAAAATTTGTTTGCTTCCTCAAATATATTAAATTGTATCCTTTCCAGATGTTTACATTGTTTAGTTCAATACATTTTCCCAAAAATTTAGAAAAAATCCATTAAAATCGAATAAAAAGCATTTAATTTAGCGAATTGTAACATTTTATTTTGAAATACGTTTGTTTTTCGTTCACTGACTATGCAAAGAATATTTTCCAGGAGATTATTAGGTTTTCTGAACTTGAAAGTAAAAAAAATGGGGGGTTATCTCTTAAATTGAACAAATATAATTTTTTTATATGAATATCAGTTCATATTTAAAAATAGTTCGGCTTCCTGCAGTCTATTAAATTGCACCCTTTTCGGATGTTTTATATTGCTTAATTCAATAAATGTTTCCAAAAGTGTATAAAAACATCAATAAAAATCAAGTAAAATAGCATTCAGTTTAACAAACTTGAAGGTTTTATTGTTAAAAACCTTTTTTTTAGTTGAGTATCCACATTCAAACTAACCCCCCCTCCCTAAAATCTATAAAATGAACCTCGCCAGATATTTATTTTCTGTATTTGAACAAACATAAGTAGATTTTGATATTCTTTTTTTTTTAATTTGTTCCAATATACAAGATAATTATCTGATAATCGTATCATTTGATTGATACGAGGGTAGTTCAATAAGTCCTTAGAATGACCAACAGATGGCGCGCGAATCGCTCCAAATCATCTGTTTTCAGTCAGCACCACTCCCGACTA
>NC_046660.1:84145659-84154098 GCF_010883055.1 Belonocnema kinseyi
GAGCTCCAAGGAGATTATGTTGAAAAATAAAAAAAAATTTACCCAAAAAAAATTGTTTTTATACTTCATTCTAAGGACTTATTGAACTACCCTCGTACTCAACTAAAAAATAGGTTTTTAAAAATGAAACTTTGAAATTCGTCAAACTAAATGCTATTTTAGTCGCTTTGATAGATTTTAAACTTTTTCTGAAAATTTTTGTTGAAACACACACGATATACATCTGGTAAGGGTACATTTTCATAGATTTCTGAAAGCTGAACAATTTTGAACTATGAAGTGCTATTCATATTTTGCTTCGCTTTCGAGAAAAATATGATTTCGAATCTGTAAAAATGATAATTCTTCCTTTTTTAGAGATAAACACCAATTTTTCTTTACTTCAAGAATCAGGGACCTTAATAATCTCATTGATCATGTTCTTTAAATACTCAGTGATTAACAAAAAAATCTGTTAAAATAAAATCTTAAAGTTCGTTGAACTAAACGTTATGTTAGTCGATTTTTATTGATTTTTTCAATATTTTTAGAAAAATGTATTTAATTAAACAATATAAATATCTGGAAAAGGTACAATTTAATAGATTTTAGGAAGCTGAACAGTTTAGAACTATGAACTGTAATCCATATTTTGCTTCGTTTTCGAGAAAAATAAAATTTTGAATAACGGTAAAAATGATATTTCTTCAATTTTAGAGATAAAAACCAATTTTTCTTTACTTTGAAGTTCAGGAACCTTGACAAGCTCATGAAGCATATTCTTTACACAACCAGTGAACTAAGAACAAACGTTTTCAAAGATGAAATGTTAAGGTTTGTTAAACTAAATACTATTTTAGTCGACTTTTACCGTTTTCTTCTATATTTTTTGGAACATTTATTGAATTATACAACATAAACATCTGGAAAGCGTAGAATTTAATAGATTTCAGGTAGCTGCACAATTTTGAACTACGAGCTGCTGAGAAAAATTACATTTTTATTGTTAAAAATCAAAAATTATTATTTTTTAAACGCGTCATACAATTTTTTTTCTTTCCTTGTCCAAAATAACCGGGGAACGTAAAAATTGGACATTTTACGAATATTATTTTTTTTCTCCAAAAAAAGACTTAAGAGAAGTCGCTATCTATCAGAATTATTGCAGATATATTTCAGGAACATGAATATTAGGTTTAAGATTCAAGTTAATTGTTATAAGCTATTAATATAAACAATTACTTTCATACGATGCTCAACCATAACAAAAAACTTTATCTTTAACTTTTATTGAGAATGGAAAATAACCATTAGTTAACAATTACCACTATTATAAATATTCAAATAAACAAATTGTGTTATTTTATTATTTTCGAGGATGTTTTTCTCATCAAGCAAATTTTAAATTAATTCTAAATTGTAATAAATAGCTGCAAAAAATAGAAATGTTAAATATGTTTATTGTTAATAACAGTATTATAAACAAATACATTTTTGTAGTGTTTTCCATTGAAAGAGATTATTTTTTCTGCTAAATCATGTTGCAGTTTTCAAGTGGTTATAATTCATAAAGAAAATGTGGTAATAACTCGCTATTGTTATTAACAATGTTTTAAATAAACAGTCATCTTATTCAGACGCAAACTTGCTATAGACGACTGTTTATTAAAAATATTGTAAATAACAATAATAGCGAGTTTTTGCCACACTTTCTTGATGAATTATAACCACTTAGAAAACTGCAACATGATTTAGCAGAAAAATAAATCTCTTTCGATGGAAAAGGCTAATTTTTTATTTGTTTATAATATTGTTGCTGACAATAATAATACTTAACATTTATAGTTTTGCAGCTATTTATTATGATTTAGAATTAATTTAAAATTTAATTGATGAGAAAAACAACTTCGAACAAAAATAAAATAATGCAATTTGTTTATTAGCATATTTATAATAGTGGTAATTGTTAAATAATGGTTATTTTCCATTCTTAATACTATTTCTACGAGATATTTTGGTATTTTTAATCAAGATAAAGTTTTTTGTTGTGGTTGAGCACCGTATGATCACAGAGTGAAATTAAAAAATTGGGTCTAATGACGTTCTGCAGGATTTAATTATGAGCATTTAAAAAACCAAAATTGGTCAAGAATTGTAGTCTGTAGTTGATTTTGAACAGTAAATTCCCGATTCCTCCCACGGTACAACGTGACAATCTTTTTAGATCACTGAAATTTTTTTAAATAGACCTTTTTATTCTAGGCATCGGCAGTGCGCACGTGCCGAGTTTTTACGTGAATTGCGTATTTCTCGAGCAGTTTTTTGTCGAAATGTATGGAAAATATTGTTAATAAAAACAAAAAATTAATTTGTAAATCACAGAGATTTTTAAGGTAGAACATTTTTAAGTCTATTTAAAAAAAACGGCGAAAAAAGTGCAAAGTGTGCGGCGACCAAGGCCATTATTTACATCTGTTGGCACCTGTCATCTTCTAAAAAATGCTTTAAAATTCGGCGAAACTCACGGAAGATGATGTTCCAGGTGCAAAATTAGTGCACGAATCAGTAAAAGAGCACAGTATTGAGCAGCTGAAACGATGGCCTAAATGTAGAAAACTACCATTAAAAGGAAAAAACGTGATTTAGTGGAAGGGTTAGTTGAGGTTTTGTATGGCAGGTATAAATATTTTCTTTTATACAAGATTTGCAGTTCAGATTTTTTTTTGAGTAAATATTTAATATTCATACAAATATAAAATAACACAATATTACATTTTCTGCTTTTTTCAAGTTTAGACAATAAAAAGTCATTTGTTAGTGATTTCCTGGTATAAGGAATGTACTAACAAATTTTCCTTCTTTCATAAAAACTGGTTATAAATACAGAAATATTATAGTTTTGCGTGCTCAAGTGAAAGTATTAAATAGATTTTATTTTTACTAAAACATTTAGGAGTTTCGAAACTCCGATAACAATGCTTCATTTAATATGTAAGTAAATGTTAGCAAAGAAAGAAAATATAAATAACTGCCAAACACAACCTCAACTAACCTTTCTACTAAATCATTTTTTTCCTTTTAAAGATCGTTTCCTACATTTCAGCCATCGTTTAAGCTGTTCAACGTTGTGCTCTTCCAGCGATTTTTGCAATAATTTTGCTCCTGGAACATCATCTTCCGTGATTTTTGCCGGATTTTGAAACATTTTTTTGAAGACGACAGATGTCAACAAATGTAAATAAAGGGCTTGCTCGCCACACTTTTCGCACTTTTTTCGCCGTTTTTTGTGAATACACTTAAAAATGTGTTGCCTTTAAACTCTAATTTATTTACACATTTATTTTTCGTTGTTATTTTTATTTACGATATTTTCCATACATTTCGACACAAAACTGTTTGAAAAATACGAAAATGACGTAAAATTCTGGCACGTGCGAACTGTCGACGTCTAGAATAAAAAGGTCTATATTTGAAATCATTGAAATTTTGGTGGAATGTTTAAAAACCTTAAAATCTTTCTGAAATCATTCAAGTATTATGGAATGTTTAAAATCATTGTCAAAAACTCTGAAATCTTTGTGAAATCCTTGAAATCTTATGTACACTAAAGTAAAGTGGTCAATAGGTTGGGCCGCAAACACCAAATTTTTAAATTGTGTGTATGTCTGGCAAAAATCTTTTTTGACATATCAAAATGAGTAATCATGATTTTTTCATATTTTTAAAACGATATATTTAGTTAGCAGAAACTTTTTGAAGTTTGAAACTTTGAAAACAGTGATTATCTCTATATATCTCAATTTTCGGTTACCATTTCTTCATCGAATTAGTTTTTACTGTACGAATTCATTTATTTTGATGTAACAATTTTCAAAAACTTTTAGTCTAAAAAAAATTCTGGTGATGGATGTAGTTACGTAGAATATAATTTTTATTTAAAAATCGAAGTTTTGAAGATAATCAAAAATAGTAAAAAATTATTAATTTTTTTATTATCATTTTCAAAGGTCCTTTAGGACTTAAAATACATATAAGTTTGAAAACAAAAGTTCTGGATTAATGTAAAAGTAAGCAAAGGGCTGCAAAACTTGAGTAAAATTTAAATAATGTACAAATTAATACGAAATAACAGCGATAGTTCACGACACAAATTCTTTTTGAAGCTGGAAACATATTATTTTACTAAATGATAAGCAAAACTCGAAATTATAATTATTTTGACTTTTCCTTCTGAACGTATATGTATTTTTATGTCCTAAAAGACTCCTGAAAAGCATAATACAGAAAAGTATAAATTTCTAACATTTTTTATTATCTACGAAACCTCTATTTTGAAATAGAAATTATATTCTAGGTAACTAGATTCATCACCAGCATTTTCTTTTGCAATAAAAATGTTTGAAAATCTTTTGTTAGATCAAAATAAATGAATTCGTACAGTAAAAACTAATTTGATGAAGAAATGGTGACCGAACATTGAAATATATCGAAAAAATCAATGTTTTCAAAGTTTCAAACTTCAGAAAGTTTCTGCTAACTGAAGATATTGTTTTAAAGATCTGGAAAAAAATCATGAAGACTCATTTTGATAAGTAGAAAAAGATTGTTGCTAGCCATAATCAAAATTCAATAATTTTGTTTTTTCGGCCGACCTTAGCGGACAATCCCTCGGATAGAAGATTTTCATAACATGAGTTCTTACTTTGACATGAAGAACAGCAGTTCCAGGTGGATGAACATCTGTAAGGGTCCTTAGTACCTTTCCATTGGAACTGTCTATCATAAGAATATATCCTCTAGCAAAACCAGCCAATAATCGACTCCCATCATGGTTAAAACATAAAGCGGAAACAGATCCTTGATGTCTAGCTTCTTGATCACACCACCTTAAAGTCTGAGTCGAATCAAAACCCAAAACGAGACCGTGACTAGTTCCTATAACTAACATATTTGCACCAGCTGCTACTGCACTTGCTAATCCTGCATTGATCCTTTCCTACAGAAAATTAATATTCTATTTATTGGAGAATTTGTTTTGAGCAAAAGAAATAATTGAAAAGAAATTATTTCTTACGGAAGCAGAAGTGATTTGAGCACATATTCCTTTGAGAATTATGTGTCTTAATATTGCCCCTGATGCAGGTGTCTGTGTGTACCTCTGCCTATTTAGAGAATTTAGTGATAAGAGACTGCCCACACTTGCAGTTTCGCTACCTCCTAATTTATCCAGAGATGCTGCGCCGATATCGTCATCCGTTCCGGAAAGCGAAGCCCCATCCGGTTCAGTGAGGATGCTTTCTAAGGAGGGTAATTCCTCCACAACTGGTATCGCATATTCCGCATCATCGAGCTCAAAAATTAAAATTTAAACTGAGATTAAATTAACAGTTTCATGGAGCAAATATTTTTATTTTCTTAAAAAGTTTTTGTAACGAGATCTTGCATACATTGTTGTCAAAAACCTGATTGGTTGCGATACTGTGAGAATATGACTTTTCGTGGTTATTTTTCAGTTTGTTCTTGACTGAGTTTTCAAAAAATCAACAACAAAAAATGTATATTTTTTAAGATATCGAAAAAGAAGCTTTTTACAAATGTTGTAAAGTTTCAAGGAAATAAACAAAATTTTCTTAAGATTCCTGGGAAAATTTTTAATGACTCTCATTTTGAAAAATAAATTTAAGAGAAAAAGATTTAAAAACTATTAAAATAATTTCCTAGAATTTCGAAACAGAATGTATAAAATTTTAAAGAACCATTTTTAATTTTTGCAATGTTATAAAATTTGAGAGGAAATGCGTGTATTTAAGAGATTTTAGAGAATATATTTTATTTTGCAGGATTTAGGACAAATTGTTAGGACAAATGTGTACCATTAAAAATATACAGAATTTTTGAAAAATTAATGTGAAGAAAATATTTTCAAATATTTTAAAACATTAAAGAATGAGAAAGATTTTAAAGCAACTTCTTTAATTTTGCAAAATTAAAAAAATGAAAGGATTTAAACAAAATATTTAGACGTTTAAAAATAATTTTAATTTTGAAAAGATTTCACATTTAAGACAAAACGTATATTTAAAAGATTTCTAAATAAAATTTTGAGACTTTTTTTAAAACTTTAAATGGTTTCAAAATAATAAAAAAAGTGTAAGATTCCCGGGAAATTTTTTATTGTTTTTTATTTCGAAAAATTAATTTTAAGAGAGTATTTAAAAAGATTTCAAAACATTTCTAAAGATTTCTAAAAATATCGATAAAGAACCTGAAAAATTCTAAGGTAATTTTTTAAATGTTGCATATATATTTGATGAATGGCAGTTTGTATGTCAGTTTGGTTTTATTTTGCCGAATTAAAAAATAAATTGACTAAAATTGCAAATCATTGGAACAAATATTAAAAATGTTAAGAAATATTTTTAAAAATAATTTTAAATTTGATAAGCTTTGAAAAAATTAAAAACAAAATGTAGATTTTTAAAGACTTCAAAATAAAATTGTAAAGGTTTCGAAGGATTTTGAAAGCTTTTAAGAATAAAAAAATATTTATTAAGAATCCTGAGAAAGTTTTAAATGAATTTAATTTAAAAAAATGAATTTTGAGAGAAAAGTTAAAAAGATATTTTAACATCAAAAGATTTTTTAAAATGGGACGACTGAACACCCCAAAAAATTAAATTCTTGACCCAGAAAAATGTCTGAAAAAGAAAATATTATAAATATCAAATTCCCGAATCTAAAACATAAAAGATTGTTTAAATAATAAAATAAAAAATTTGTTCACAAAAAATGTGTTTGCAAAATAAAATTACTTTATTTGATTCATTATCTTATTATTTACCAATTATTTAATTGTTTAGTTTCGTTAATTTCATACCTAGGGAATTTCCTTGTGTTGGTAATTTTACAATGTCGGATATTTTATAATGTCGAACGAAGTCTGTATCTATTTAAGGTATTATTTTCTATTGTTGAAGATTATTTAAAAGTTTATGAGTAATTCGAGTCAGTTTAAAAGATATTTAGGAATTTTATTATTTCTGAAGAGATTGCAAATGTTTTAAAAACTTGATAGATTTCTGAAAATTTATAAATTATTTTTAAATTTCTTGCAAATTTTTAAATCACCTAATTATATTTTAAACTGACTTCTAGATTCTTTTTCGACATGTCTGAAATCTTCAAAAATCTTTTCTAATTTTCTCAATAATTTTAGAAATATTATATGTATGTAACCTTAAAAACAAACTGATCATATTTTACTAAAATCGATTTTAAGCTAGAATTTAAGTATTTAAAACTCATAGACCATGCTTCGAAAATATAATTGATTCTTAAAATAAAATGAGCATAAGGCAAAAAATGTTAAAGTTTAGAGAGCGCAAAATTCATTTAAATGGTCTGAGATCCTTTGAAAATAATCGAATTAATAAACAGATCTATACCGATATTTATGGATAAATAAATTTACTTATGTGGTGTATTGTATATAATTTTGTTCTTAAATTGATCCTTACCCATATTTAATAAATATTCTACACGGAATGTAAATAAAAGTACGCTTTTGGAATTCTAATCACCTAAGTAAGCTCTTCCTTGACGTTTTTAAATATTAAAAAGTAAATAAGTAAAGTAGAAAATCCGGATATTCCAATAAAAAAGATCACCTTCGAGATAAATTGAGGTTATTACCGCAATATTACTTATTAGTAACCCGCACCATATTTTTTAAATAAGATATACCATAAACTAATAAAAATACACTTTCTGATCAAAATGGTTAGATTTCAAGCAATAAATACGCCGGTATAAGGAAAGACATTTAGAATAAAATCGAAAAAATAGAATTTAACCTAAAAATGGTCCGAATAATTAGACATTAGGAGGCGAGTTTTTTACTTTATCTGTATATTAAACATCAAATAAGATCGGAAACTGTATAGAATTAATTTTTTCTACGTACCTCTTCAATTTCTATATTAATTGCATCTATTGTAAGATTTTCGAGAGATCCAACATCCGCCTCCGATCCATTTTCGGCCATTTTTATTCCACCTGTCATTGACAGCTCACAGGGCTCACAGCTGATAACTCGTAAACATTCTTCAAGCTGTCAAATTTGACATTTTAAGCGATCTTTTGAAAAAGACGCGTGATAAAATTAAATTCAATACCAAAATAATTTAATTTCTATGCTATTATACATATATATATATATATATTTATTTAAATATGATATAATATTAATTTTATATAATATGGTGCAAATATATGCATATGCATATATAATATGGTGTAAAATTTGTTGAGATCCCGTGAAATTGGTTAAAATCGTTAGAATTCTGTAAAATATTATGGTCACGTGAGGCAGTCTGTAAAATATATATATGCATATGATATTATAATAATATCATTAAATATGATCAGAAAGTGTATTTTTATTAGTTTATGGTATATTAG
>NC_046660.1:84154198-84161898 GCF_010883055.1 Belonocnema kinseyi
ATCATTAATGATAACAATAGATCTTTATTATGATCAATAAAATATGTACATAGAAACATTTTTTATTTATCGTGACCTTGATGACCGACCGCGACCATTGTTACCATTACGACTGTTCTTAAACATAACCTAGAAAAGTACACGTGTTTTGTGCTTTACTCGCAGTTTACTATGGTTTTGTTTATAGAAATTCTCTGTATCTTTCTGTATAATCGGTGAAGTTTGTGAAGTTTTTTATGCAATAAATATGCGTGATAATTGTTCAATATTTGATTAATGCTAAGCAGTTAAATATTAACTTGAACTCTTGTCAAATAAATTTAAAAAATATTCCTTGTAAAAAGTTTAAATTTTTTGTAAACAGCAATGGAAAAATCGTATAGATTGATATTAAAAAATTTATCATCAAGCGTTAAGGATGAGAAGATTTCAGAATTATTTAGCATATTTGGAAAAGTTGAAAAAGTTGAATTGAAGGAGAAAAAAGATGCTTGGGAAAGTGACAAAATCAACAGATTTGCTTTTGTTACAATCAATACTTCGGATAAAAACTTAAATACTTGTGAGTATAAAGTTTATTTAGCAATTAACCTTTTACAGACTGCCTCACGTGACCATAATATTTTACAGAATTCTAACGATTTTAACCAATTTCACGGGATCTCAACAAAATGTGAGAGATTTCCAAAGTATTTAAAGGATTTCAAGGTATTTCTGGGGAGCTCGATCACTTTAAAGGGTTTTCTAGTGATTATTTACGATATCCATGGAATTTACAGGTTTTCGAGGAATATTCACACCATTAAACAAATTATAAGGGATTTTACTCAATTTTCTAAAAAATGTACGGAATTTTAAAGGATTTCAAGAGATACCGAAGTATTTTTATGAATTTTAAAGGTTATCAGGGGTTTTTTGACGGTTTAAAGGGTTGTGAAGAAATTTTATAAGATTTCATGGGATTTCAAAAGATATGCATAAATTTCAAAGGATTTCAAGGGAGTTTAAGAGATTAAAAGGTGTTTCGTAGAGTTCACGGAATTTCAAAGGTTTTAAGACATTTTAAAACATTCCAAAGTATATCAATAGATTTTAGAGATCGGAAAGATTCTGGCGGGTTTTAAAGATTTCAATAAACTTTAAAGGGGTTTCAACGATTTTAAGGAATTTCTGAATATTTCGCGGAATTTTAGGCACTTTAACCAATTTAAAAATACTGTAAGGGATTTTGAAGATTTCAAGCGGTTTCAAAGATTTCACGGAATCTCAAACAAATTTTAGGGATTTCCACAGTTTTTAAAGGATTTTCTCAATCATTTTAAAGGGATTTCAAGATATTATGTACGATATCTATGGAATTTATAGGTTTTCAAGGAATATTCACACCAATTAAAAAATTCTAATGTATTTACTTAATATTCCAGAAAAATTAACGAGATTTCACAGAATTTCAAGAGATACCGAAGTATTTTCACAAATTTTAAAGGACTTCAAAGAATTTTAAGAGATTTTAAAATACGCCAAGGCATGTATATCCATGAATTTTATAAATTTCAAATGATTTGTAAATCTTGAAGCTGATTTAAAGAATTCTAAGGATTTTGTGAGACTTAACGGGGTTTCAAAATTTTCAGGGGATTTCAAAGTATTTTAAAAGATTTTAACACATTCCAAAGTTTTATTTCAAAAGATTTAACGGGATTTTAACAGATTTCCATATATTATAAAATTTAAAAAAAATTTTTTTATTTTCATTTATTTTACAAGTTTCTCTACAAATCCTTTAAAGTCGAACTTAAAATTTTCGGAAATCCTACAAAATTCTTTAAGCCGCCTTGAAATGTTTTAAATTCTTTGAAATATTTTTAAATAACTTGAAATCATTAAAATTCTTTAAATCTCTTGAAAAGTTTTAAAGAACTAGGAATTCCTTTACATTTTTTTATATAATTTATTTTTCAAAGTTATCTAGAAATTCCTTAAAATGCTGCTTAAAATCTTCTGAAATTCTACAACATTCTTGAAATACCCTTGAAATTTTCTAGATCTCTAGAAATCCTTTCGAATCCATTAAAAACGTTCAAAATCGTAAAAATCCATTAAAATAAGTAGGCATATTTTTAAATCCCCGAAATCTTTTAAATCCTTGGAGATTCAATGAAATTCTTTCAATCTTGTGAGACTCCTTGAAATGTTCAGAATCGCGAAGAACTCTTTCAAGGTTCATTTAAGTTTCCAAAGTTTGCTAAAAATCGCATAAATTCAAACATAAAATCTTTAGAAATTCTAAAACATTTCTCGAAATCCCTTGAAATCCTTTGAAATCTGTTGAAATAGCTTAAAATCTTTCAGATCCTTTAAAAGTTGGCAAGTTCTACCATATTCCGTGAAAATGTTGAGATCCGTAGAATTATTTAAAAATACCACGTAATGCAAATAAATAAATAATTTATTCGTTTATAGTTTCTGCATTTTTTGCATTACTTCTGTCCTATATTTATATCAAAAATTCTATAAAGACATTTATATCGCAATTCATATATTCTTCAATATTTTGTAGATTACTAAAGTTTTTTATTTACATAATTCTATTAGGTTTTAGAGAAGTAAATGAAACTCTCATAGAAGGAAATCGCTTGCACGTTGAAATAGCAAAAGAAAGTTTCCTACAACGTGTACAAAGAGAAAGAGAAGAGGTCAAAGAAAAAAAAGAAGGCAAAGTTATAGAGCCAAAATTCGAGCCAAATAATAGTAAACCAATCGAATTTAACAATGCCGGATATATAAATCAACAGTCAAAATTTAAGAGTCATATCACAGAAACTAGCGAAACTAACGAGAAACATTTCGTAAAACCTAAAAAGTTTTATGATACTGAAGAAAGTTTCACAGAAAATGAGAATTTCACAAATTATGTGGAGCCAGATTATGACGGTAACCATTTTGCAAAACCCAATAAGTATTCTAGAAATAAAGAAAGGTTTTCAGAAAATCACAATTTTGAAAATTACGTTGAGCCAGATTATAAAGAGAAAAGGAAACGCAGAAGTGAATTTTTACCTCCTGCTGCACCAGACAAAAGAAAAAGTTTTGAGAACAAATTCAATGAAACTGTGGGGAAGAAAGGGAAGCAAATTAATGTTGAAAGTCCTGTAATTAGCGAATCTGAAAGAAAACGTTTAGCATCGTTGAAAGCAAAAAAAGAAGCGTTCAAGGCAAAAGAACAAGCAGTGCGAAATGCTTTAAAAATGGTCGTAAGTTGTACTTTTACGATTATTAGTAAGGATTTGTTTGTATTATAAATTGTTAACAAATTTCTCAATTTGCGAATATATCATTTTTTCTATTAGGATACGACAAACAGAAGCAAGAAGATAATTTTTGACGACTTAGAATCGACTGAGGATAATGAGACTTCAAAAAAACGGAAATTGTGCTGGGAGAGCGACGAAGAAGAGGAAGAATTCAAATTCCCAGATGACAGTGAACTTAACTCAAAATCAAAGACCATGGTTAGTAATTTTCTGAGATTGATAATAAAAAATAGGTAGTTATACATTTTTGTTTTAATCAATTCGCTTAGTTCGAAATTTTCCATATAATTGTACCATGTTACTTTCTTCTCCTATTATATTTATTTTGGCAATTTTAATGTTCGATGTCTAATGACATTTGGTGAAAATTTCAGTTTTCTAAACTTCAATCAACAACTGGAAATGATAAGCGATTTACTTTAGACGAACGTTTTATGGAAGATGAGGATAAGGAAGAAGAAACAGTTCAGGAAGAAGAGACTGAAATTGCCGCAGAAAGAAAAATGCAGTTAGGAATTTTGGAGGATGTACTTGGAAACCCAATTTCTACTGAAATGAAAAATCACAACGATAGAGGTTTCAAAAGGTAGAAATTGTTATTCTAAAAGCTTAAAAAAATGTTGTTTTTTTTTAACTTGCACTAAATTTGATTAATTATCGACAGGGCAAACATGATCAGGTACGATCCAACCGAGGAAAGTCATCACCAGTATGAAATTGCACCACAAAAACCGGAGAAGCTTAAAAAGCAGATAAAATCAGAAACTGAAAATGTGAAAGAAGCTGAACCTTTACCAGTTTCGAAAGAAGTTTTCTATTCAGTTTCTGATAAGTTGACAAGTGTTTTAGCAGAAGGAGAAAATTTCAGTGTATTGAAAATGCTCGGCAAAGAATCAACAGATCCAAGTAATTTTTTTAAAATAACTAAGAAAATATATAAGTAATTTAAAATAATAACTTCAGAGCTTGGAGCGTGTCTTTCTTTTTAATGCAATTTTTGAAGAAAAATGCGACTAATGGACTTTTCCGTTTTCCTCAGAAGTCCGCTATATTTGGAAATGTTAGAAATTGAAATTCATAATTAGAAAAAATTGTATTATTTTAATTGAATACATTTAAAAAGGAATAACTTCTCATTAATGCTTTTTACTTAAAAAATTAAAAATTATTAGATTTGAAAGTATAAAAATGTCTTATTTTGTCAATCCATGTTCAAAGTTATAATTTTTTAAAATTTCAAGCTTTGATAGCTGGACAGTTTCAATTCGAAAATGTTTAAAATCGATTCATTTCAAATTCAGTTATAATCTTTACGCTCTTACCGTTATTCTCCTTATTTTTCCTTTTTAAAATCATTTCTTTTCCCTTATTTTCAATAATCTTCCCCTTTGCTCGCGGCTTTGCCTAATGTACGAACTGAATTAATATAACCCAATAAGAAGATCCAATTATTTTCTTAAAAATTCGCCATTTTGGATTGGAAAATCTTTTTTGGTTGAAAATGAACTTTTGTCTTGAAAAATTACTTGTCTTTTAAAAAATTTGTTTTTTAGCATTAAAATTCTTCTATTTTGTTGAAAATTCGTATCTTTTGATTGACAGTTCAAATAATTGATTGTAAATGCAGCTGTTTGGTTGAAACTTTTTTTTACAAATATTTAATTAAAAAATCATCTTTCTTGGTTAAAAGCGATATATTTGTTACAAATTCAATCTTCAAGGCTGATGATTCTATTCTTCTAAACATTCTTTTTTTTTGCTTAAAAAAGCAACCATTTCATTGAAAATGCAGTGGTTTTTGGTTGAAGTTTAATCTCTTCTATTTGAAAACTTGCCCATTTGGTTGATAAATCAATTAATTTGAATTTTCTTTAAGAAAAATTCAACTGTTTCGTTAAACATTCGTCTTTTTGGACAGGATATTCGTCCCTCTGGGTCGAAAATTAATTTTTAATGGTGGAGAAGTCATATATTTTTGGTTGAAAATTCATCTTTCTTGGTTGAAAATTAACTTTTTTTGTGGAAAATTCATCTTTCTCGGACGAAATATAATTGTTGTTTATAAAAGATTCAACCATTTGGTTAAAAAGGCAACTATTTTCTTGAAAATTCATCTCTTTTGATTGTAAGTTCATCTATTTGGTTGTAAATGCAACAGTTTGGTTAAAAATGATTGATGATCTTTTTGGTTTGAAGCTTCAACTATTTCCTTGGAGTCTAACCTTTTTTGTTTGATAATATGACCCTGGTTGAAAATTCATCTTTGTAGGCTAAAATCCATTTTGCTTTAAAATTGTGCTGTTTGGTTGTGAATGCAACTGTTGGTTGAACAATTATTATTATTATTATTTTTTTTTTTTTGAAAATTCAACTATTTGGTTAAAAAATTATCTTTTTGATTGAAAATTCATCTTTTCAAACTGATATTCAACTGTCTTCTAAAAAATTTGTATTCTTGGCTTCAAAATTCAACTATTTTATTGAAAATGCAACTTTTTTGGTTGATGATTAATCTCTTTTATTTGAAAAGTTGATTATTTTGTTGAAAATTCAATTATTTTGTTCAAAAGTCCTCTTTTTTCAAAGTTCTGAATTATTTGGTTCCGACTTCTTAATTTTATAACTCAACTCTTTTGTTAAAAATTTGCCTCTTTTGGTGGAAAATTCCACTACTTTGGTCAAAATGCACTATAATTTAGCTTAAAATGTTAGAAATTTAAAGTATTTCATAATGAATTAAATATTAATTTGGTTTAAAAGAATTTATTCCCCTATTTTCGTTAAAAATTGCCCTATTGCCCCTGTTTCAAGAGCATTTTTGGGGTGCGAAATTTGAATTATTAAAAATTAAACAATTTCATATTTAAATTTAAAGCTTACATTTTTCAGTAATCTTAATTTTAAAATTTTCAAAATTAATGTTCTTGAAATTCAAAATTAATCTAAATTGTACATTATTCTCATTTGAAAATAATCCAAATTTAACAGTTGAAAAAGAAATGTTTTGAATCCAGATTCAGAATACTTAAATCTGTATGACTAAAAGTTTATTTTAATTGCACAAAAATATTCTCTCTATATTCCTAAAGAAATGAAGTTATTATTTCAGTAATTCAGTGTCTGATACTGCTTTTTTTAATTATCTTTAAAATTTTGATGTGACTTTTTCTAGACTATTTTCTTAATTCCATGTGACTTTATAATTTTATGCAAGTTTATGCAAGTTATTTAATACGAGTTTTTCTTAGGTATCGTGAAGCCTGAAATTCCCTACATATGTGAGCCAATGGAACAGAAATTTGGATTTAATTTCGATTCCAATAAGGCGTTCAAATATGATTCTTCAGACGACGAGGAACCAAATGCGGATTCTTCTGCCAAAGGAAACAAATTTAAATCTGAGCGTGATTCTTCTCATTTTTATGGAAAGGATGATAAATTTTTGTTTGCTCTCGACGATCCCCGTTTTAAAGGTGAGCTTAATTTTGGAAATCGAGTTTCAAATAGACATTGATTTCTAATTTAGTACTAATATTTTCAATTATTTTTCAGAATGTGAAGAATTTTTCAGCAAGCGATCAGAGCAAAGTGAAGATTTAAAAACCCTTCGACCCATATTAAAGCAAACAATACGCAAAAGAATTCAGACGAATATGAAGAAAAATAACCATCTCTTCCGTAAGAAGCAACAGAGAAAAGAAACGAGAGATCAATACAAATTTAGACCTAAATAAGGAAACAAATAAAACTTGTTTAAAAAATATCGTTTATTTTTAAAGATTATTTTACCTTTCACAGAGATTTTCCTTTTTTCATTATTATAATAATTTTTTTCTATTTCTAGTGATCTATACGTTTATTGAGGTATAAACACTAGAATTGTAGTCGATTCTCTCATTTAAAAAAAGAAATACAAAATATAGACTTCTTCAATGAAATTATTTGCTCACAGCGCACGTAGAATGTACGAAAATATCCCTATTAGTTAAAATATCCCCTATTAGCAATTTCTTTTGCATAATAACAAAATTCGTTCTGTCTTCATCATACAATCATAGAAAATCAACTTCATAGAAAATAAGGGAGAATAATATAACGACTAGTAAAGTATTAAATTGTAAAATGGGAAAAGGAAACGTAAAAAGAGGAAAGAAAATCAGTATCTTGCCACTGCAAAATTGAATAGGAATGGATAACATGGTAAAGTTTGTAAAGGAATAGATATTTTATTTTCCTTTGTCCAATTTCGACACCGTGGCGAAATTTTATATGTCTCTGCGGTAAATTTTCTCGAGTAATTTGAAGAAAAGATCGTGAGGAAGACCGCGAGATATTTGCTGGATATGTGTATTCATTAAATTATAATTTTCTTCCTCATAAACAGAA
>NC_046660.1:84161998-84169068 GCF_010883055.1 Belonocnema kinseyi
TTTTCTCGAGTAATTTGAAGAAAAGATCGTGAGGAAGACCGCGAGATATTTGCTGGATATGTGTATTCATTAAATTATAATTTTCTTCCTCATAAACAGAATAGGTAGTTGGCAATCCTAAGTCGTTGTATAACTGTTTCACCCGTGCAACTTTCTCTGGGTCGTCATATCCGTAGCAATCCTGTAATCAGAAGCATTCTTTCATAATGTTTCTGTCCCTCTTAAATATTTGAACGACTGCCCTAATAAATGATCATGGATACCTCTAGGAGTTTTCTTTGGCCGGGTGATGCTCTTTGCAAAGCGACGATTACGAGCCAGGAACATTTTCCTTCTTGAATGTCGGATCCAACTTTTCCTGTAACTTGAGGGTCTCCATAACAATCAAGGTAGTCGTCTTGGACTTGGAAGAAGTTTCCCATCTCGAGAAGAATAGTTTTGGCTTGTCTGTGCATTTCAGGATCTCTGACTCCAGCCTGAAATAAGAATTTTGACTCTAGTTACAGACATAAAAATATATTTTTGGTCAGAAAAAGATAACGAAGTGTCTACAGCAGCCTGGACGATTTAAAATTCCCGGTTTTCTCCCATTCAATTTTTTATTTTATCAGTCTGTAAATTATACCTCTTTTTGAAATTTTCATTATATCCGATTATTTATTCAGGATGACCGAAAATCTTCATTTTCAAAATTCCCTCAGTTTCATGTTCACTTGTTATTAATATTCAATGACCACCATTTAAATTTTGTAATACTTTGAACGTGGAATCTTTTATTTATTTACTTATTTCAACCAAATAAGTTGATTTTCTTACCATACAAGATGAATTTTTAATCCAAAAGGACGAATTTTCGACCAAAAAATATTACTTTTTAACGAAATAGATTACACTTCAAACAAATAGTTGCATTTTAAACGAAACAATTGAATTTCTTAGAAGAAAGTGAAATTTTTCACAAATAAAGATTAATTTTGAGTACAAAAGGACGAATTTTCTGTCCCCATAGACGAATATTCACAAAAACAGTTAAATTTTTAACCGAGACAGATGAATTTTTAACAAAGTACTTTTTTTATTTCTTTATTTATTTTATTTTAACAAAACAAAAAAACGAATATTAATTTCCAACAGAAAAGATCATTTTCATGCAAAAATGGAGATGTTACATTTTATTTGAAAAAAAACATCGTTAAATTTTTAATCGAAGAGATGAACCTTCAACTAAAAAAGTACATTTTAAAAATTTACTACTACTAAAATTTACTAGTAGTTGAGTTTTCTATTTAAAAAAACATTTTTTAACAAAATAATTCAACCACATATATGAATTTTAAACTAAAGTTATGAATCTTTAACAATAAAATGATTTTTTAACAAGTGGTTCAACCTTACACCATTTAGTTTAATTTTCCCCCAGAAAGATGAATTTTTAACGAATTATGTACTAGTAGATATTTTTCGCCAATAAAATACTGTGGAGACTTAAATTTGAAATAAGCACATATACACACACGCCCACATACATATATGTACAAAGTTCGACCCTAGAATAAAATCGAGGGAAACGATTCGAAAAATATCTAAACAATTTATCAAAATACTACACTTACCTTTAAAATTAACCAAAGAACTATGAAAAATGTTGATTATTTGTACAGTTATTACCATTTATCGAAAACAATTTTAATTTTAGGGTTTTTTGTAATATCTTTTTATAAAATTGATATTTTGCCCTTGCTTGATCTTATTAGATGTAGAATTTTAATAATTTTTGTGCTATTACGAGGAAAAAATTCCATGTTAATATTTTTAAAAATGAGGTACTTCAGCAGCAACTAAAAAAATAGATCAATTTCTATCAATCTAAATTTGGAAAAGAAACAGAAAATTACAAAAAGAAATATCAACTTAAATTTCCAAGTTCTATTTACAAAATCCAAGTCTTTTCCAGGTTTTTTATCAAAATTCCAGGACCTTCCTAGATTTTTCAGGTTCTTTATCGATATTCCAATATTGTCTAGGTTCTGAGCAACCTGGATAAGACACCTTGCTTTCTTTTTAAGGATAAATCAATTAAACTTACCAAATACATGGCTAAGGTTACTGGCAGTACGAAAGAATAATATGCAGTTTTATATTTGACTATAGCGTTGTATCGGTCCATCGTGAAGAGACTCAAATTAGGCTTCTTTCCGAAATTGGTTGAGAGCAAATCTAGGGATTGTCCCATTGCAGTTTTATATACATTCTGAAAAGATTTCACAAAAAGTATTTGATTTTTAGATGTTGAGCTGCCACTTTAAAGTACAAGGTTAAATTCAAAATTTATAACAATATTGTAATTCTTCCGAAAGAAAGAAGAAAGTATTATGCAAATGATCAAATGTTTTGAATTTTATACTGTTAATGTTTTCCAATTGGAATGATCTTTAAAGTTTGATTTTCTTTTCATAATTTGCAAGAAGTGTCAGTCCACTAAAAAAACATATTAAAAACATACCTCTTTTTTCGTGAATCTGTCAGCGAGAAATTTAGTTGATTATAGAATCAAAAAATAAAAGATTCAGAATCACTAAAATAAAATTCAGATTGGCAAGATTTCAGAGATGACAAGATTCAGCGACTAAAAATCCTTGACAGATGTTATGAAATCCATCTGGTTAAAGTAAGAGATCTGGAATCTTAAATTCTGATTTTTTAATGCATTTGGGATCGTGTGATTTAATTCATTTCAGAAGTGATTAGGCTCTCGAACAATTTTTGATTCTCATCTTCCATTTTCTGCATGCTTCAGGGAATGAATGAAAGAAATTGAAACTTGGCTAAATTCGTGTTAAAAATCTCAATAAAATGAGACCCAGAACATTATGAAATATTTACTGGTTCTCGAATTATCATGAAAAATATGGAGGCGTGCTATAATTTTAAGAAGATCTTAGACTCTAATTTGGGACAGTTTCAAGGTTTGTTTTCAACTACACTCATGCATGCAGAAGACGGAAGTTGAGAATCGAGAGATTCTCCATCTCTTACTTTAAACAGATGGATTTCATAAGATTTCTTTAAAAATTTTCAAAATTCGGAAAAATTTTTGTAGAGTTGAAAGATTTCCGGCGAGTTTTGAAAGGGATTTTCAAATGCTTTTGAGTCGCTAAATCTCGGAATCTCTCAAATCTTACAAATCAGAATTTGATTTTCGCGTTTCTGAATCACGAATAAATCTTGTTAATATGATTCTTGTTCTTATTAATACCTTTTTTTTAGTGGACTGACAATTTTGGTCGCTACTCGAACTTATTAACAGGTTTTTTTTTTGGCATAATAGTATAGAATTAAGAACTGGTAATTAAAGTTAATATTTACCTCGTGGAATGTTTCTATAAGATCTAGATAGCAGGGATTAGTTCTGAAATGTGTTCGAACAATTTGGTATATCGCTTGCTCTAGTAAAATTCCATCATTAAACGCTGCGAGTCCAATATCATTGTGTCGGTACCAACATGGTTGTCCTCGACGTGTTGTCGAGTGATCCATTAGGTCGTCTGATATCAAGAAAAAGGCTTGATACTGCAAATAATTTGCAATATTATAATAAACAATAATAATATAAGACACATTGCGCTATAAATATCTTAAAATTAAGGTTTCCAGGGTATCTATTTAAATCTTGGAAAAAATTCCCTGACAATAACAAGTTTTTGCCAGGTATCGCAAGTTTTCCAGGTTTCACTTTCACAGTATGGTGCAATTAAAATATTTGGCATATTTTTAAAAAAATCAACAGTTTCGCGAGTTTATTATGATTATTGATATTTAATATTTTTCAATAATTAACCAAATAGTTGAATTTTTAAACAAAACTCTGACTTCTGAACTAAAAAAGGTCAGTTTCAGTCCAAAATGGAATACTGAAATTTTCAGTTGAGAAACTTATTTGCCACAAAAAAATATTTATTTGAATAGCAAATTTAGTTTCACCTTCAACCAAGTAGTTTTATTTACAACCAAAAAGAAGAATTTTTAACTGATAATTATGTTGAATATTTAATTGTAATACTCAAATTTTCAACCAAAAAGATGAATTTTCCAACAAGAAGCTTAATTTTTAAAAAACACGATTTTTTAACAAAATACATGAATTTTTAATGAAATAGTTCAATTTCCAACTGCAATAAAAGACAAATTTTCAACGAAGTAGTTTAATTTTGAACTAAAAAAGATCAATTTTCCACCAAAACTTAAACAGTTAAATTGTCGGTTCAAACAAATAATTTTGTTAAATTTTAATACCACAAATTAAAACTGCTGAAATTTTTACTGGAATAGTTAAATTTTTAACCAAAAAGATGAATTTTCAACTAAAATGATGATTCTTTAACTAGAATCTTTGAATTTTCAACAAAAAGATTAAGCTTTAAGCCAGAAGATTAATTTCAACCAAAAAAGTCAAATATTCAACTAAAAAGGATAATTTTCCAATCAACAAAGCAGTTAAAATTGCAACTGGAATAGTTAAATTTTCAATTAAAATATGAATTGTCAGCAAAAAAACGAATTCTATACAAGATAGTTTATTTTTTATCTAACGACATGAATTTTTAATTTAAATGATGAATCTTCAACAAAAAAATTAAATCTTCATTTTAAAAAGATGAATTCTAAACAAGAAATGAAATAGTTGATATTTCAACAACAAAAAATAAAATTTGTAATAAAACACTATGGAATTCACTCAAAAAGATCGATTTTTCAACAAAATACATGAATTTTCAACCAGATACTTGAAATTTCAACTAAAACCGATCAATTTTTAACCAGAAACAGAACCGTTACATTTTCAGTTAAAAAAATTAAATCAAGAAAATAGTTCAACACAGTAACATAAAGCTATTTTTACAAATGAAGAATCATTGTTATTCAATCTAATATTGTAGAAACCTTGCTTTTTTGTATATAAGGTATCGCCCATAAACTATTTTACCTAAACTATGTTTTCAGTGGAAGTAACGCTATCAACTTAAATAATATTTATTACGGTTTCCCGATGATAAATTTCAACAAAGTTTGCGAAAGACAGCCCTGTATCGGTACAATACAATTATAACTTGATATGTTTGAAAATCACTTTCAGTGTGAAGTCTGGAAGGACTTCACCCTTTCCTCTATTCCCCCTTCTCTTGTTTTCGTTTAGATTCGAACTGACTTATTATGACCCAATAAGATAATTTAACTATTTTTAGTTGTAAAGTTTACTTAAAGATTCTACTATTTGAAATCAAATTTAATTATTTTGTTGAACATTCACCTATTTCGCTCAAAAGTCATCGTTTTTTAATTAAAATTTTTAAAAATTTACTACTTGAATGATAATTGAACTAATTTTTTAAAAATTCATTTTTTTATATATTAAGCTCTGGTTGAAAATTTAATTATTCCATTTTTAGAACATTAATCTTATTGGCTCAAAAATGGTATTTTTGGTTAAATTTTAAACTCTTTTATTGACAATTTTTAGAAAATATTTAACACTTCAGTTAAAAAATCATCTCCTTGATTGTAAATTTAACTATTTTTTTGAAAATTCTTTTTTTATTAATTTTTTTAACAAACAAAATCCATGTTTGATTAAAACCGATATTTTTAGTAGAAAATTCATGTATTTTGTTGAAAATTCATCGTATTTATGTATTGAAACTTTATAATTCGGTATAATATTAAACTATTTGGTTGAAAATGAAATATATTGTTGAAAATTTATGTACTAGATTAAAAATTCGTCTTTTTTGTAGAACATTAATCTTGGTGAAAAATGGATCCTTTTTGGTTGCAAATCTTAAATATTCATGTTTTTTTAAGATTCACCTATTTGGTTTGAAAATTTAACTTTTTAGTTGAAAATTAATTTTTTACTTATAAAATTAACTATTTCATTTTGGATTGCGAATTTTGGCTTTACATGTTTGAAATACAACTTAGAAAATTTATGTATTTTGTTGACAATTTGACTTCATTTTATTTTTGGTTCAAAATATATCTTATGTTAGTAGAAAATTCAACTATTCAGTTTAAAATTAATCTTCTTTGATTGCAGATCCATGTTTTTGGTTGAGGATTTTTGGCTTGAAAATTCAACGGGTTTTCATTGAATTTTGATGTTGGTTATTTTTTTTTTAATTCGACTACTTGGTTGAAAATGTATCTTTATAGGCTGAAAATACAACTATTTTAATAGTCATCTTTTTTGGTAAAAAATGCCACTGTTTTGTTAAAGATTGAAAATACATCTTTTATGTCAGACAAGTCATATTTCTTGGTAGAAAAAATTAAGTACATTTGCTTGTTAACGCAACTGTTTGGTTATAACTGAATTTGTTTATTTAAAATTATACTTTTCGGGTTTAAATTCATCTCTTTTAGTAGAAATTAATTTCATTTAAAAGATTTTATTCCCATATTCTTCCCCTTTTTTCGATAAAAATCACGCCACTTCCCCTGTTTTGAGATCATTAAGAAGTCAATCACTTACTAAATAAACACAAGCAATTAATCTTTAATATTTAAACTTATTTTCAATAGTATTCAGTTTTTTAGTTTATTGGTTCTTACCATTTCGTTGCACCATCCTAAAATACGAGCTAAGCGAATATTTTCTTCGGTTAATTGGTCCTGCGGGGCAAATTGTCTGTACGCATATACTAGAGTTAAAGCGCGATTTTTCTTTCCACTCGGGACGTTGTACTGCAGCACCTGAAAGAAACATATCATACGCCTGAAATTAAATTCAACTAAATTGCAGATCCAAAGATTTCAAATAGAATTGTATCATCCTAGATTTATATTTATTACTCCTTGCGGATAATCTAGATTGAGCTCATCGCAAAGGTGCTGGCATATTTGATTTTGTTTTTGTTTCTGGTACGACTTATTAATATTTCAAGACCAGGAACAATAATCGCTAGATCCATTTTTTAGAAAAATCTATTCTTCTTCTATTTTTTGCTAAATATACTTTGGTTTGAGCCTAATTAAAGTTAATTTAATATCCGGTTTTATTTATTTTTTGATTC
>NC_046660.1:84169168-84174067 GCF_010883055.1 Belonocnema kinseyi
TTCTGTTTATGAGGAAGAAAATTATAATTTAATGAATACACATATCCAGCAAATATCTCGCGGTCTTCCTCACGATCTTTTCTTCAAATTACTCGAGAAAATCTACCGCAGAGATACATAAAATTTCGCCATGGTGTCGAAATTGGGTAAAGGAAAATAAGATATTTATTCCTTTACCAACTTTACCAAGTTATTCATTCCTGTTCAATTTTGCAGTGACAGGAAACTGATTTTCTTTCCTGTTTTTACGTTTCTTTTCCCATTTTACAGTTTAATACTTTATTTGTTCTTATATTATTCTCCCTTATTTTCTATAAAGTTGATTTTCCTTGGTTTTATGATAAAGACAGAACGAATTTTGTTATTATACAAAAGAAATTACTAATAAGGGATATTTTTCGTACATTCTACGTGCACTAGAAGCGAATAATTTGATTGAAGAAGTCTATATTTTGTATTTCTTTTTTTTATGAGAGAATCGACTACAATTCTAGTGTTTATACCTCAATAAATGTATACATCATTAGAAATAGAAAAAATGTATTTTAATAATGAAAGAAGGAAAATAGCTGTGAAAGGTAAAATATTCTTTAAAAATAAACGATATTTTTTAAACAAATTTTATTTGTTTCCTTGTTTAAGTCTAAATTTGTACTGATCTCTGTTGCTTATTGCGGAATTTGAACATTAGTTTCTTTTTCTGACTATTTTGTTGAAAATTTAATCATTTTCTGGAAAATTTAACCCTTTATTTGAAAGCTTGTATATTTGAATGAAAATTCTTTTTTTGTGTGTGTGTGCAAATGTTTACATTACATTTTTTGTTGAGAATTCTTTTGTTTTTTAAAAATTCTACTTTTCGGGTTGAAAGCCGAACTTACTTCTAAAAGATTCGTCTCTTTTGCTTTAAAGATCAACTATTTCGTTGTAAATGTAGCTGTTTTATTGCAATTTTTTGCTATTACAGTTTAACTATTTTTTTGAAAATTAATTTTTCTTTATTAAAAATTAACTTTTTTGTTGAAAATTAATTTTTTCGAGTTCAAGTATTAGGTTAAAAATTCAACTATTTTATTGAAAATTTAATTATTTTGTTAAAATTTCAAGTACATTTTTTTAAATTCATTTTTTCCGTCGAAATTTCAACTTTTTTGTTAAATATAAATAGGCTGACAAAAACAAATGAATATTTATTTAGGAAGTTCAAGGATTTTAGAAACGAACAATAAATCGGAAGTAAGGCATTAGTATGGAATACTGTGAGCTAAAAATCCGATAATTTGTTTATATTTTAACTATATTTTTGAAAATTTAACTATTTTGTTAAAAAGTTATCTGTTTTGGTCGAAAATTCAACAGTTTTGTTAAAAATTCGTCCTTTTGAATTAAAAGTGCTTCTTTTATCATAGAAAAGTCATATTTTTTGTTGAAATAAAATGTTACAAAGTAAAAAGGCTGCCCTTTGAATATTAATGGTCAGGGAAAATGAAAAATTTCTAATATTTTAAAAATGTTTATCGAATGGCTGATGTTTTAATCAATGCTGAAACCAATTCTCTTTCTAGCTCACCAAAATTTGATTTGATAAGGAAAGGGAAGCTTTGACCTATGAGGGAAATATAAGTGTTTATCATCAAATTCAAAATGCTATAATGCCTTCCTTTGAGTCTATTTATACAATATATCTTTGTAACTCAAGTTTTTTCTTAGATTACATTACCATATTGGAATATGAACTTTTTTATTGCTATTGTAATTGTTCAGTAAAGCTTTAAATACATTATAAAATGAGTGGCTCAAGTTGAAAGTAAATTCATTATTCAGTAGTTCGTTGCAGTCTATGGGTGGAATATTAAGATTTCTTCGTTATTGTCTATCAGTGGGGCATTCAAATTTCTTCCTTGAAATGTGTGATAAGTATGAGACATGCGAGATTTCGCTGGCATTCATAAGTGATGTGCATTCTTTTATCTTGCACCAATAGCAGTGTGAAGTTTCAACTGAAGCACATATTTGGGCAATTTTTTCAGACCTGCAAATGTTCACACAGTACATACTGCGCCTCAAACTAGTTGGGTCACAAACAAAGATGAAAGCCGAGAATTAATGGCATTATGGCCTGATGTCGTCCGAGATCTTACAGAAGCCGATCGTCACCTTGACATCCCTGATGTCACTAGATGGCTCGCAAAGGTATATTGTCCTGAAAATTCTGATAAAATCGACTTCGAACCATTCACAATCACTTCTTCTTCATTAGTTTAGATATATTCTCAAAATTCAGAAAAATCTTCATTTGACAATTATAGCCTCTAAAAATCAAACCAAAGTTTGTAATCTTTCATCATTCAGAAAGTTTAGAAATCTTTGAAGTTATTCTTCAGGGAATGTGGGGTCATTGTTAACAAATTAAAAGTATTGTACCAATAAAACCACGAGACTTTCAACTTTCAAAAATCGTTAAATAATGTACCACTTCAAATTGGAAGGCTTAATAGTTAAACAATTTTAAACTGGAATGGCTGAAATTTGAATACATAATTTGAGTTGAAAATCTTACAATTTGAAATAAAAAAAAATAATAGTTACATAATTTTTAATTTACATATTCGAAATTGATTGATACAGTGAACTCTTGCTTATTTCAAGACACAGTTATTTCAAAGCTTACTTATTTCAAGTCGACCAAGCTGGGATATTTCAAATTGCGCAGTTCTTTAACATCCGACCGCTGTCCAGTACGGTCTCGCCCGCGTCAGTGGCTGACTAATCAAAAAGATGCCCGACGAGCGGGAAGCCCTTGTTGATTTGAATTGAGTATTTTAGCATGACGTCATTGGAATGCTTATTAGTTTTTGGAGAAAATATTCTAAACCTAAAGGTTTCAATGTACGAATGTTTATATTTATCATGTTCAAAATGCATTTTCTCAGCTATGTTCCGATTTTTGTCGATTGAGGACCTTTCAGTTTGACGAAATAAAATTAAATATCCAAAATTTGAGGTTAGTGTACTAGATCGATTTCATGAAAATCGGGTAATCTAACCTCAAATTTTGATAGTTGATTGTGTTTCGTGAAACTGAAAGGTCTTCAACCGTTAAGAAAATGAAAACGAATTGAGCAAAAGCATTCTACACTTAAAAAATATTACTATTCAGACCTTTATAACTTACTTTTACATTTAGAATATTTTCTCCAAAATGGAGTATGCAGTCCCATGTTAAGATGTACCAACTATGCTTACCGCCCTGCCATTTTCGCCTATCCTATAATCACCGTGACGTCATGCTACGATCTCAAAATTCCACGAAATATTTGAGTCGTTTTTTTATTCTATTATATTCATTTTTAATTTATAGTATTAGATAGTGCCGAGGCAGGATTTTTCTAATTTCTCCAGAAAATTCTTTGGCAGGTAATCGGCAGTATCTTACATAATAAATTAATTAATTACCCTGGTTGACAAAATAACATTATTTATTTGTAAATATTGATTTTCATTGCGCAAATTGTACTATTTCAAGAAAATGTTATATTTCTCACATCGTGCGCCAACAAAAAAAACTTAAAACACACTGGCATGCATGATGCGCAAAATTCAAGGCAGGTTGTAGGTTCTATGCTATTAAATTGAATAATTTTCTATTTAAACGGTTTGAAATGAAACAATCTAAAATTGAAATATATTCAAGTATAAATTTAGAGTGTCTCGAATTGAATTAATTTTTATTACAAACTTAGAGAAAAAACTTCATTCTTTAAAATAATATATTAAATGTAAAAATAAAAATTCATGAATAAGATACTTTCTTTAAAAATGATATGTAATATAATTTCAAGGGTAAATTAAGAGGTAAACCAATTTTTTTCCAGTGATAATAATAGATTCTTTTCTCAAAATCTGCAATTTATTGTTGTTTCATGAAAATTTTTACATTTGCCGCCATTCGAGTTTTAGCAATTTAGAGTTTAAGTAATTTGAATTTTATACTAAGAGAAAATACTTTTACTTTAAATTCATGTATTTTCTATTAATTTAATATTATTTCGTCTGCCTAAAGAGTTTAAACTTTTTAATTCGGAATGTTTCGAAAACGAAATTTTTTTTTCAATTTTTCAATGCTTCAACAATAATATGTGATAAGAATTCTGAAAATTCGGTTCTACTATATTCTATAATATTATAATAATAAAATAATAATGTGTAATATAATAAAATTTTTAAGTTGAAACGAGAATGCCTCCTTTTTATTTTTAAACATGGATATTTTTCTTACCTATCTGGAATAAATTTTTAAAGTTTGATATCGATAATGAAATGATAATAAAGTGATAATATTCAAAAAATATACATTTTATGCATACATTTTGATAAAGTGCAATATCAGTTTTTGTAAAGAGTTCGAATATGCTTGCCTCGATTAAACTTAACTCCTGAGTTTTTATCGCTTCTAATATGCCTTATGTTAAAACCAGAAAGAAAAAATTACTAAACCTATTTTTGAGAAAAATCTATTTTGTCTTTTTTCATTGTTTGACAATTATTATATCCTGACAATCCAAACTAATAATAAAGTAATAATAAAACAATTCATCTAAATTAATTACTCAATAATACAAATATTTTTATTAAAAGTTTTTTCTGGATTTTCAATAAATAAATACTTCTATTCTTGTGCAAAAGTATTTGAAATTCTTTCAAACCACATTTTTCAAGAGAGAAAAAAAATCATTTTTTCAAGTAGATTAAATGTTATTTTTGCGTTTTAGTTTTAAGATAGACTTAGCATATTCTGGAATCAAAAAATAAATAAAACCGGATATTAAATTAACTTTAATTAGGCTCAAACCAAAGTATATTTAGCAAAAAATAGAAGAAGAATAGATTTTTCTAAAA
>NC_046660.1:84174167-84180108 GCF_010883055.1 Belonocnema kinseyi
TTTTAGAAAAATCTATTCTTCTTCTATTTTTTGCTAAATATACTTTGGTTTGAGCCTAATTAAAGTTAATTTAATATCCGGTTTTATTTATTTTTTGATTCCCGAATATGCTAAATCTATCTTAAAACTAAAACGCAAAAATAACATTTAATCTACTTGAAAAAAATGATTTTTTTTCTCTCTTGAAAAATGTGGTTTGAAAGAATTTCAAATACTTTTGCACAAAAATAGAAGTATTTATTTATTGAAATTCCAGAAAAAACTTTTAATAAAAATATTTGTATTATTGAATAATTAATTTAGATGAATTGTCTTATTATTACTTTATTATTAGTTTGAATTAAGCCAGGATATAATAATTGTCAAATAATGAAAAAAAAGAGAAAAATAGATTTTTCTCAAAAATGGGCATATTAGAAGCGATAAAAAGTCAGGAGTTGAGCTTAATCGAGGCAAGCATGTTTGAACTCGTTACAAGAACTTATTTTTTACTTTATCAAAATGTATGCATAAAATGTATAATTTTTGAATATTATCACTTTATTACCATTTCATTATCGATATCAGACTTTAAAAATTTATTCCGCATAAGTAAGAAAAATATCCATTTTCAAAAATGAAAAGGAGAGATTCTCGTTTTTAACTTAAAAATCTTATTATATTTCACATTATTATTTTATTATTATATTATTACAGAATATAGAAGAACCTAATTTTCAGAATTCTTATCAAATTTTATTATTGAAGCATTGAAAAATTGAAAAAATGTGGTTTTCGAAGCATTCCGAATTAAAAAGTTTTAACTTTTTAGGCAGACATTAAATAGGCAGACATTTTAGGCAGATATTAAATTAATAGATAATACAGGAATTTAAAGTAAAAAGTATTTTTTCAAGTATAAAATTCAAAATATTTCAACTCTAAATTGCTAAAACTCAAATGGCGGCAAATGTATAATTTTTCATGAAAAAATAATAAATAGGATTGTTTCCAAAGTCAGATATAATTTCTCCAATAAATGGATCTTGTAGTATATAAAACTCTAATTTTAAAAACGCCCATAAAATATTTTTTATATATTGTTTACTATTTTTAATTTATTGTTGAAATATGAATTTTTTATCACGATGTCGATTGAAGGGCCCCTTTGACGAAGAGGGGTCGGATTTTCCACCAATCACAGCTCATATGTCAGTGATTCTCAAATATCTTTTTCTGTGCCGATGTTTTATTTCGGTTATCTGTACATCGAAAATAGAAATCGCAAAATATTGTTTAAAAAAATGTCAAAAGAGGGTTTCATAAAAGCCAAGAGTGTAAATCTTCCGAAAATAGATACATTCATGGTATGTATAAAGAATTCATTGAAAAAGTTCTTAAATGTAGTCATGTTTACTGAACAATTCGTAAATATGTACGATTTTAAAATGTGTTAATAATTTCCTTCAACGTACTACTGACTGTTAATCCAAATATTATAACAAGACATTGTAATATTATAACAGGTCACGTGACACCAATTTGAATAAGTGTTTTACCGCCTTCAGTTTTTAATAATTTTTTACTGGTGTACGACTTAACAGAAAAAAAATTATAACGCACCTACGGTTCGGATTAAACTTATGTATTAAAAAATTATTTGATCTAAAACCATGAAACAAACCTATTGCAGAATTTGAGAAAAGAATCTTTCATTTTTGGAAAAAAATTGCTTTACCTCTTAATTTACCCTCGAAATTATATTACACATCAGATTTTAAAGAAAGTATTTTATTCATGAATTTTTATTTTTACATTTAATATATTACTTTAAAGAATGAAGTTGTAGGTTTTAAGTTATTCAATTTAATGTCTTTACAACTTAAAATTGAAAAACAATGTATCGAAGCTTTCAATTTACAATTCTATATTGTTTAATTTAGAACTTTTAAATAAAAATGATTCAATTTGAGAGACTCTCAATTTATAATTGAATATATTTTGAATATATTTCAATTTTAGATTGCTTCATTTCAAACCGTTTAAATAGAAAATTATTCAATTTAATAGCATAGAACCTAAAATTGTCTAATCTTGAACAATTTAATCTTAATACGAATGTGTGCTTCCTTGCATTTGCGCATCATGTTTGTCAGTGTCTTTTAAGTTTTTTTTGTTGGCGCACGATGTGAGAAATATAACATTTCCTTGAAATAGTACAATTTGCCCAATGAAAATCAATATTTTAAAATAAATAATGTTATTTTGTCGACTACTGGTCAAAGAATTTTCTGGAGAAATTAGAAAAATTCTGCTTCGGCAATATCTAATACTATAAATTAAAAATCAATATAATAGAATAAAAAACGACTCAAATATTTCGTGGAATTTTGAGATCCTAGCATGACGTCACGGTGATGATAGGATAGGCGAAAATGTCAGGAAGGTATGCATATTGTGTACATCCTGACAAATGGGACTGCATATTCCTTTTTGAAGAAAATATTCTAAATGTAGAAGTAAGTTATAAAGGTCTGAATAGTAATATTTTTTAAGCGTAGAATGCTTTTGCGCAATTCTGTTTCATCTTCTTAACGGTTGAAGACCTTTCAGTTTCAAGGAATAAAATCAACTATCAAAATTTGAGGTTAGAGCACCCATTTCTCAACAAATAGATCTGGTACACTAACCTCAAATTTTTGATATTTAATTTTATTTCGTGAAACTGAAAGGTCAACAATCGACAAAAGAACGGAACATGACTGAGAAAATGCATTTTGAACATGATAAATATCAACATTCGTACATTTAAAACTTTAGGTTTAGAATATTTTCTCTAAAAACTAGTATGCATTCCCATGACGTCATGCTAAAATACTCCATTCAAACCAACGAGGGCTTCCGCTCTTCGGGCCTCTTTTTGATTGGACAGCCACTGACGCGGGCGAGACCGTACACGGACGGCGGTGGGATCTACAGGAACTGCGCAATTTGAAATATTCCAGAATTTTCGACTGGAAATAAGTAAGCCTTGAAATAAGTGGGCATTGAAATAAGCAAGAGTTCACTGTATGATCCAATTTCAAATATGTCACTTAAAAATGATGTAACTATTAATTCTTTTGATTCAAAATTGTAACATTTTCAACTCAAATTATGTATTCAAATTTCAGCCATTCCAGTTTAAAATTGTTTATCTATTAAACCTTCCAATTCGAAGTGGTACAGTATTTAACGATTTTTGAAAGTTAAAAGTCTCGTGGTTTTATTGGTACAATACTTTTAATTTGTTGACAATGACCCCACATTCTCTCAAGAATAACTTCCAAGATTTCTAAACTTTCTGAATGATGAAAGGCTACAAATTTTGGTTTTTTTTAGAGGCTATAATTGTCAAATGAAGATTTTTCTGAATTTGGAGAATACATCTAAACTAATGAAGAAGTGATTGTGAATGGTCCAAAGTCGATTTTATCAGAATTTTCAGGACAATATACCTTTGCGAGCCATCTGTTGACATCAGGGATGTCAAGGTGACGACCAGCTTCTGTAAGATCTCGGACGACATCAGGCCATAATGCCATTAATTCTCGGCTTTCATCTTTGTTTGTGACCCAACTAGCCTGAGGCGCAGTATGTACCGTGTGCACATTTGCAGGTCTGAAAAAATTGCCGAAATATGCGCTTTAGTTGAAACTTCACTCTGTTATTGGTGCAAGAGAATGCACATCACTTATGAATGCCAGCGAAATCTCGCATGTCTCATACTTATCACACATTTCAAGGAAGAAATGTTAATGCTCCACTGATAGACAATAGCGAAGAAATCTTAATGTTCCACCGATAGACTGCAACGAACTACTGAATAATGAACTTACTTTCAACTTGAGACACTCATTTTATAATGTATTTAAAGATATACTGAAAAATTACAATAAGAATAGAAAAGTCCATATTCCAATATGGGAATGTAATCTAAGAAAAAACTTGAGTTACAAAGATATATTGTATTAATAGACTCAAAGGAAGGTATTTAAGCATTTTGAATTTGATGATAAGCACGTACTTTTACCTCAAAGGTCAAAGCTTCTCTTTCGTTTTCAAATGAAATTTTCATGAGGTAGAAAAAGAATTGGTTTCAGCTTTGAATAAAACATCAGCCATTTGAAAAATATTTTTAAAAGATTAGACAATTTTTTATTTTCCCTGACCATTAACATCAAAAGGGCAGCCTTTTTACTTTGTAACATTTTAAATGTATAATCTTTCACAAACGGAATAAAACAATTTCAAATTAAAACTTAAAAAACTTTAAATTTATTCATGTATTTCAACCAAAAATATGACTTTTCTATGATAAAGATGCACTATTAATTCAAAAGGAAGAATTTTCAACAAAACCGTTGAATTTTCGACCAAAACAGATAACTGTTTAACAAAATAGTTAAATTTTCAAAAATATAGTTAAAATATAAACAAATTGTGGAATTTCTAGCTCACAGTATTCACACTAATGCCTTACTTCCGGTTTATTGTTCGTTTCCAAAATCCGTGAACTTTCTAAATAAATATTCATTTGTTTATGCCAGCCTATTTATATTTGACAAAAAAGTTGAAATTTCGACAAAAAAATAGACTTGAATTTTTAACAAAAAAATTTAATTTTCAATAAAATAGTAGAATTTTTAACCTAATACTTGAACTCGAAAATATTAATTTTCAACAAAACAGTTAATTTTTAATAAAGAAAAATTAATTTTCAAACAAATAGTTGAATTTTTAATAGCAAAAAATTACAATGAAACAGCTAGATTTGCAACGAAACAGTTTATCTTTAAAGCAAAAGAGACGAATCTTTTAGAAGAAAGTTGGGCTTTCAACCTGAAAAGTTGAATTTTTAAGAAAGAGAAGAATTCTCAACAAAAAAATGTAATGTAAAGATTTGCATACATAAAAAAAAAGAATTTTCATTAAAATATAAAAGTTTTCAAATGAAGGAATAAATTTTGAAGAAAATGATTAATTTTTCAACAAAATAGTCAGACAAGGAAAATAATGTTCAAATAAAATGACGAATCCAAAAAATTATTTTTAAATAAAGTGGTTCAACCTTTAAAAAGTAGTTTATTTTTCAACGAAAAATGACGATTTTTTGACAAAATAGTTAAATCATCAAACAAAGAAGATTACTTTTCAATCAAAGTGTTGCATTTTTATCCAAAAGAGATAAAATTTCTACGAAAACGGATGAGTCTTGAAACCGAAGGCAAATTTAAAAAAAATAGTAGTAGCCTTTGAACGTAGGTCGTTCCCGCGTGAGTTGGACAACTAGATAGTATGTGAGCTAAATGCTCGGGGTGTGCATGGCACGCCCTGCAACTATCATCGGGAATGTCATGGCTAGAAATGTGGCGACGGTATGTTAAGGTGGAAATGACACCGTCTTGGCATGCAAAAATGAAACCCTCTGTACCAGACTTCAATCCGGGTGATTTAAGGAAAGCAAACGTTAGCTCACAAGACATTAATTGATCCTTCACATTTCTGTGGAACATACCGTGCATCCTCTTATCGAGGAGCTGTTCACGAAAGTTTTTCTCTTTTGCTTTCTTAATCCGGGCTTTCAGGAATGAGTACTCGAGATAGATAAGATTTGATGCATTTTGCTCACCCCTAACACTGAAGTCAACTCCAAGTGTTTCAGCAGCCTCCTCCGCTGCTTTGTACAGAAACGCTCCTTTGTCCACTTCTTCGTGAATCCTGACCATTTTAAAAAGAGGTTCTCTTCCATTTGCAACTCTATGTGCTGTACCCAGAATAATCTTTTTGTGAAGATATTCAAGACTCAATATTCCGCGATCCCCTTGACGGCGTGAGATGTACAGTCGCGAAATGGAAGACTTAAGATGCATGCTTTTGTTCATGTGCATAACCTTTCTTGTCCCGATATCAAGAGATCTGA
>NC_046660.1:84180208-84201131 GCF_010883055.1 Belonocnema kinseyi
CATCTATTGGATGCCTGCCCGCGGTTGGTCTTAGTGTCGCCTCTCTTTCTTTGTTGCCGGCTTGTTCTAGCTGTGGTAGAGTAGGCGTTCCGCTTACATAGTAATTGTCCGCGACTGCCTATTTATTTTTGTAACCATATTCAGCAGAAACCCTTGGTACAGGGACCCTCTATCCGCAACCCCCTCTATCCGCGACGCCTTGATAAGGGTGCTGTATGAGTGTCGAAACGTTGATGATTATTTTTGACAAATGTTTTATAATTGTGATTTGATAATTATAAGAAAAAAAGAAGACAAAACAAATAAAAAAAGAGAAGGAAGGGGATTTCGTTGGTTGCCTTCTCATTATTCTTTCCTCTTTTTTATTTCTGGCCAGAAGGAGGGAAAATTTTTTCTTTTCCTTTTTAGCAGGAAGAAGTTTTTTTCTTTTTCAGGTTGCAATAGGAATATTTTATGGTTTTTGTCCAAATTTGGTCGTTAGATTCTTGATTTTATTTTCAGGAATTCTTCACATTAACTTGATTATTACACGTTAAATAGGATTTTAAATTTGATTTTAGTCTCATTTAAATACCTTAAATGTTAATTATGTAATCTTCAGGAGAAATCAACTGCAAAAAAAGCTATGGTGCTCATTTGATAAGCACTTTTTCCTCATTATGATTAATTAGCAAATATATTTGCTTCCTCATAGAGGAAGTCAAAATAAGAAAATACAAATAGGTCAATAAAAACGTCGCGAATAAATGAGTTCTTTCCATTCTTGCGTGATTTTTGAATTATGTCAATAAAAGAATTTTTTCTTTATAAAAATGATTTTTCAAATTATATAAGTTAAATGTGCCAATCTTCGTCAATGCATGGGTTTTCGGCAGATGGGCAGTATTTTACATATAGCAAGCTGTCGTGTTCTTCGTTCTAAGCAAAAATGTTTTTTTCGTCAACGCTATTTCCGATCACTCACACATCGAAGTGCCGATAACTGAAGCAGCTAGATTTCTGACTTTCCGATTACCCATGCATTCTCGTATTTATATCTTCGAACTTCTTATAATATTCATTCTAATAGGATATGTTACAAGTAATAAGTAATTTACCCTTCTAAAGGTACGCTTTATTCGATAAAACCAATTTCTTAAGCTTTAAATATGTTTAATATAGTTTTTTAAGCATTTGAAATCTGAAATTCGCCTTAAGCTTCTGATAGCTGGCAAACTATAACTTCCGTACTCTTTGAGATAATGTTTTAACCTTATAGGTCAATCGATTCGCCTCGAAACAAGGAAAACAGTTCAACTATAAAAAACCGATTTTTCAAATACTATAAATGAACATAACTTCCTTATTTTTCAATAATATCGAATAATATTACATGTAAATCAATTCTTCTCGAGTACATGAAGATTTTTTTACTATAAGGTTTTTTTAAAACATTCATAATAATTACGTAAATCCGCTCGATAAACAGTATTTGCTTTAGACTGAAGGCAGCCACGAAATTTAATCTGACATCTTTATAGGTTAAACTTAGTAAATTACAAATTCGTTTCAATTTAGAGTTTGACGTAATGCCAGAGGATACAAATTTCAAAAAGAATAAAAATGACATTCTTCTTAAGAGTTATGCTCATTCTATCAAGTTAAACTATATCACTTCAGAAGAATTAAGCATATGATACTTAATGATCCTCGCATGTAAATTCGAAAAAATGTCCTAATTTCTTTGTTTACAAAATTCATCGTCATTCTGATCATTATTCATAACAGAATCTATTTTAATTTTTCAGGATTTGACTAATACAGAACTAAAGATCAGTGACTCTGAAATAGTAGTATTAAATGCGATAACTCATAGAGGAACTCAAACAGAAATACATTGTGATCCTGACCTAACCAAGGAAGAATTTATTGATATGATTGTTAATTCAACATTTTGAAAAATAAAATGAAAAAATATACTCATGAAGAATTAAACTTCCTTTATAATTTATTTGAAGAGCCAAGTGATATTTTTAGATACAAGACGATGAGAAATAAAATAAGATATTTAAAAAAATTATTCAAGTATTGACTAATCGTATTTTGAAGACTGGAAGTTCATAAAAAAAATCATTAATTAACTTCAATTCCTTCAGTGCTGAGGCGAAAACAATAGACCAAGTGCACAGGACAAATTTTTATTTTTGATATATCTTCGTACTGAATAATAATTATTACAATTTTATTATTTCATTTAATAGTTCTTAAAAAATAAAAACTATTCTTTCACATACACTTATATAGAAAAATTAGTTTCTACGAAAATATTAGCAAAATAGGGCAAAAATGGACCTAATTTCATCCATTTTGTGCATTGTTTTTTTCTCAGTACTCAACGAAGTGAAGTTAAAGTGAAAATGCCTAATATATTTCATCAGTACAAGTTCAAATGCCGATAGCCTACTTAGGTATATATAGTGGAAACTTGTTTCGAATCTTCAAAACCTGTTTTCATTCCTCGAATATGTGAGTGTGAGTCAAATTTTTTTATGCAAGCAGTTACATTTATATAGATTTTGCATGCAAAAAATATTAAATACATTATAAAATATATTACATATACGTTATATGGGGAAATGCAGTTCCAAATTATTTTATAATTGATAAATAATTATTAAGTGAGATTTACTCAAACTATAATTAAAATATATAACGAAGGGATCCACACAAAATGGATGGAAAAAGCTATCACATGAAGCATCTACGTGGGCAAAAAAAATAGGCGTCTTGTGAAACATACGAAAAAAAAACGAGAGATTTAAAGAAGATATCAAACGTTTTAGAAAGTATAAGAGCTATCCAAAATCATAATACGATTCAATTTTTATTTTCAAAATAATTTATTACTGGATTCATTTCATTGTAGCAATAATCTTCATCATTTATGTTATAATTTTACGTAAATCTTTTGACCTGCTGCATATCTTTCGCGTGATTTTAGTCTATATGCTTATCTCCATTTTAAAATAAAATTTCTTCACGTTTTTAATTCAAAATTATGCAAAATGCTTCCAATTTTAGGTAAAAAATAGCGGAATCTTAAATGAGTAAATTAAAAATAGTTCGCATGTATGAAATTAAATAATTGTACACGTAAGCGAAATATTTTGCGACATTAAGAAGTCAGGATTTAATAAATGTAAATTACTTAATGAGAAGTGCAAACTTATAATAGAACAAAAGAAAGTTAGGAATTAAGAATAATTAAAAGATAATGTGCTCCGATGCACAACAAAAATCGGAATGAATCTAATATTTATAATTCTTCTCACGTTCTCGAATAACAAATAGAAGAATGTAACTGAAGTTCTGAACGTTCAAACGAACGAAATATTTGTTCTCAATTCTGTTTTATCTACCAAACTTGTTCTAACTACAATTTAAAATAATGCAGTATCGTTTTTTTTTTAAATCCATTTTTTGTTTCTAGTTTAAAAATCCACCAGTAAAAAATTTCGTTTCATTTTAAGGTTCTTAACTTCAAGCACATAATATAAGGCACTTCATGATCGTATAAATAATTTAATAGAGCAACTTCTTTTTTTTAAATAATTGTTTGCCACTAAAAATTATTATATACGAAAAATAAAAATTATATACTTACACAACAAAAGGCGATAGAAGTGTTTTTTTATCCACAACTCGACCCAGGACAAAATTTGAGGTTATCTTGGAATTTCTAGTTTCCATAAATTTTCGAGAAAAACCAGTTCGCAAAAAATACGTACACTTTTTCACGCAGGAAGACATATTATTCTTCACCTTTTTTCTTTGGTGATAAATTAACCTCACTAACTCACTTCCTAATTAGAACTATGGATCGGTAAACAGCGTACATTGATATTTCACGTTGTAAAAATTACACATTCATTAACGAAAATTGTATTCTGTTAAGAGCATCACGAAATAATATACGCATAAACAATGATTTAATAAAAATTCACTGTTACAGCTCGAAGAGTGCCCTGCATTAACGCACATCAGTGCACATCAGCGGTAATTTGTCGTCAGAATTGGCATTTTATTCAAACCCACGTGACCACACTGCTGATAACATGAAAAATTCCCTAGAAGGGTGTGTTACCTGGTTTTTACTTTTGTATTGATTCCAAATAATAATTATGAATGCAAATGAAAAGCGATTTTAGCTTAGAATTAATAGAATAAAGAGAGTAAAATTAACTGCTCAATAAAGGATTGTTTAAAAAATGTTTTTCATTTATTATAAAATTGTGTATCCGCAAAGGTATTCTTTGGTATCCGACGTATCCGAGAAGTTTTCCCACCTGCGTTTGTTTCCATTAGCAGATATCGTTAGGTTTCTCGATAAAAGACAATTCGGTTTGTTTTCCCCTCATTTTTGGATTTTGGTCGCATTTGCATCATTTGCATGAGTCGTTGAAGAAGAAATTTTGAGGTTATCGTATCACATTTTGTAGCCTTTTTTTATTCTGCAAAATGGAGCTGTTAATTTGCCGCAAATTTAAAGTTTTTATAAAAAAGATAGCAAAATAAATCTGTCTTTTCGGCGATTACATGCAGTGATTATGGTACAAGTACATCATATGCCACGCAGGTAACCTACGTGACATTTCGCAGGTAGCCGCAGATAAACATGAATTATTTGATGTTCTAAATAAGTAATAACTGGACTAAACCAGTTCGATAGAAGGTTGTTCTACCAGAAGAAACCCATGGAAATCGGACAGATGATACATCCCTGACGTTGCTTTCCCACATAACCCTTTTTCATAGCTTTCATAACCTAGTTCACTTTAATCCTTTTGTAAGGAAGATTACCTTCTTACCAGCAAATATACATAATTTTGTCCTCATGCAGCTAAAGCCTACTTAGTAAATGCATACGCCATCTAGCGGCTTTAAGCATACATGCTCAAGTCAAATAGGGACTTACGTTACCGGTAATATTTAAAAATTCTAAAAGCGCTAAATGGAAATTAAAACTTGAGGATCAGAACTGATAAGAAAATAAAAAACCGAATATTCAAATCAAGCCGATCCCGTAAGACTGGAAATGAAACCCGAAACCCCAAAAATACAAAATAACGGTACGAAAACAGTAAAATGAAAACACAATGAATAAATTAAATAAATAAAACGTAAATTGGAAAAGAAAGCAAAAGAGGACCCCATAATCATAAATACTAATGTTCGCATGGATACTTTATGCCTAAATAAAAGAAAAACCTTTTACCAAAAATAGAAAATGCATTAAAATCAAATTCCCATGAAATAAACTTCCAGATGTGTGAAAACTATGAAGCCAAATTCCCAAAGTGGTAAATTGCCTCTTTCCTTCCTTTTTTTTATCTCTTTAAGTAAACACTTAAAGAAATCTAAATCACAGGACTTCTGGAGATATTAAGATATAAGCACGTAAAGTTGAAAAGACCATTTTCCCAAGACCCTAAGCTATAAAACGTAACTTGAACCCCTTTTTATGGCACTTTTTATGAAGGCCCCAGGCCCTTTCTCATAAACCGAAGGAACAAAAAAAAGGGTCCTATTGTCTACAAAACACATGTAGTCAACAGCAGAAAATCGAGTCACCAGATAAGTGACCCCAGTGTTCATATTCCAATATTTATGACTTAGGGAACGTCTCCACTTACGCCCCAACAAATCGACATCTGAAAGCCAAATGTCAAACCAAAATTGACATGCCCAATTGCCCTTTTAAAATCACTTAACAAAGGGTGGTCCAAATAAGATTTTTATCGTTTTTCCTGGAAACTCTTCTTTTCTACAATATTATCCCCTCCCATACATAACCATTTTAAACCGGTTTTCTTGCGTAATAAGGGCGCGGGCAAACTCTCCTTCCTAAATTGCGATTGGCTTAGTTCTTTACTAAATTCAATTTTATGACCCATGATAGGCTAACCAAATTTTTCCTAGGCGTGGCCTAGCCATATAAAACCGGCTCCGCGCCGTTTTTTAGACAGATCTAGATTTTTCTCTCGAACAAAAAATCAATTTCGAACCTCCGCAAAAACCATCTTGCGAGTTTAAACTCGCATTTCCATATTTTTTCCATTATTATTGTGATCTTTAAACCTAGATATCGAGAATATAAAAAGAGACAAATAATAAAATAATAAAACTAATTTCGGTTCGTCGTTTAAACATTGTGAGTGTGTGACTCAAAATATGGATAACATGTGAAATTGTGATTCGTCGAAATTTATTTCATTACAACCTAAGTTGTGCAAGCGAAATACAACCAGTGTTCCCAAAAGTGAAATTAACAAGTGTTTTATTCGTGTGAACCCTTTGTTTTTCCTTTGTATTTATTTCCAGGGGAACAACTTATGTTCTAAGACAGCAACGAACTCGAATAGTGAACAATATAGAAAAGGAATTAACAACATTTTAAATTTACCGCGACATAGATAACGATAAATTCTTCCTTATCGACTATCAAAACTAAATTATAAAATGTCGACATCAGAGTTGGACGTCACAATACCAAAGATATTAGGATCTTTGACGATACCGACGGAACGTTTATGAACTGTTACTAAAAGAAAATGCACTTGCAGGCACCTTCAGCCCATGTAAATGACAGGTATTTTATTTTTTAAAGTTTTTAACGCTGCAAGAAAAAATATTTCGATTATTACTCCGTGAGTTTCTAATGCAAATTTTAACGTAGAATCCGAAATTCAACAATTTAAAAGTTGATCTTGCTGTTTTTTTTCTAGTTTTTCAAGAAGGAACCGAAGGTGGTCTCAGTGGGATCTTTAATGTTCAAATAAAATGACGACTCCAAACAATTATTTTGTTTGCCTCTATAGAGGCTCCTTTCGGTTCCTTCGGACAAGGGATAGTTGGTTAAAGGTTTATCATTTCAGTTTAACATTCATATTTGAAGTGGAAAATTGAACCATTTTGTAAAAAATTAAATGTTTATTATTATTATAAATTATTTGGTTGAAAATTAACCTTTTTGTAGAAATATCATATTTTCAGGTTAAAAATTCAACTACTAAAAATTAAACAGTTTTATGAAAATGAAACTGATTGGTTGAATATAAATTTGTTTGAAAAAAAATCATTCTTTTTAATCTTAAGGGCATGTGACACAACTAAATTCCTATATTACCGACCTCACTTTTTCAGTTCACTGAATGTTTTTTTGAACCTTAGAACTTTTTTGTAAATAAAATATCGAGCTGAAACTTTGGAAAATGTATAAGTGTACAATAAAGTACGTTTAGGTACTGCATTTTGGTAGGAACTTCACTGAAAATTATTTTATCTTTTTTCTGAACCTTAACATTTTTTGAACGTTCCAACTTTTTTTCTACATAAAATATCGGTCTCAACCTTTGAGACATGCAAGAGCCGAAAGAAAACTACATTTAAGTACAAAGCTTAATAATAAAAGATGTAAAAAAATATATTTTAACAATCAATTCCAACGGCATCAGCCGGTAACGTTGTACACGAAAATACGAACCCTCTAGAGCCTCGCCTAGTGGCCGCCAGGTTTCGAATTTTCGTATACAACGTTACCGGCTGATGCCGTTGGAATTGATTGTTAAAATATATTTTTTTACATCTTTTATTATTAAGCTGTGTACTTAAACGTAGTTTTCTTTCGGCCCTTGCATTTCTTAAAGTTGGAGACCGATATTTTATGTATAAAAAAAGTTGGAACGTTCAAAAAATGTCGAGTTTCAGAAAAAAGATCAAATAATTTTCAGTGAAGTTCCTGCCAAAATGCAGTACCTAAACGTACTTTATTGTACTCTAATACATTTTCCAAAGTTTCAGCTCGATATTTTATTTATAAAAAAAGTTTTTAGGTTTAAAAAAACCTTCAGTGAACTGAAAAAGTGAGGTCGGTAATATAGGTATTTAGCTGTGTCACATGCCCTTAAAGTTAAATTACTCCATTTTGGTTTGAAATTTATTCTTTCCAAGTTTAAAATTTAACTATATACTAGAATTTTTTATTGAAAATTCGTATTTTTAGTTCCAAATTTTATCTTGTTCGTTGAAATTCCATTAATTTGGTTAAGGATTCAACTATTTCGTTCAAATTTTTTTTTTTTAATTGAAAATGCATGTACTTGGTTTAGGATTCAACTATTTTGTTTAAATTCTTTTTTTTTTTTAATTTAATTAAACTAGTTGAATTCGTCTTTATGTACAAATCATCTTCATTGGCTAAAAATATAATTTTTTGTTGAAAATTCAACTGTTTGATTAAAAATCTTTTTTCCTTCATTTTTGTTGGTGAAAAGTCTTTTCAGGTTAAAATTTCATCCCTCTTTGGGAATAAAATCTTTTTTGAGTTAAAAATTTTACTATTTTGTTAAAAGTGAAACATATTTTGACTTGAAATATTAGGAATTTAAAGTGTTTCATTATTATTAAATTCAATATTGTATATATACAATAACTTTTTAAATAGACCTTTATTCCCCTATTATTTCTATATTTTAGTAATAAAACTCCGTGACGATTCCCCTGCTTTGAGAGAAATTTAGACTACGTTACTTTTTTTAGTAGACCTAGGTGGGGTGGTTAAGAATAGCCCGAAATTTGTAAAGTAGTTTATGAGTGGATCCTTACATGCAAAGACTTCAAACATTGTGAAGGGACCCCACACTAGACATTAATTTTAATCGGTACAAATCTTTTCCGAAAATTGATATTATTCTGTCAAGAATAAAATGCTGTGGTAATAAATTAATTTAAATTTATAATGTGAATAATCGAAAATATATATTTTAAAGAAATTTTGTTTTGTAATTGTTAAATACAAGAAAATAAAACAGAAACTTAATTTGACGAGTTAAGTGCAAATAAAAAAATTGAAAGTATAACAATTAAAAAAGTATGCAGCTGATTGTAAAAACTTGCGTTAAATCGTTTTTTGTTTGATGAATTATTTGGAAACAGCAACCAATATATTTAGACCGAGATTTTACCAGAATAACTTTTTTTTGTGTAACAGAAATAAATTATTGACTGACGGGATACAAGAACCGGGCGAATGCTCGAAACGGGTACAACTAATATCCAAGGAAAGAAAATGGGGATGGGAATTTTTTTCGAATATCGGTGTTCAAAAAATTTGACAATATAGAGAATTGAAAACTGCATCTTTTCTTCAGAAGAGGTTTTTTGATTGCATCGTTTGTTTGGTTTAAAAAAAGAATGTTACTTTTTTTCGCAGTATTTTTTCATTTAAAACCCGTGTTTTGTTTAAAATCAACTCATAATAATGTGGCCAATTCTTAATAATTTCATAAACATTGTAATTGTTTATAATAAATTAATCTGAAAAATACAGTGTTTTCCGAGCTTCTCCTATTACAATTTTTCGTAGGAATGGGTGTACGAAAAAATCGTAAAGACAGATACATGAAGCAGTGTTGGAAGAAGTTTTTCGTCAAGTAATATTTTGTTTGGTCAAAAATTAAAAAACAATACGACGAATTGAAGTCAAAAGCGTTCGCCGCTCAAAGCGATTTCCGCGCAACTTTTAACTAATAACTTGAGGCGAGAATTCTTACGAATCAAGAAAAGAACACAAGTGATTGCAAATATGTTTAAATGATCTTTTACTCATTTATAATCGACGAAATAAAAAGAAATTGTAAAATCATGATGAAACAGGTTGAAATTATCGACTCATTTCCGCAAAATTCCTATGTCAGTCAGTATCGCCTCCTGACGATCGCTTCTTGAACTTAAGAAAGAGGTTATGTTTACCGACCGGTTTCCCGGGTCCCGGTCCACAACCCCCCGACTCCACGAGTAGCCACTTTGCAAGCAAGTCAGTTTAGCGTTTTGCTCGCAGTTTTGCTTTCCGCAGCCTTCCGGGCTTACTTTGTCGAGACTCGAGGCGAGGCATTCGTGTGATTAAGCGGTTAAAACTGACCTGCCTGGAACGAGTGCAGGAAGTGAAAGAAAAGAGTACGGTGTAAAAGAGTAAAAGAGGATAAAATCTGTCATAGGGTATTTTTTTTAAGGTCCCGGACCGAATTTAGGGAATAGATTCAAGTTTCTGCTGCAAATTGAACAATGTTTCATCTCACTAGAATAACGAGGTCGGTTGCCCTGAAGCAGATACAGGGCGCCGATGTTGTCCAGGGTGCAATTGCACGCGCAATACCGGCCGCTGCGAGTATTCAGTGCCGAGATTATGCGGACCACAAGATCCCGGAACGTCTCCAGGATGTCCCCACGGCACCGAACCCAAAATTCTTCGACATGGTCGAGTATTTCTTTCATCGAGCTTGTATGATTGTTGAGGAGAAACTCGTCGAGGATGTAGGAAAACGATCGAGGATGACGATCGAGGAGCGGAAAAAGAAGGTTAAGGGAATCCTGATGATGATGGAACCCTGTGATCATATCCTGGAGACTACTTTCCCTCTGAGACGCGACTCTGGAGATTATGAGATGATCACCGGGTACAGGGCTCAGCATTCGACTCACCGAACACCTTGCAAAGGAGGTCAGTAGTTTTTGTGTACTTTTTGGCAACTGTTTTTTAGATGCCATTATTCAGATTCACATAAGATTTGCGCAGAAGAAAAAAGTCGCAGGCCGCATTCTTTAGGTCTTGGGAGATAAATGGTTACAAAAACCGAATGTTTTGTTGTCATGGACACATGTAGATGCTAGGGATCAGTAGCTCCAGCGCCTATCGCCTTATTTTTAAGCAGTTTTACACGGTTTTTTAATTTTAGGGATCTTCAAATTTAGATATTCTGAGTTTACGTTTTTTTTTTATTCTTAATTTCACCTGAGAAATTTTTAGTCATTTCAGAGTAATTTGCAAAAATCAAAAATAATTTCCAAACGCAAAACTTGAATTTTTGAATTTAAACGACTCTCAAAATTAAGGCTTCGCAATTATGATCAATTGCACATTTGAAGTTTTAATATATGATCGCTCTTTAATTTAATGGATTTTTAATTTGGACGACTTAAAATTGAATTTTCAACAAAAAGATAATTTTTCAACAAAAAAAATATGATTTTCTGTCAAAAAAGACAAATTTTAAACCAAAGAAATGAGCATTTAAAAAAAATTATGAATCTTATACTAAACAAAATGAATTTTTAATAAATTACATAGTTTCATTTTTCATGAAGATTATTTTTCTACTGAAAAAAAACGATTTTACATCATAATACGTAAATTATTTTCAACCACATTGTTGAATTTTCAAGCCAGAAATTCGGATTTTAAATAAAAGTCTAATTTTCAACTAAAAACTTAGATTTCAACCAAAAAGGACAACATTTTAACAAGATAGGTACATCTTATACCAAACAGTTGACTTTTCAACTAAAATTATTAATATTTAACCAAAAAATTTTTTTACATTAGTTCAATTTTTAACCAAACAGTGGAATTTTTAAACAAAGATTTAACTTCAGCCAGAAACCGTAGCATTTTAAACCAAATAGTTAAAGCTTCAAGACAAATTTTGTATCCAAAAAGACGATTATTTAACAAAACAGTTAAACTTTCAACAAAATAATTAAATTAAAAAAAAACGCTTGAATTTTTATTAACAAAATAATTCATTTTTGATCAATTTCGTTGAATTTTCAATGTATTAAAAGGACCAATTTTCTATCAAAAATACAAATGTTCAACAAACCAGTTAAATTTTCAACAAAATAATTCATATTTTAACAGAATACTTGAATACTGAACAAAATAATTATATTTTGACCAAAATAGTTGATTTTTTAACTAAAACCATGAATCTTCACACAAAAAAATAGAATTTTCAACAAAAAGTTGAACTTTCGACCAACTAGTTGAATTTCCAAAGTCCTTAAGTTCAGAACGTTCAAATGAATGAAATTGTTAACTAATTACTTTTAAGGTGGAAACAGTGCTAGCATACTAAATTATGTATATTTAAAATAACAAATTGCAAAGAAAACGTATATTGTATTATTTTTAATTATAGCTGGAACAATATTGGTAGATAAAATAGAATAGGGAAAAAATATCTCGTTCATTTGAATGTTCAAGAAATTCAGGTACATGAATTTCCAATAAAAAAAGATTTTAATCTTAAATAAAAAACGTTTGAATTCAACCAAAAAGATGAATTCTCAGAGAAAACTGTAATAATTGATATATAGTTAAGAAATATTAGTTTTTTAACCATAGAGATGGGTCTTCAACTAATAAAATATATTTTAATACATTAGTTAAACTTTATCCAGTTAGTTGAATTTTCAATCAAGAAGATTATTTTTGAATCAAAAAGACGATTTTAGAACAAAATACATCAATTTTTAACCAAATTGTTGAATTGTCAACTAAAATCAGCCATTTTTCAACCAATAATGGAATGTTTAAATTTTCAGTAGAAAAAAAATTTTATTTTAATAAAAAAACGAATTTCCAACAAAATGGTTAAATCTCCAACCAATAAAATAAATTTTTAAGAAAGCTGTTCAATTTTTAAGCAAGTACTGGAATTATCAAACAAAAAATATGAATTCTTAATGAAAAACGTAATATTTGATATTTCAGCCAAAAAGTATTAATTTCTTTTATCAAAAACAGTTTAATTCGTCAAAAGATGCCTTTAGAAAAAAAAATATTTATCAACTGAATTTTTGAATTTTGAAGGCGAAAAGTCGAATGTTATACAGAACGGTTAAATTTTCAACGAAAAAGTTAATTTCGAGTACCTCTAACTCAATTTAGGGGGTACATTTTTCGATTTTGACTATTGTTTGAATGTTTATACAATGACTATTTAAATTGGTATGACTTTTAATGCTATTTAATTAAAAAAGGGCATTCAAATGTATATAGTTTCCAAAGCTTTCAGTTAATTACTTGGCCTAAGACATTTACAATTTCAAGGATTATCGAAATTATAACTTTCAAGCTTTTATCAATTCCAGATCGAAAAGGTTCTAAACTAAAATAAAAAATTCCTTGATTTTTTTAGTTTTAATAAACAAATTGAATTCCATCATTTAAACATATGTAAATCTCAAAATTCTCACTTTGAAAACATTGGTATCGTTATGAATTCAGAATGTGCATTTTGTTACTTTGAACTTTAAAAGATATTAAATGGAAAATTAATTATCTGAGTAAAAGAGAAACTGCTGGAACTCCGAATGATAAGAGCTCAAAACGCAAATTATACGTTTTGTCTTAATCATCTGCCTAAATTGTCCAACAATATATTATTGTATCTTCAATTAACAGAATGTAATCCGTAGGAGCATCAAAGGCTTCTTCTTTAATAACTGAATTTACGCTAGTTTATAACAAGGTTAACCCCATTTTCCAAGGAGAAATGATTTTTCTATTATTGATTCATTCGCATGAAAAAAAATAATAACAAAAAAGATGTTAAAAATGTAAACGAAAAAAAATTGCCAGGAAATTTTATAAATATTTTTTAAACTACCCAATTTCATAAATTATTTTCATATTAAAACTATTATTTTCAGTACCTTGTCGCGTATTGAAAAAGTGAAAGAATTGTGGTAAGAGACGAGCGAAGTTATTTTTATAAAAACTAAAAATAAAACCAACAAGGTTTTTACTTTTAAACATAAGAAAGAAGCCTTTTTCACCTATTCTTTTAAAAAGTTTTTGCATAACTTCAGTTAGCAAAGAAAATTAGTTTGATACGTTATCTACTATCGCTTATCGAAATGCAGTTGTGTAAAAAATTTGTTCAGAAATAAGTAGTAGTTTTTGTTCAGAAATTAAATGATATTAAAAAAATAAATAAAATAGGTAAGTTTTTTCGAAGAAAAGTGACACTATGTAATAAATATAATAAATTTGGTTCATTATAATAAATATGAAAGGTAATTTCAATTCACAAAATTTAAATTAATTATTTTAACGAAAATTCAGAATGCGCCTCTGTATAGTCTCCTTTTTAATAATGATCTCACGGGACTCGAGTTTCCTTGAATAAACGATTAAACAGAGCTCGCTTGCTATGTTATTAACGTTTTAAAAACAACTTACAATCAGCAATATTTTTCCAGTAAAAAAAATGCATACAGGAATTTTTTATACTGGCAACAATTTCTTTTTGACAATTGTGAAAACAATTACCGATATGACAAATGATTAAAAACCTTTAAATTAATAATTTATCTAAAACTTGGCAGAAGTCGGATAAGGTATTAGATTTGTGTAAAATTTGACCCCCCCCCTCCCCCCATTTTTTGGGTCAAATTTCCACACTTTGAGACCCTCTAAACTCGAAAAACAGGTTTTCGCGAATGTTCGATAAAAAACAAATTACCTGAGTTACAGCATTTACAAAAATAAAAAAAAAATAAAAAAAATGAAAATTTTAAGTGAAACAACGCATATTATGAAAAAAGTCAAGATCCGGAAAACGTTGCTTCTTGAACACCGTATGAAATTGTCATAATAACTTTTGGAATTTTCTTGAAAAATCGAAAATTCAAATTTTGGCCACACAAAAAAGAATAATTAAAAAATTCTATTTTACGGTGAAACTATACAAGATACGAAAAAATATAAATAGACTAAAATTGTACCTTAAAAAAAGATCTACAAATTTTGAATTAATCACTTTTTGATAGAATGGGTAGTTTTTGTTTTATTCGTAAAAAACAGAATCTTTTTTTCAAGAAATAATTTTAATTTTAATTTAAAAATATTATTTTTCATCTAGTCTTATTAAGACGTTAAGCATTTTCTGTTATTGAAAATTCTTAATTTGATCGATATTGTGTAGATTCTTCTGCCTTCATGGTTTGGAGGGTTGATCTACTGTCGGTAAGGTACAATCTCTGATGGTATAGCAGATAAATTTAAAAATGTGAAAAAATTAAATTTGTCACAAACGACGTTATTTAAAAAAGAGCTACTTTATTATTATACATTTTTTGTATGGGATGCGTAGTTTTCGCTTCAACCGTGAAAGATAACATTAGCAATACAAAAAAATTAAATTTTTGGAAAAATGATGCAAGGTACGACAAAATATGAATAGACCAAAATTGTGCATTCAAAAAAGTCTACAAATTTCTTAACAATTACTTTTTGATAGGACGCGTAGTTTTTGGTTTAATCGTAAAAAAATGTTATAAAATAAACTAATCAAATTTGTGAAAAAACGAAAAAAGCTATGAAAAAAAAGAATGGAAAAAAGTTGCTCACCCAAAAAAGAGCTACTAATTTGTCAAAAATAATTTTTTGATGGGGCGCGTAATTTTTGGTTTATTCGGAAAAATATCACTTAAAATAAAACAATTAACTTTTTGAAAAAACGACACAAGCTAAAATAACATTTTCTTCTACAAAATCTTTCGCTAAATTCTATCTAAAATTTTTCTTAGAACCACTTCACGCTGGGATGCTTATTTTTGTTTCAAATCGTAAAAAAGAACATTGAAAATGAACAAATAAAATTTATGGAAAAAGGACACAAATTGCAATAAAATTTATAATAAGAAAATGTTTCAATACTAATGCATATTATGAATTTTAGTAATATAAATGTATTGAAAATGTACATTTTCAGGTTAGCTGGGAGTAAAATTTAATGCTAAATAAGGAACAAATATTAAAGTAATCATGATGAAAAAAATTTTACTTTATTTTTCAATATCTAAATAAGCAATCCTAGCCAAAAGTACATAAATAAATGTGATAATACATTTGCTACAATAGTGTTGCATAATGTAGACAAATTCGCAGCACGTAGCGCGAGACATTATTATCGAGCGCGAAGCACGAGAACCAAAAGTTGCACGCCTTGAGCGCGCTCAAACATTTGAACCGTGTGCTTAGTGTGCGACGACAATGTTCCCGCGCAGCGGGCAGATTTTTTTGATTATAAACATTCCAGAATATTATAACAGAAGATTCTTCGAATTTAAGTTCTAAAAATCTCAAGGCTAATTGATTAGCTGAAAGAAGAAAATCACTCCTAAATTGAAAAAAAAACAGTTTAGCTTTTTTAATTTGTTTACACAGCCAGTGCACATTACAACGTACGCCTATCGTAAAAAACTCGTTGGCGTAACTCTTGTTATGAATCATAATAAGCGAAGAGTGAGCGAACAAAACGTGATAAATCCACACGAGTTAATTCCTCAATATTTCAGAATATATTGTACCTTGAAATCTAGTTACAAAAATGTAATTTTAAACATAAAAATGAAAGTTTTGTAAAATTATATATTATAAGAGAAATATTGACAAGTACTTATGAATTTTGAAGTCTTTATAATTTTAGCAAGTTTTACATATTTACGCAATGAATCTGTAATCGGCAATATACATTTTTCTAAAAATTAATTTTCTTTTATTGATCAAAGTTAAGATTGAGAACAAATATGTTTTCACCGAACTTAGTTTGATAATCGAAATGAAGATATTCCAAACATACATAAACAATCACTATCTATATTTTTTTCTTAAAAAATGGATTTATCACGTTTTCTGGCTTACTCCTCAAGGCGTCTTTAAGAATATTTGAGGAGAAATCAAACAAAACGAGATAAATACATTTTTTGAAAAGTTGAGATAATGATTGTTTTTGTATGTTTGGAATATCTTCAATTCGATGATCAAATCAAAGTTGGCGAAAACAATTTTCTTCTCCTCTGTTTTAACGCTTACCCATAAACTTTTTAAAATTCATAAACACTTAAATGGATTTTTCACCTTTTGTTCGCTTAATCCAAAATTGTCTATTCATTCCATAACAAATTTGTGAGGGGTCGACCACTATTGATTTTTCGTGTAACAGGAATATATTCCCTAAAAAATATTTGGGAATATAGATAATATATAGGAATAGTGGGGAATACAAAGGATACGGCAATATGTAGGAATATGACACAATATTTCAGAACATATTTAAATTATGTATATTTTTGTGTACCATTATGTCATTGTCATCTCACAAAATCATGTAAGGCTCCTCACTCGGGCCCGTTAGTGTACAAGGTCTTTTGTCGCCACAATTTTCTGTCCTGACATACCTTCTAACTTCCGTCACGTCCATGCATTTTTTTATGCAAGCTCTCGTGTTTCTATGGCTTCTTATGTCTCTTCAAATCAGGGTCTCATTTACACGTTCCAACCATTTTTCCGCAGTCTGCCTCTGGGCAAGCTGCCATTTACTTTACCTTGATACGCTTGTCTCGTAAGTCATTCATCTTTCATTCGCTCAACGTGTCCAAATCATCTGAACGAATTTCTTTCACATATGTCAACTAGTGTCTCCTCTACACCACATTCTTTGAGAATTATCTCTTTACTCACTTTGTCCATCAGTGTTTTTGCTGCATATCACGTGTAGGAATTTTATGTTAATCGCGTTAATTTGACTGTTATCATTTTCCTGACAGGTCTGCTTTACTGATGACCTTATTGTCTCCGTTTATGAGTCTATCTAACTCACTATCTATTTTTCCGTCACTTATGAATAGGCTACCAAGATATACCTTTGTATACTTGTCAACTTGTTCTATTCTCTCATCATTAATGACAATGTTGCATACTGTTTTCTCACCTTCTCCTTCAAATACCATAATTTCTGTTTTATTTACGTTAATTTTTAGGCCCATGTTCTTCATGCTTGTGTCCAGTTTGATCAAAATTCTTCGCAAGTCTTCGATTACCTCTGTCATAACAACATTATCATCTCTTGACCTTAGCAACCCTCACCTTCTCGAGAATCTCACCTTCTCGAGAATCGCACATTCTTCGTCAAAGAGTACTATTCTTAGACACTTGTCCATGAATACAATAAATACCCACGAGGACATGACGCATTCTTGCCTAAAACCTTGCATACTATCAAACCAGTCACTCAGTTTCCCATTTACTCTTATAATCGGTTTGCCTTAAGCTTAGATTGTTTTTATTGCTTCTAGGAGCCATCCATTGACCTTTGTATTCTTTTAGAACTTACCAAACTTTACATCTATCCACCTTGTCAAACGATTTTTCTAGGTAAAAAAATGCACAAAAAACTCTTCAACTTTTTTATGTGATCTGTCTTAATAATAATTGATCTGTACATGATCTTCCTGGTATAAATTCACTTTGAACTTCCCATATCTTTTCTTCTGTTATTTTCATTACCCTATGAATAAGTATTTTTAAATATATTTTTCTTATGGTACTTAATAAGCTGATTCCTCTGTAATTATTTAAATTGCTTTTATCTCCCTTTCTTTTGTATGTTCGTACGATAATCGCTTTTTTTAAGTTACCTCGGACTTCACCCATCTCAATGCATTTTATCAATTCGCAAAACCTGTAAGGTTATATTCATAAGGTTATTTACCATATTTAAGCATCTCAGTGTTAATACTGTGTACATCAGTAGCCTTACCTTTTTAAGTTCTTAATTATAACTCTAACCTCAGTGATAAAGTCTATCTCAATTGTGTTTTCTAACGCATAAGGTTCTATATCGCAGTTGTGGTGTCCTACAGCTTTATCTCCCAATAATTCCTGAAAACAGTTTCTTTAAAGCGTCTAGTAACCCATCTGTATTGTGTAATATTTTACCCTTGTTATTTCTCATACTATAAAACTCTGCATTCTCTTCTCTTTTAGTTTGATTTTATACGTATTTACTTTTCTTGACTAGTCGTTTAACTTTCCTCTTTTTGTGACTGTAATCATTTTCAAGTCTATTTCTCTCCTCATCGCTAAGACGTGATGTTCAACGTTCTGCTGTACGTTTCTTTCTTTTCTTTTTGAGCTGCCTGCATTTTATCATTACATCATACATCGCCAGACGTTCTTCCTACGCGTTTGTTTCGTTTTTTCTGTTCTCTTTCTTCTCCAACCCTGACCTAAGTTTATTTTGAAGACTAAAAGGTAATGATCAGTATTTTATTCAGAACCCCTCATAGCCCTTGTATCTTTGACTAACTCTTAGTTTTCCACCCGACACAGCAAAGTCAATTATACTCTGGATATTTCCTCTACATCAGGTGTACATGTGGATTATTTTATGCATAAGCCAAGTATGTATTTGTAATAAATAGACCCTCTTCTAAGTATAAGCTAACTTATCTGTTTTTATTATCATCTGTTCTTGAATCCCCAAAATTACCTATAGTACCCTTTATGTATTCTGATCTTGGTTGCCCACCCACCCATCCATTCATATCTCGTAGTAGATTGATTCTTTCAGCACGATCGCAAGTACTTATTGTATCATTTAGTGTCCAAGAAGGCGCTTTTAACTTATCTCGGATCTATAGCAAGTGGGGCATAGCACGCTAAGACAAAGAATCTCCCGATTCATACTTTCATTCTAACCCACAGTAATCTGGGAAATAAATATCTTTGATCTCTGAGATGCTACTTTGCTTTTTCATTAATAATCAAACTGACTCCTTGACTACCATGTGATTTTCTTTTATTTTTGCATCCCTTTTTCTTTGTTTCAGGTACACATAAAATATCTAGTTTCATTACGTGCATAGTTTCTCTTAATTCGCTTACCTTAAGATTACTCATCCCTCTAGCATTCCAAACACCCGGACTCCATTAATCGCCTGAAACTTGACCTTTATCTATATCGGGTGCATGCCTTTCGTCAATAAAAGTTTCAGTGCATTTCGAGGCTATTTTATTGTTTGTATTATTAATTGTTTAAAGTGTACGCCCAAGTGCCACCTTTATGCGAGGAATTTATTTTGCGAGTCGAAATCATGTCCAAAATCAAGTACTTAGTCAACCGAGGGTGGAGAGTGTAGTTATAATGTCAATCCTTCCAAAATTTAGTTAATGGGGGGAGAGGGTGTCGAGCTGGAACACAACGTAAATGGATTAAGTAACCAAGATTTTTATCGTAATTTAATTTATCATACAACCCCCTTCCCCCAGCGTCGGATAAGTAAAAATAGTTAAATTTTCAAATTGCAAAATCACAAATTTAATTACTTCACCGCAAAATTTAATGTTAATTTAATAATCTGTCCCTGTGCAAAATTAATTTTTTGTTAAAAATTTGTTTTGTAAAAAAAATTCATATTTTTTTATAGAAAATCGATTTTTTGTTAAATAGTTTTTTTCAATTGAAAATTCAACTGCTTTGTTTAAAACTCAACTTTTTGGTTGAAAATTAACTGTTTTTTTAGATTCAGCTACTAAGCTATTGAACTACTTGGTTGAAACTGTATGTAGTTTGTTAAAAATTAACCTTTCTTTTTGAAAATTCGTCTTTTTGGTAGTAAATTAATCTACTTGGATGAAAATGTAACAAGTCGGTTGAAAATTGAACTAACGAGGGGGGGGGGGTAGTAAAAAATTTCCACAACAAAAACTTACGTAATTTATTTACGGCCCCAAATCAGCCATTGAAATAATTTTCCGTTACATTGTGATTTGTTGCATTGACGCACATATTAATTTAGACAATTAGCGAAGAAGTTTGAACATATCTTTCAAGGTAAAGTAAAGAAATAGTGGTAATAGCAAACGTAAAAACATAGCATAGTTTTTTTTAATAGTCGCAAAATAGAGTCGTTGCTCAGAAAAAGTGTCAAATATAGTGTCAATAGTGTGGTGAGTCCGATGCCTATGCCAATGAGGGCCAACGCGCCACTGGGCAAATGCACCAGATAACAAGCTATTGGAATGCAATCGGTGAACGGAAGGGAACGACTCTTTCGGTTCCAGTTCTACTTCCCCCCTCTCCCAACCCTCCCTTATTAACTGAAGTTTTTAGTTGGACTGACGTTAGAACTACAATCTCCACCATATGAAGATTTGATACTTAATTTTGACATGATTTCGACTCAGAAAATAAACTTATTGCATAAAGGTGTTAGTTGGGCGTATAATCTAAACAATGAATAATACAAACTACAA
>NC_046660.1:84201231-84214522 GCF_010883055.1 Belonocnema kinseyi
GCACGAGAATTCTGGATCAATCTGAAAAATCTCTATCCCTTCCACACACTACTCCTTTCCCCTGCCGAGTGAGTCACGCCTACCCCGAAAGGGAAATGGCTATAAAGAATATCAGGAATTTTAGGGAATATCAAGAATATCTGGGAATATTGAAAAAATATATGGGAATATCTAGTGAGTGTATTTGATTCTCAATTTAAATAATTTTAATTTAATTAATCATTATTTATTTACCTATTGAAATTGATTACATTAATACAAATTGACTAAAGATTGAAGGCACTAATTAATTATTTTGATCAAACATTCTTTGATCTTAGAATTGTATTAATTGTCCAATATCTAAGCACGTGATCAAATGAACACACGTGCGTTCTAGTTAGAAATTGCACACATGAAGACTGCAATTCTATACCAGACGACAAATGATTCGTTTTATCTGAGGTCATAAGAGAGATGAATCGGCTGAGTGATAGGCTCTTATACCAATCAAAGAGTGAAAATTTGTTGGCCTTGCTTATCACCACGCCCAATTGTTCAAATTATCAACCCTTTAAAAAAATCTGCATAAAATTCGATTATCTCTTTAAAAATTTAGGTTTTTTATTCCTGATAGTAGGAAGAAATATTGTTTACAAGAGTATACAATTTAACGCTGATTAAGCGAAATGTAATTCGCAAGAAACTTCATCTTGAGATCTGAAATGATTCCAGAGAAAATATTGCGAAGTGTGCCGTATGTCAAGGAAACTATGGAAATAAGAAAATTTAGGGAATTTTTTTGGTCAGGAAGATTCAGGAATTTTGAAAAAAACTTGCAAAAGTCTGGGAATTTTCTATAAGAGGAACTTTAAATAATAGCCAAGGATAATAAATTTGAAAATTTAAATTTGTAATTTTTTATTAATTGAATGCTTATAGCCGCATCAACTGCCAGGGTTATTAGGGACTGTACTATAGGGTTAATTATAAACAATCATATGTTAAAAATTATACAAAATTAAGATGCTGGTCTTTAAATATTAATGATTAGGGGAACCCTTATATAATATTATTGTTAATAATATATATTTGCTTTGTGTTTCTATTTTCTATTCTAAATTCGTTTTTTTGTGTTAAAAAAGTGACATTTTGGTGTTGAATATTCAACTACAATTTTTCTTGAACATGAGATAATCAAGATACCGTCAGAGCCACGATGACTCTCTACATAAAAATACAACTGTTTGGTTGAAAATTAATCATATTTGGTCGAAGATTTAACTATTTTGTTGAAAATTCATCTTTTTTAGTTGAATTCAACTGGTTTTATATAAAGTTAAAACCTTTCTTGGATGAAATATCTACTATTACGTGATTTATTGAAACTTCGTATTTTTTTATTGAAAATGGAACTGCTTGTTTCAAGGTGGAACCACTTTGTTAAAAAATAATTTTGTTGCTGAAGATTCATAATTTTAGTTGAAAATTCATCACTTTGGCGGACAATTCATTTTTTGATTGCAAAATAATTCCTTTAACTAATAATTTAAGTATTGCAGATGAAGATTCATTATTTGAGTTAAAAATACATCTCTTTGAGTAAAGGTTTAACTATTTTGTTGAACGTTGATTTTTTTAAAATTGAAAATTCAACTAAGTGGGTAAAAACTAAACTAGTTTGTTACAACTTTATTTTTTCAGTTAAAGATTCACCTCTGGTTGAAAATTATACTTTTTTGCTGAAATTTTGGTTTTTTAAAAATTAATTTCTTTAATTGAAAATGTAAGTTTTCCATTTTTGGTTGAAAATTGATCTTATTAGTTAAATATGGGTCTTTTTGGTAGAAAACTAATCTTCTCTTGGTTTCAAATTTCCTCTTTTTTGGTTAAAAAGGCAAATGCTTAGTAGAAAAATTAGGTTTTATTCGAAAATCTATATTTTTGGGTTTCATATTAAACTTAAAAAACTGTGAATTCCGGGGTCATTCACAAAATACGTGATACGTTCAGGGGGTGGTAGGGGACGCTATTTGAATGTACCATTCGCCATATCAAGGACAATGGAAAACTATCACACAAGGATGTACCTGAAGTTCTGAACGTAATAAATTATTTACAATATAAATGAACAAACATTTTAGCACTTTTTCTGGTTTACAAAATTATCAGTACAAAATTTCGTTCATTTTAACGTTCAGAACTTCAAGCACATGAAATTCGGAAATGTATATCACGTATGTCGTATTTAAATGACCTCTCAACTCTTTGGTTGTAAATTAGATAAATTTGTTCAAAAATAATTTATTTTACTAAAAATTTAGCTTTTTAATTTTTGGTTGAGAATTGATCGCTTTCAGTTGAAAATTTAAATATTTGTTTGAAAATGCATTTATGTGAACCCTAGAGATAGGGCCCCCTGATACAGTCCTTCCGAGAGTTAACGCCGCACCGCAAGTAGGAATAAAAGAAGCAGCGCGGGTTGAGCGGCGAGCGTGAAAAAACACACGCGTTTTCTACGAAACGGCACTCTATCTGGGTAATTATCCACCTCCTCCAGCCGTTTATAAAATATTCTAAATTAAAAGTCTTAGAAGTTAAAAATGCTGTCATTGAATATTAATGGTCAGGGAAAATAAAAAATTGGTCAGGAAAAAGTAAGGGAATTTTGAAAATGATGTTTTTCGGCCACCCTGATTGTGTGTTTTGAATATTTCATAAAAAGCTTAAAATTTAAATTTCAATCGACTTCAAGAAACATTTATTGACCTTGAAAGTGTTGTATATTCGAAGCTTTTTATGTAACCCGCATGGCTGTCCATTTTTTACGAATCTAGGTCTACATTTAGCCTGAAAATCGATGAGGGCCACCGAACAGAATTTAGACTCTTATATCCCTGAATTACAAGTCTAAGGTCTTTTCGTGACAGACCTTGGCATAGTCTTACATTACTCTTGGTAATTCCTCCTCATTCCCTCCATATCTCACATTTCTTCACTTATTTTTTATTTCAGGAGTTTCCATTTAGATGTAGTCTCGTGTTTGTTGATTTTTAAAACTCTTAAACATTTTTCAAGAGATGAATTATCCTAACACAGTAGTTTTGGTCAACAATTTTTCAATCAAAAGACTAATCATAACCCAGGTATAAATCTGTTTTTAAGAACTTTAGAATAAAATTAAAAAACGACCTATTTAATTAATTTTTTTGCCAAAGTTATGAATATTAAAATTTTATGAAGAATTGCACAAACTATCAAAATGAGTTGTCGGTCTTCAAAGTGTATTATTATTTATACTAATGCAAAAATTTTTTATTTCCGTGTTGTATCTGATTGAACTTTTAGTTTTCTGTCTAAATCGGGCGGAAAATTCGTTAAAAACTTTAAAATTGGCAAAATGTTGACGATTTTTGCTGAAAATGTTGAAAGACAATTTATTAAAAACCCGCAGTAATTTTATTTTCTCAATTTGTACGTCAGGGTTCTAAAAATAAGTCTTGTCATTTTTTTTCTAACGCGTTACGTTTGAAATCTTTTTTTATGTATGAACAAGACCGGTTAAAATAGCATTCTAACTTATACTCAATTAGTCTTTAATTGTCTTTGTTTTCATTTTTCTTTGAAAAAAATATCTTATCAACCTAGAATGAAATTGTAAAATCGTATTATTAAAAAAAAAAACGAGATTAGGTTGTTAAGAGGAATGATTTTGTTCTTGTGTCTTTTGTCACATCTTGTGTCTATTTCGTGAAAAAAGTGGATTTTCGTATTTTTTTTTTTTTTTTGAGAAAAAAAGATTAATGTAGACAAAGCAAATTAAAATAAAGAAGAAAAAGTTCAAAAATGCGTATATATCAATCTAATACTTTAGTAGCTTTATGAGTTAAGATATTCGTCATTTTGTCAAAACGGAACATCAGCTAGAACTTTCGTTCTAATTTTTTTCAATCCGTTAAAGAACGTGTCGTTTTATTTCGTTTAAATTTTTGAAAAAAAGTATCTTTTTACCTTTTTTAAGGAGAATAAGTACTGTGACGATGTGTTCCGAAATTAAAATATTTGAAAGTTGATGAATTTGGATATTTATTATTAGAATCTATTTGGAAATAGGCTATACTGATTAGAGTCTAATTTTATTATTAACTAACTATATATATTTTTTAAGTATGCTAATCTCAAGCCAATGAATTTTAAAGTCTTGTAGTTAGCTTCTCGGAAAGCATATTAGATCTCTGTTAAAAATAACTTGAGGGCTCATCCTAGTGAATTGGACGAACCTCGACTCTCTAATCGAGTAAACAAGTGCTGCAGACTGTCACATCGTCACGTGGTTTTCTTCATTAAGATAGCTCTGAAATCAGTCAAACTTTTACAATAAAGACACAGGTGTCTCACCTGATATCGGTCAATTTCTGTAATTTTGCTTCAGGATATTGACATTTGATTACGTCTACAAATCTCCTGCCAAAATCGTCATTCTCTAATATTACTGTTTGAGTTTTGAGGAACTTCGGGTTTCATCATTCGAAATTTGCAGCCTTGAATAATTTCGAGTTCATTCAACTGACAAGCTGGCCACTTACCGGGAATCCCGGGAAAGAGCCTGAAATTTGGAGAACCGGAAAATAGCTGGGCATTTAGTTAAAAACCGGAAATTTTTCAGATTTGTCTTTACTTCTGCTATAAATATAATTTTGCCCTTTGAAAAAAATGTGTTTAAAATTGTGCTCAGTGTTCACAAACATCTCCGTTGAAATATTGAAGATTGTAGGTCCGTTAAGCTGGCAGGACCATATTGCAAAAGTGGACTTAAAACCTATAGGGAATTTAGGGCTAATTTAGTGCCCTATTGTCAAATTTAATGCCCCGCAGTTTTTCGAAAAAACCAAAGGCCAATCTAATAGATTAATTTTTTCAAAAGTTATCGTGTTCACAGACAGACAGACATACATACATACGTACATACATACATATATACATACATACAGAAACGTTCGTAAAAACCTGTTTTTCGGATTCAGGGGGTCTCAAAACGTGGACATTTGACAAAAACTGGGGGGTCAAATTTTACACAAATCTAATACCTTCTCTGATGAGAATGTAAAAATTTCTTCTTCTACCATATATTAAGGCTCACTTAGGGTTCCACAAATATAATATTTGAATTTAACAAAAATTATTTAAACAAATTTACCACACAACAATTCTTTTATTTTCGTTTCTTTTGCATAATTTCAGGCCTATTTAAGGCCTATTTAAGGCTCCTGAAATATCATCGACCGAAGGTCGTGCGATATTTCCCTAGCCCTTTTTTGTTATATATGGTGTTGTGTCACCTTAACGTTATAAATAATGCGTCAAAGGAAACCATAAAACCCATTTTCAATCCTCATATTATTTAGAGCTTCTTTATGACTAATTTGGGCCCGTAGTCCCAAATTTTGGGCTCTAGTATTTTTTGAAAAAAATAGTGCTTGCAATAGTTTAACAATAAGTTAGTTCAATATTGCTGTAAAACGTAATAAAAATGATTTTACAGAAAATTCACCTTATAGAATTATGGGTTTCTTCACGTATTTCTTATAACGTTAAGATGGCACAACACCATATGAAACGAAAAAAAGGGCTAAGGAAATATCGCACGACCTTCAGTCGATGATGTTTCAGGAGCCTTAAATGAGCCTGAAATTATGCAAAGGAAACGAAAATAAAATAATTTTTGGTGGTAAATTTGTTTAAACAATTTTTTGTTAAATTCAAATATTATATTTGTGGAGCCCTAAGTGAGCCTTAATATAGGATAGAAGAAATTTGTTTAATTAATTTTTACTAAAATTGCTTAAACAATTTTTGTTCATTTTTCATTATTATATTCCCAGAGCCCTAAATTATTGTATAAGGTGAATTTTCCGTGAAATCATTTTTAGTACGTTTTACAGCAAGGTTCGGCCAGCTTAACGTTAATCTAACGCAAACACTATTTTTTACAAAAAATAAAAGAGCCCGAAATTTGGGACCACGGGCCCAAATTTGTCCTAAATGATCCCTAAATTATAAAATAGATTGCATCTCTATACCTTGATAGTGTTGTGCCAACTTAACATACCTAAAAAAATGACTTTGACAACATTTCTTTGCACTATAAAGAAATATAGCCCAAGTCATTTCTTTCTATGTGTAATAATGCTAGCTTAACGTTAAGATAACAGAACCACAGGCTTTAAAAAGAGCGTACCATCAAAGGTAATATGGTATAAAATGAGCTCTAAATAATTGTGGAAAGAAGTAATGCCTAAGTCGTTTTTTCTCTGTGTGGTCCTGCTAGTTTAACGTTAAGATAGCAGAACTACAGATTTTTTTTTTTAGTGCATAGCATCAAATTTGGCAATAGGGCATTACGTGAACCCTAAGTGAGCCCTAAATTGTAGTGCAAAGAAATATTGTCCAAGTCATTTCTTTCTATGTGTAATCATGCTAGCTTAACGTCAAGAAAGCAGAACCACAGGTTTTTTTAAAAATGCGGAACATCAAATTTGCCAATGGAGCATTAAATGAGCTCTAAATTATAGTGCAAAGAAATATTGTCCAAGTCATTTTTTTCTATCTGTGGTCCTACTAGCTTAACGCTAAGGTGGCAGAACCACAGGTTTTAAAAACATGCGGAGCATCACATTTGGAAATGCAGCATTAAATGAGCTTTAAATGAGCCTCAAATTATAATGCAAATAAATATTGTCCAAGTAATTTTTTGCTATGGGTGACCCTGCTAGCTTAACGTTAAGATAGCATGACCACAGGTTTTTTCGAAAAATTGCGGAACATTAAATTTAACAATAAGGTATTAATTTAGCCCTAAATGAGCCCTAAATTATAGAACAAAGAAATTTTGAATAATTAATTTTTTACTATGTGTGGTTCTGCTAGCTTAACTTTAAGCTAGCAAGACCACAGGTTTTTTGTTTAAATGAATAGCATTAAATTTAGCAATAGGGCATTAAATGAGTCCTAAATGAGCCCTAAATTCCCTATGTGTTTTCAGACCATTTTTGCAATTTATTCCTGCCAGCTTAACGGACCTGAAGATTTTCTTATATTTAAGAATTGAAAGCTTCTGTTGATGAATCGTTCAAATTTAATGTTAAAGTTCCTTTTATACTTGAGAATGAAAACTTCCTGTTCAGATATTAAACATAGTAATTACATAGGTAACTTAAATTTATGTTATTATAAATACTAATTGATAATTTAGGGATACTATAAATGTTTCGCAAATAAATTGAAACCCCATTTTCATCCAGTCATTTCGGGGACATGAAAGTATAATTTTGTCTAATGGAACATAGACTGAAGAACGCTTTTCTTTCAAAAAATCAAAATCTGTATTTTAGATCCTGGGTGTAGAAACAAAATTTATTTATAAAATTTATAACAGTTAAAATGCAATATTTGAGGAATATTCTGCACAATTGAAAATAGTCCGTATGTAAAAAATAACACACAACTGTATCCACCCTTGAACCTTCAAGGAAGTATTATATATTAGGATGGTGTGAGGATTATCGCCCCCAGGAAAACGTGTTTATATAATCATTAGAAAAGGCTGCACTGCTAGCTGATTCACATCAAGTGGGTGGTAACGAAATATGCTCAGGCGGACAGGCGGATAGCAACAGATTGCTCTCCTTTATTATAAAAAACTCCTCTTCATGTTTCATGATAACGTGAATATTTCTTCAACTACAATCGATAAAATGAGCCCTTTTCTTGCAGGACGTCACAATTTATATTCTGAAATAACATCAGTTGCATCCTTGGGCAGATTTTTTAGCTGCGGTTTATTAAACTGCAAACTTGACACTCTTTCCCTGTTTCCTCTCTTGCCCCTTTTTAAATCATTCCTGTTTTTCCTCCTGTCCCAAGAACAATTTCCTTTTTTTCTCTTTTTATCCTTTTGGATTGAAAATTCATATTTTCGTAGTTAAAAGTCGTATTTTTGGGGTAAAAGCTATTTTTTTTATTAAAGACGTGTATAATTCTACGAGTGATGTAAGATATTTTATCGGAAACCAACCTGCTATGAGACTGTAGAGCCCCCAGAAAAGTTAGCGCTAGATGGCCCTTTACCGAAATGGTGTGAGAACGTCGTATGAAGTGAATGTATTTTAATAACGATGCGTTATTCAGTGGCCATTCATGAACTAATTAACTGACTGTGCGGTTGCATTTGGAACTAATGAACAACCGCTGGCTGAACGGCATCTCTTTTATTTAAAACCTCTACTAGTTGGTGAAAATTTTTATTATTTTGTTGAAAATTTAACTATTTTATAAACAAATCACCCTTTTTATCAAAAATTCTACCGTTTTGTATCCAATTCTTTTTGAATTGAAAAACTGACAGAAAAATCGACTTATTGAATTAAGAATTAATATTTTTTTGGTTGAACACTCATATTTTGCGGTTAAAAGTCAATTGTTTTTAATTAGAAAGTCTACTTTAATATTTTTGGTCCAGAATTCATCACTTTTCGGTAAAAATTAACTGTCATCTGAAAATTCAACAATTTGGTTTAAAATGCAACTGTTATTGGTTGAGATTCAGCTTTGTAGGTCGAGAATTCAAATATTAGGTAAAAAATTACCTTTTCTGGTAAAAGTTCGTTTCTATGACTTAAAAGTTCTATTTAGTTGAAAATTCATACTTTGTGGTAAAAATTTGTTTATTTTGTTTGAGAGTTCAAGTCTTTGGCTGTAAATGCAACTTTTTTGGTTGAAAATGAATTTTATGGTTATAAATTTAATTGAAAACTCATATTTCTTGTTTGAAAATAAAGTTTTTTATTAATAATTCATCTTTTCAGGTTTAAAAATCAAATATTTTCTCAATTTAATTCGCTTTTAGATTTGAATACTTTGAATTTTAAATGCTTTCAAATCTTATAATTTTTTTTCAAATTTCTTTAATTTTTATCGAATTTATATAATTAAAACTTTTTCATTACTAGATTCTATTTGTTATATTATTTGAATGTTTATATATTGCTTTAGAAAAAATGGTAAAATCCAGGAAAATTGGAAGGACTAAAAGAATAAGAATAAGGATAATGACTCATAAAAATGTGACTGAACTAATTGATGTTCGATTTATTTGACGACTTGCATGGTGAAAGCTTTGGGCACATGGAAGACAGATTGGCATACCTCTAGTGGTGCCAAGTTGTCTACGTCTTTTGCCAGTCGATGACTAATTAGACACTAATTAAATTAGAGATCGACATAAATAAAAGATGTATCACTAGTTCAGGGAACTTCATCTGTAGATAAAAAGCTAACCTATAAGCTCTTTTTTTCATACAAAAATACATAAAGAACATCTCATGAATTACTGATAATTTTAATGAAAGCTCTATCATTTTTTATCAATAGCTTACAAATTTCTTGCAAAATTTTCTTATTTCCAAAATTTCTTTAGTAACGGTACACATCACTGCCAATTTATTGGCTGAAATAAAACGTGATCTGTGACCAAATTGCATAATTGAGGCTGAAACTTTCCATTAAACAGAGTTGGTTAGATTTTTTCCTGGATAAATCCAGACGATAAGATTCCCTTGAGTCTAGATTTTTTTAAATTTATCTTTAAGAGTTTAGTGTTCAAATTCTATATTTAGAATTTCTAGGTGGCCGCTGTACCGAGAAATGACCGGGATTTTTTGAGACCGAGAATTTCACAAAATTCCGATTTCATTTTTTTAATATTTAGTCGAGTAGTATAAGTAGCAGTAATTCTAAAGTTAAAAATTGAAAAATAATTAATTTTACAATACGATTCTAAATTTGTTCGAAACTAAAAAAGTTATAGATTCTAACGTTGAAGCTTGATCAACTAAAACTTCATACACTTTTTTCAATTTTTAAATAATTTCAAATTAATAGATTCATCATTAATAGCGTTTATTATATTTAAAATTATATTCAAATTTTGCTTCAGACTAAAATATTCCATTTTTAACCCATTCAGTTTAAAGTTTTTTAATTAATATTTTTTAATATTTAACAATATTTGGCTGTTAATTTAAAATGAGAAATTATAAGTAAAATATTCAAAGTTGAACAATTTGAAACTGAATGATTGGAATTAGGAAGCCTTGAATCTTTAACATTTTCCAGTGCTAAATTTTAACTGTAAAGATTACAATTTAAATTGTTTCAATTTAAAAAATGTTCAATTTGTAAGTGAAAATGTTGAATTTTGATGTATAAATAACAACTGAACAATTATTCATTTTAAGCGAATTAACATTAATATAATTCTACTTAAATAGATTTATGTATAAAAAAAATTTTGAATTTCACAATGCTAATTTTATAAGAAATAAAAAAAATGTGGGTATTTAATTTTTCTTCCAAAATGGAAGATCTTTTTTGTTTTTTACATTTTTATTGAGTTGAAGGAGGGTAAATTTTGTATTTTAACATTTTTATTAGATTGGAAAAAAGGACATTTTTATTTTTTCTGAATTGGGAGTGTAACTTTTTTATTTTTGTCCTTTTTATTGAGTTGTAAGGGATTGAATTTTGTTCATTTTATTTTTTTGAATTGCAAGAGGCCACTTTTTTTCTTTTCACCATTTTTATTCAGTTGTAATGGGTGAGGGGGGGGGGGGTATTTTCAATCTTATTTCTGAATTGAAAGAGGATAATTTTTTACTTTAATATTTTTACTGAGTTGGAAAAAAGGACATTTCGATTTTGAATTTTTTCTGAATTGGAAAAGCAACTTTTTATATTTTCTAGATTTTTGTCGAGTTGGGAGGGATGAAATTTTGTTTATTTTATTTTTCTGAATTGAAAGAGGCCACTTTTTTTCTTTTCACCATTTTTATTCAGTTGTAATGGAAGGGAGGGGGCTTTTTATTTTCAATTTTTTTCTGAATTGAAAGAGGGTAATTTTTCACTTGAACTCTTTTACTGAGTTGGAAAGGAGGATATTTCGATTTTCAATTTTTTCTGAATTGGAAGAGGGTCATTTTTTTGTTCTTAAATTTTTTATCGCGTTGGGAGGGAGGAAATTTCGGTTTAAATTTTTTTCTGAATTGGAAAAGCAACCTTTTATATTTTCTAGATTTTTGTCGAGTTGGGAGGGATGAAATTTTGGTTTTCATGTTTTTCTTAACTGATAGGCACTTTTAATCTTTTCTGATTTGGAAGAGGATCTTTTTATTTGTTTTTAAGGCGTTTATCGAGTTAGAGGGGAAGAAATTCTAGTTTTAAAGTTTTTATAAACCGGAAGATGCACTTATATTTTTTGGAACATTTTTGTTGAATTGTAAGGTCGGACATTTTGGATATTATTGTTTTTCTGAATTGGAAGAGGCCAATTTTGTATTTTCAATATTCAGATGAAAGGGGGGGGGGGGGAGCTTTTTTAAATCTCATATGTGCCTGAAGTTCCGAACGTTCAAATGAACGATATATTTGTCCCCATTTCTATTTTACCCATAAATATTGTTCCAACTGCAATTTAAAATATGCATTAGAATTCTGTTTCAAAAATAAATTATTTACAATATAAATTAACGGAAAGTTGAGCACTTGTCTGGTTTACAAAGTCATCAGTAAAAATTTTCGTTCATTTGAACGTTCAGAACTTCAAGCGCATCAATCTTCATAATGACTTGGAAGAGGGACATGGTTTATACTGCACGGAGAAAACTGTATGGTTGTAAGATCCATTATTAGGGTTGTCACAACCACAACAAATAGTAAAATATGGTCTAACTATAACTGTGGTTTCCACAACTACATAGCTGTTTGGGTAAGAGACTGGTTGTAAGAACTACACTGTGTGTCTGCCACAAATATGTAATGTGTTTCTTACCCCCACACTATATGTTGCCACAACCGTGCCTTATGGGTGCCATTACCACACTATGTTGTTGCCGCAGATACACACTGTAGTTGTCAAACACCCACTATGTGGTCGTCGCATGCACACATTGTGGTTTGTCACAACCACACTATGTGGTTGTCGTAGGCATACATTGTGGTTATTATTACCACAAAAATAAAGTTCTCTCTACTAACGGGTGGTTGCCACAACTGCACAGTAAAAGATATTTTGACTAGGGTGTGGATGAAGAAAAAATTCTCAGCATTAATGGTACATAAGTTTTTATTTGCATTTGCATGTTACTTACTGTACAAAGTTGACAAATTTCGCTTAAAATACATCAATTCAAATATAATAAAAACATTTTGGTTTCCCTCAAACAATATTAAAACTCTAAAATTAAAAACATCAGATACATGTGGTGTACAAAATATTTCGGAGTTTACATTTCGAAAATTAACGGCTAAAACCTTACTTACGTACCTTTTAAACTCGTCAGAAGGTTTTTAAGTTCTTTAGATTTTGTGCACATTTTTCCTTGATTCTTCATTGTCCATACACTTTGAATATTCTAACATATCACCACTTTAGCACTTTCACTCACTTTTCATCTACATTCGATGCACACAAGAAATAATCTGATGGCGTCGGGGGCCTGATGAGGACGGTACGTGATGTATTTTGGCGCACGTGAATCTGCGCAACTATGCGCAACCAATCAAAAATGTTTAAGATACACACAGTGGTTGTGGGACATCCACGCGTGTGGTTGCGGCAACCACAAGTATGTAGCTGCAACACTGTGTTTGCGATAAACATATCATAAGTTAACCCAACTACACGCAAAAGAAGCGGCTTAAATTACATGTGGATGAGCTACAAATAGCGTGGTTGTGGGAGCTACAATACTGTAACTACAAGCGTGTCGTTTTGGCAAATAGGTCATTTTGATCTAACAACTTAAGTAAAAGATGTCTCAGCAAAACTAGTGGCCATTGCAACTATATTTATGGGAAATTGCTCTTTTTAAAGAGATAAAAATACTGCGTTTTAATTATATAGACAAACAGTTTATTCAAATTGCAGAAGAAAGGTACGTCTAATTCATATGAGTGAAGCAAAACGACTTCTTAGAATCGTGAGAGGAGATTAGCTTTTGCTTTACAATCTCACGCATTCCAATATTCATTCTAATACTTAACACGCCCCCTCAAAAATTAATCGACGACAATTATTTTTATTTACATACTTACATACAATTTCAGGACTTAATTTTACTAAATGTGATGTACGTACCCTTCTTCTGCTTTCTGAGAAGTTACATATGGCCCAACATTCGTTGCAAGGATTGGGGAAAACCCAGAAAAACCCAATCAGACCATTCTAATATATATATTGTTTCAGCACAAAACATTA
>NC_046660.1:84214622-84216221 GCF_010883055.1 Belonocnema kinseyi
TATGGCTCATTGGATTATTCGCAATACTTATACAACCGTTATTATCTTCGTAGATAATTATTGGTTTGGAAATATTTATACTAATACTATTTGCTAACGATTGTAGCCACATTGCTTCTTTTACTGCCTCAAAAAGAGCCGTATATTCAGCTTCAGTAGATGAAGCTGCCACAGACAACTGTTTCTTTGTATTCCAACATATTGTACATTTTTAAAATAATTAAAATACATAGCCAGTTGTGCTTTTTCTATCATTTTCGTTATGACCACCCCAATCAGAATCAACATAACCACATAATAGTTGCTCATAATGTCCTCTGGTATATGTTAATTTAATATCAATAGAGCCCTTGAGATATCTTAATACTCTTTTTAGACATTGCCACAATTTCTTATTATTTGTATTCGAGAATCTACTCAAAATATTTATTGCAGTACTTAAATCAGGCCGCGAACAAACCATTAAATACATTAAACAGCCAATAAGATTTCGGCAAGGAGCATCATACTTTTCGTCTGAATTTAAAGCAGTATAATCTAATTTACTCTCAAGGGGTGTGCTTACAGCTTTACAATCAGCCATATTGAATTTATCAAGAATTGTTTAAATGTACGCACTCTGATTTAAGGTAATACTATCCTCATTCCTATCTATTTTTATCCCAACAAAGAGTTTTATTTCATTCAAATCTGTCATACGAAATGTATGCATTAAATAATTCTTGAAACTTCTCATTGTTTCGTCATTAGCAGTGGCAATTACTAAATCATCCACATAGAGAACTACATAGATATTTTTAGATATATTCCCTTTGTCTAAAATATAAATACATCGATCAACAGATGAATTTCGAAAATCTTTATCAATTAAAGTTTGCTCAAATACTTCAAACCAGCATTTGACTGCTTGTTTCAGTCCATATATGGCTCTATTTAATTTGCAAACTTGATTGTCTTTACATTTAATACCTTCAGGAACTTTCATATAAATTTCTTCTTTTAATTCGCCATTTAGAAAAGCACTTTTCACATCCATATGATGAATCAATAAATTAAACTGATTTGAAAAAGACATTATGAATCTGAAGCTTGAAATTCTTGCGACTGGCGCAAACGTTTCATTATAGTCAATCAGATACTCTTGACTGAAACCGCGAGCAACGAGGCGAGCTTTGTATCTTAATGGATTTCCAAATTCATCATTTTTAATAGTAAAGATCCATTTACAATCAACTATATTTTTATTTTCAGGTTCGTTACTAAAGTCCAGGTGTTATTAATTAAAAGTGAATCAATTTCATCTTTAATAGCTTTTTTCCACTCTATCAACTCTGTTTTAAATTTCATGAATTGAAGTGGGTATTTTACATAAAAGTGATTGAGCGCACATGATATAATCGTCTGATATATCATCTTCATTATAGGATACATGAAAACGATTTTTTATCCTTTCACTCCTTCTAGGGTCAGGCAATTTTTCGACTTCTAATTGTTTATTTGAGATGTTGACTCAGTGTGCAAATTTATATCTGTTTCAATTACAGATTTCTCAACCTCAGTACCTAATTTAGCAACTTTATTAGGATTAATTTTAATTCT
>NC_046660.1:84216321-84239308 GCF_010883055.1 Belonocnema kinseyi
CGAGTCAGATAAGTACTCAACAATTACACTTTTGGCAGTTCTCTCGGCTTTATTCCACTCATCATTCACATTATCCGGAATTTCACTATCTAAAACTTTAATAACACTAACTCAGTTAACAATGCACGTATTCTAAACTTCCAAACACTATATTTTTCTCCATCAAACAGTTTGATGTTCCTTTTCATTTTTAAACTTTCCATTGTCACTTATCACGCAAAAAAACTTCACAAAATTGTAAAATCTTCACAGTTTCTTTACAGTTTCATCACTTCAGATTTTTATTTAAATTAATCAAAATATCGCGAATTGCTGGGCCCATAACCTATGGGAAATTGCTCCTTTTAAAGAGATAAAAATACTGCGTTTTAATTCTATAGACAAACAGTTTATTCAAATTGCAGAAGAAAGGTACGTCTAATTCATATGAGTGAAGCAAAACGACTTCTTAGAATCGTGAGAGGAGATTAACTTTTGCTTTACAATCTCACGCATTCCAATATTCTTTCTAATACTCAACAATATTGAATGCAACTTGATAATTTTAGTTACTATAACTATATCAGTTTTCTCCGTGAACAGCATTGCGAATGATATTGTAGATTTATGTTTTTTACCAGAAATTTTTAAACTGTTCAGTTGATTAAAGTTGATAATTTTTCATTTGAACGGCATTTAATTAAAAATTTTTTAATTGGAAAGTGTTAAAATTTGCATTTTGTAATGTAATTAACTGAGCATTTGAATTAAAAATGTCTAAACTCAACATTTTTTAAACTTCAATTTAAAAAGTTTTTAATTTCAATGACTGTGCAAAAATTTTACAACCGGGAAATGATCAAGAATTTTCTTGATTAAAACGACCATCTGGAATTGGCTGCCATGCTGAATTTTAAAAATTTTACTGATTCTTTGCAGAAGAAAATCAATTTTTCAGACGGAAATATATTGTTTTTAATTTGTTATGAAATTATTTATAATTTAAAAATAGAATTTTTGAGAGGATATTAACTTGTACAGTGGATTAAAATAGATTAGATGTTTAATCTTATCAAGAAAATTCTTTTCGCATCTTCGCATTGTCGGTAAAAATAGATGAATGCACCACGTGTTGGGCTCTGAATGTTTCGCATTCAACTGTCACTAGTCAGAGGACTTGTTGACGTCAAAGATCGACAATGTGATCTGTGAAATGTCTTTTGAAACAAAAATGAATCCAGAATAATTAATTCATTACTGGAATGACAGCGTTTAATCAAAATGTTCTCTTTGGTTCTAGGTATTCGTTTTTCAATGGACGTTTGTCGAGATGAGGTAAAGGCCTTATCTGCCTTAATGACCTTTAAATGTGCCTGCGTTGATGTGCCATTTGGAGGTGCTAAAGCCGGAATTAAGATCAACCCCAAAACTTATTCCGAGCATGAGCTTGAAAAAATTACTAGAAGGTTTACCCTTGAGCTCGCCAAGAAAGGATTCATCGGTAGGTTTACAATTTTTGAGGCAGTTTTTCTTAGATTATAAATTAATAATTATTTTAAGATAAACTGATTTAAGACAATTTCCCATTTAAAGAGTGCAAAAAACTCTGGATTGAGGAAATTTAAAATCACTTTCAAGTTTTGATATTAGCTTTTAAATTAGATTTATCCACATTCCATTAGTTCCAGAATTTCAGAACTAGAATTTTATTCACTGGATTTAAAAACTTGGAAAAAAAAGAAGCTAAATACCCATATCGATAGTTAGCCAATTATTTTCAAAAATAGGAAAGAAAACATTACATTTCTTTAGTTTCAAGTATGAATCATCTTCAGAAAATTGCTTTTTGTTCTCTAAGGTTTAGAAATGATAATAAGGTTATATGTTCAGCAAGTATTGTATTTTTTGAGAATTTATCAAATGCATTTTTGCGTTTTTACTTCAATTAATAATTTATAATGATAATTTTAATTTTTTCTTCAGTTTTCGAGTTGTAGAATTATTTGTCTGATTTATTTTCTAAAAGGCGACAAATTTAAATGCTGGATTAAAATATTGGAATTGATTGAGAGTTGATTAACCAGTACATTTTTATTTTAGGGCCAGGTGTTGATGTTCCTGCACCTGATATGGGAACTGGTGAGCGCGAGATGTCCTGGATAGCTGATACTTATGCCAAGACAATTGGACATTTAGACATCAACGCACACGCTTGCGTAACTGGCAAGCCAATTAATCAAGGTGGGATCCACGGACGTATTTCTGCAACTGGTCGTGGCGTTTTCCACGGTCTGGAAAACTTCATCAACGAAGCTAATTACATGGGAATGATCGGTAAATTAATTTAAACTTTGTCAAATAAAATATAGCTTTTAATTACTATCAGTGCCTTACTTTAAAATGAAACTATGTTCCCACTTCAAGTTCAGGAAAATAAATTAATCTAAATTACATAATTCCTTAATTTAGAACTTTTAGAACACTATTCTTGACATTTTGTTTTAGCGATACCAGTATTTTTAGAAATGCCTCTATTTATTCACTATCCATTGAAAAATATGTCCATAGTTCTTCGTTAATTGACTAAAGTATCATGGCTACCATGTCTATAATACTTTAAATTTATCCATTCTCAGCTGTGTGTATTGCAATAGAAAATGTATTCTTCAGTTTCAAATGTTTGAAAACATATACTTGAGCCTATTGAGTTTCGGAATGAGGGTGAAATACAACTTTTGACCTAAAAAAGTTATCCAATTCCGAGTAATTGTCCAAGCATTTTGAGGTTAAAATTTCACAGATTTTGACAATCGGGTTTTGGTGGCGCTTAATATTTGTATCTTCAATTCTTTACAAAAGTAAAAATGGTTACCAAAAAATGATTCTGCTATAAAAAAGACTCCAAATTTAGTGACAGCTACTGTGACAGACAATTCTTCGCTGAAAGGCCTATCTCATTTTCCAGTAAACAATAATAATTTCAATAAATAACGATGCTGAATGGAAAAAATTACCACCCTAAAATAGTAAGCCGAAATATTAATTAAATTTTTTTATTTAATTTCTTTATATTGATATACAATATACATATAAAAAATAAAAAATTCAAACAAATCCGTGAAAAAAAAATATTTTTGATGTTTTAAGAATTTTTTATGCAATAAACCAATTTTGAGAAAATATCAGTTATCTAGTATGTACTGCCACCCTTGAAGTTTTTAAATCGAAAAGATTCCACTTTGAAAAAGAATTAGGTTGATATTAAACAAGGGAATTGAAATATGAGTATGCTCAGGTGCGGTTGCGATAAAAAATGTAATCTTCTTTTTAAATTAAAAAAAAACATAAACATAAGATATTGAGTTTCAGAATGAGGATAAAAAAAGGTTAGCCAGTCTTGAGAAATCGTTTAAGTTTTTGTAGGTTACAATTTCACAGATTTTGAAAATCAGCTTCATAAAAAAAATTAATCTATTCATAAATAATCAAAAATTGGTGTGACAGTATCTCACTGTAACGAAAGATTTTTAGCTAAAACGCATGTAAACAGTAAAAAATTATCATTTCTTTTTGAAAAAAAAATAATAAATTATGAACAATAATAATTTCAAGAAATATCGATGCTGAAGGGAAAAAACAAATTATTATGCTAAAATATTACCCTAGAATTATAAGGAAAATAAAAATAAATTGTTATCAGAATATACCTTAAGACATTAGAATTCGAAAAAATACTTGTAACAAAACGTACATTTCATTTTTAAATCGTTTTTTATGAAATTATGTTATTTTCTAAAAAATGTTAATTATCTGGGCCTGTCCTGTAGGGCAGAGGAAAATGCTCAAATGAATTGAGTCGTTTGAGCTGAGGGAAATCAACTTTGAAAATTCTGCCAAATATCCTTGTTGGTTTAAAAATGATGATGAATTTTTTATATCCGCAGTTCTTGCTAGTGAAAAATAATAAAAAGTTATAAATTCAAAAAAGTGTTTTCCTATTTTTTTTCTTATTGAGAAAAATGCACATTTTTAAAAAAATTTGAATGTCATTATTTTGCTTCGATAGGAAAAAAATGTGCGGTTCTTAAGCGTTCCAAAATTGCGAACAAATAAAAAATCACAAAATTCCTAAATCACGAAAAAAAATTCCGAAAAAGCATGATCATATGTTTTTTTCTTTCAAGCTGAAAATTTTCAGGTTTGGCGCATTTTACTTTTTTTTTCATTCAACAGGAAAGTTTGTTTAAAATTAAAAAATGTGAATATTTAAATCAACAAAGAAAATAGAAGATATTAATCGATTTGAACTTTTTTTTTTACTTTTTTCGGATGCCAACTTGAAAAATTTGTTCCTTCAGCTAAAATGATTCGATTAATTTGAGAATTTTCACTCCGCCCTACTGTACTGCTACTACTCAATATTAATTTATTATACTATAAAATGAGAAGATATTTTGAAACGTTAAAGTCATAATCAAATGAATCGTTAAAATAGTAATTTTTCTCATATTTTGAAATATTTTTGTATGCATATATTTTTAAAAGACTTTAGATTTTTTTTAATTACCGGAAAAGATACGGAATTTGAAAATAAAAATTCTGTAATAACCCAGCTACAAGAAATTGAATTAAAGTTTGATAAAAGAATGCTTTAGATGGTAAAAGTAAATTAGTATTTTTTAACATGCTTATACCTTAAGCTTATAATTTACACACACACACAAATCTGTAAAGAATTCTAAATACCTCCATAGAATGCAAAATCATTAATATAATTTTGTGGAATTTTTTTATAATACTGTTTTGTTCAATTTTTGTAGAAATTGAGAATCCATAATATTTTATGCTAGAAAGAAGACAATTGTAGTTACTGCATATTGTTTGCTGTTTTTTTTTGTATGCGTGTTGCATTCGATTTATTTTTATTCGCAAAAGAACAAAACGAAAATTATAAATTGTATTTCTCTCTGTTCTTAAAGAAATCAGGGTAGCCGCTGGACCGGGAAACCGGAAAATGACAGTGCATTTATTTTTTGACCGAGAATTTTACAAATTTGTAGGAAAAAAAGTAATTAGAAAAAATTTCACTTTAAATTTTCTATTATGAATTTAGAAGCCTTTTGAGAATTATGAGAGGCTTCAAAAGAATAAAAAATACTTCCGAAATTGTCAAAAATGAACCTGGAAGATTTTAAGAAAATAGTTTTAATTATGCAGGATTAAAAAAACTGTATAAAGAAATCGAATTATCTTAAAAGATGTTTCGTAGTTCTGAACAAATTTAAAAAATCATTTAAAATTATAATAAATGTAAAACAAATAGGTATTTCAAGATTTTGAAATAAAATGTTGAAGATTTTTAAAGGTTTAACTTTTAATATTTCTAGCTTAAAAATGCTTAAAATTAATTACAGCTCAGTTTTTATCACTTCAAATGAAAATCTTTTTTCGGTTAATGTTTTTTTTTTAAATTTATGCCACTAATGATCGATGATCTAATAATTGATTATCGATTCTAGGAACGACGCCAGGTTGGGGTGGCAAAACCTTCATTCTCCAAGGATTCGGTAACGTAGGTTTGCATTCCATGCGTTATTTGCATCGGGCTGGAGCAGCTTGCGTCGGAATTATCGAGCACGATGGTAGTATCTACAATCCAGAGGGTATTGATCCTAAAGTAAGTTGGTATTATATTTAAAAATAGAAGATATTCGTTTGCGAATGCGACTAAGACCCTTTTTTTTGGCCAACAGCACCTGGAGGACTATCGCATTGAACACGGAACGATTGTTGGTTTTCCTGGTGCTAAACCATACGAAGGTGAAAACCTTATGTATGAACCTTGTGATATTTTTATACCTGCCGCTGTTGAGAAGGTTATCACAACAGAAAATGCTGGTAGAATCCAAGTAAGAAGGATATATCTAACTTTTTAATTCTTTCCAATTTTAAATCTTTTGTCTCTCTTTTGACGGGATGGTCGCAGGGAAAAATCAGGGAATATTGTTGACAATGAACAAGTCCAGGATTTAGAAAAGAAAATGAAAATGGTATGTAACTGTCTAGAATAATCAGGACTGACACAGAGTCTCTATTATTCACAAAAGATCACTCTAATCACTTTTCTTTTAATAAATGAACCAAGTGGATTAACAATATTTAAATTTAGGTGTCTATACCTATTTCTGAAATTTTTTGAATTATTCTAAAATCTTTTAGGGTATTTTAAAAGATTCCAAGGAATTTTTAATAGATTTCAATAATTTGAAGGGACTACAAAGTGTCTGAAATAGTGTATGGTATTTAAAAAGATTCCAAGACATTTTCAACAGATTAAAAAAATGTCAAGGAATATTAATGCTTTAAGGGGTGTAAAAAAATTTGCGTACAGTTATAAAAAATCCTAGAATTTCGGAAGAATGGAACTGTTTTACAAGATTATACAGGTTTTAGCATAGGTATTTAAAAAAAACGCAAGGCATTTTGATAAATTTTCTATGATTCAAGAAATATTAGATTTCATATAATTTTGCGTTTCATCGTATTACTAAGGATTTTAAAGAATTTGAAAGATTTTAAGATATTTTCAAAGATTCCAAGGAATTTCAATTGATTTCAATAATTTCAAAGAATTTTAGAGACATAAAAAAATTGTAGGGCATTTTTGAAAATTCTAAGGGATATTCCAGGGATTTATAAAATATGAAGGGATTTCAACAGATTTTAAAGAATTTGAAGTGTCTTAGGGTATTTTTAAAAGATTTCAATCATTTGAAGTGATTCTAAAAGATTACACAAATTTCAGGATATTTGTAAAAATTCCAAGGGCTTTTCAAGAGCTTCAAAAAATGTAACGGTAGTTCAAAAAATTTTCAAGGATTTTATTGATTTCAAGGGAGTTCATTAGCTCTTTAACTGGTTTAATCAATTTTCCAGGGTTTCAATGAATTAATTTACAAAAAGTGAAGGATTCGTAGAGGTTTAAAGATTTAAAGAGATTTTGAATGTTTTTTTTTTGTTTCCAAATCATTTGGAATTCGCCCTGAATTTTTATTAATTTTTGTTTAATTTTCTAGAATTCTTTCTAATTCTCGTGAATTTGTTTAATTCACCTATTTCTATTCAACTCAATCGAATTTTTGAATTTTTGTTTAATTAATTTTGAATTTTTTTAAACTCATCTTGAATTCTCAGGAGTTTCATGAATTTTTTTGAATTTCTCGCATTTTTCTAAACTCAGTTCATATCAAACTTACTAAATTCAATTAATTTTCCCATATACTTTGGAATTTTTTTGTAAATTCACAATTTTAGTGAAATGAAATGAGTTTGTTGGATTTTAAATTTTATTTCCAATTAATTTGAATTTAACTTTAATTATTTTGAAATCTTATGAAACTAATTTCTTTAAGTTCATTAGAACAGTAGTCACATTATTAGTGCGCATTAGTCACTTTTCGTCACTTTTTCGATTTAAATATGTCACTTTTTGCACGTTTTTCGTGTAAGTTAGTCTGTGGCAGCCCTGAGAATAGTAAATTCATAAAATTAAATGATTTCATTCCATTTATCAGGGTGGCCACCCACCCGGGAGAAGCTTTCACCGAGAGAAAACTGGGAGAAAAATATTACACCGAGAGATTTTCCGCGTATTGCATAATTAACGCATTTCATAATTATTAAAAGTTCTCAACTAGAAAGCATATAATTTTCAAAGTGTTTAGAATAATTAAACTGTAAAGTTTCGCAATAATTCTCGCAGTACATTAAAATTGTGCAATTTGGAATGGTGAAAATGACAGTGACTTTTGATTTGACAAAATCACATATTTTAGTAAAAAAATTTATTCAATCTTTTTAAATGTCACTTGATACTGCATGATATAATATTTGTTATTACTATATTCATCGTATTTAAAATTTCTCTAATTTTAATTAACAATTATATTTTAAATATGCAATTCTAAAACAGTTTAATCTTTGAGGCCTTGAAACTAAAGTTTTTTCTGAAATTAATTTTTAGATTAATTTTTGGTGGTTTTGAATTTTAAATTTCACAATATTGTAGTGTCAAATTCACATGTTCAAAAATTTTAGGACCATTTCGCTAATAAATATTTCAAATTAATTATTAAAAGCCTCGCGATGTTAGTTCTGCATTTAATAATTTTAGATGTCAATATAAAGCAATCTCGAATTTAAAAGCATAAAATTGTACAATTTTAAAACTATAAATTATATTATAGCAATATTGTCTTGTATTATTTATCTTAATTTTGAATTTTCAATGTAAAATCTTTAAGTTGTCCAATTTTTAGTTAAAGATTTAAACCAATAAATCATTTCAAATTAAAAAATATTTTACATTCCAAACCTTCTAGAATAAATGTTAATTCTAAAGGAAGCTTTGAAATTAAAAAATTATAAATTGAGTTTAAAATAAAATTCGATTAAATTAAACTATCTGAAATTGATACCTCAGTAAATGGACAATTTCTGTAATTTTACGCGGTTACAATTTCAGAATTTTTAATATTTTCCTATAATAGGTTTTAATTTTGCAATTAGAATTGAAAGGTTCAAGTTTTGTAAAGTAGCATTAGCAATTTGAAAATGATTAATTTTGAAGCGATTTAATATTACTTCGTATAATTTAAATTTTAAAGTGGTATAGTCTAAACAAGTTTTTATATTACAATTTTTGAAGACTAAAATTTTTTTCAGTCCTAAATGAAGTTTGCGTTTGATTAAGTTTCAACGTTCGGGAGTACAAATTTTTTCCTTTTTAATGTTGCCCATTTAAACTTACTATCTATTTCGAAAGGTTTTTTAAAAGAAAAATTCAATCAATTTTTCACGTTAGAAAAAGTTGTCTAATCAGTTTCAATGATAGCTTGTACTTTTATTATGAAATGGCAATTTAAAATTCTAAAATTTCAGAAGCTTTGTTTTTGAAAGATTCGATTTAGTTTTCCATATTAAATTGTCAAATTTTAATCGCTTTGAATTTAAATAACTCAAATTTAAAAGTTCTCAATCTTTAATTATTTAATTTTGAACACTTTTAATTATAAAGAATACAATTAAAATTCCTCTGAATTTTAAATACTCCAATTTTACAAATTTGAATCTTAAAATATTCCATTTTTAACGTTTTGACATTGTCATATTTTTGCCATTTTAATATGAAATTATGCTAGTTTCTTGATTCTCAAAATCTAATTAAAATTGTTTAATTTTTAGCATTTCGACTTAGAAAGTATGAAATTCAACTCCTTTTTTTTAATAAGTTGTCGGAATCGTTCTATTTTTTTAAATTTCAGACGCTTGAAATTCGAAATTATTAATTATTGTTTCAAAAATATTTGAAACCATGTATTAAAAAATTGGTTCAACTCTTTAACGGCCAAGCCTTGATCCCGTTAAATAAAAATTCTGAAAAAATTTAGGAACATTGTATGGTCGTTTTCTGATCGATTTTTTGCAAAAAAGTATTATTTTAATTTTTACCATTTTCTCGGTTTCTATTGATTATACGATAACTCAGAATCACCTTACGAGATGTAGAGTAGTCCACTTCAATCTAACGCACGTATTTATTTTGCGGGATTCTAAGCTCGTAACCTTGAAACGAGGGAAATCGAAAATCATGAACGTTACTCAGCTGCAACAGTGGCTGTTAAAGGGTTAATGATAAATTTTTTAATTTGAATATTTTCATATCAGTAAATAGAAATTCAAAGGCAGTGTGTAATACAACGCATCTCCATATTTTCGTTTATTAGACATACAAATTTCCTTCTTATTATATGATATAAAGTCAATCAGTTTCTTACAAAAACGTTTGCTGATATTTATTGACTTCCGTAATTGATAATATATATGAAAAAGCTGTCGGTTTCGCAATGAAAGTTAACTTTTTTATAAACAGGGAGAAATCAAGAATTTGCGGCCACCCTGTTTAGTCTGACTTAATTTGTAGTTTACTTATTTTATATTTTATTTTCTACTTTCTCATCTTCCTATTTTGCATTTATTTTGGATTTTATGTTTAGGCGAAAATCATCGCGGAAGCTGCAAACGGACCAACAACGCCTGCCGCCGATAAAATTCTCATCGATAGAAACATCCTCGTTATTCCAGATTTGTACATAAACGCTGGGGGTGTCACCGTTTCATTCTTCGAGTGGCTCAAAAATTTAAATCATGTCTCCTATGGTCGTCTCACATTCAAATACGAGAGGGAATCTAACTATCATCTACTTGGTAAATTTTACTTTTTCTATGATTACTCTAATTTCTATTAAACTGTTGAATTTTAACTATTTTCAACAACTATACGAACTTTTTAAATACAAACTGTTTTAAGTTTAAAGTGTAAAATGAAATTGTCAACAACTTATCAGCAACTTATCAGCAACTTATCGCTTTTGCCTAAGATAGAGGCTTAGAAGTTACCTCGTTCTTATTTGAGTAATTGTGTCTAACTTTTCAAGTGTCGCAATTATATTCGATTAAATATTTTACATTAAAATTCATTTTGAATCTGCATTACAGAATCTGTCCAAGAATCTCTTGAACGTAGGTTCGGTCGTGTAGGAGGCCGCATTCCCGTTACGCCATCGGAGTCTTTCCAAAAGCGTATTTCTGGTGCTTCCGAGAAAGACATCGTCCATTCTGGCTTGGATTACACGATGGAACGATCAGCAAGGGTAAATTTATATATTATCTACTTAGAAAATCTTCATTTGCCAAGTCATTTACGCTGCATAAATCCCACCGTTTTGCTGGATAGTAATTGCATTTTTTTATTTAGATGCAACAATTTCAAAACTTAGAATTTTATTTTCAGTACTCTGCTTTTTTTATGGGACATAGAAAAAAGTTACATTTTTTTTTAAGTTTCTGGTATTATTTCACCATCGTTTACTACAAATTTGCAAGCATCTTATCAATATTATTTTGACAAGTAACGGTAGAATTAAAAAGATGTGCAACTATAGAGCTTTGAAACAAAAATTCTAAGATTTTGCAATTTAGGGCTTCATTTTTGACACTTCATGGCACTTGGAAAGCTTGGAAATCTTAATTTAATAATTTAGAATTTTTGAAAAATTGAAACGATTCTTTACACTTGGAAATTATTAAATTGAAACGCTTGAAGTTATTGAAAACGTTCACACAGCACAGCGTTTATAAATAATTAGTAGCTTTAAAATTTTAATTTATCAAAATTCAATGCTTTTTAACTTGAACATAAAAATCTAAATGATGAAAACCATCAAATTCTTTTTCTTTAAGTTCAAGGTCGAAGTACTCGTATTTCCAAATTTTGAAAACATTAAGCTTTTAATTTATAATGGACTCAATTTAATTTTTCCTTGTTTAAATTTGGAAACCGTTTAAATTAGTTACACATTCAATTAAGATTTTTTTTAAATCAATAAAATGTCTAAATATTAATTTTGAACGCTTCACAAATTTCGCAAAAAAAAAAAAATAAATAAAAATAATATAACAATAAAAAATAAAGATTTCCACTTTTTAATAACAACTTGATTTATTTGTCTAACAAGTTTCATTTTTTATTTCATTAGTATTAATCATATGGAAATTTTGAGAATTTTTAAATAGTACTTCGTATTGTCAGTTTACCAAAAATTGCATTCGAAAATGTATATGAAATTGCTATAAAAATCTAGAAAACTCTGGACATTTAAGGAATATTGTAGGGGTGATGATAAATTTTAAATCAAAATTTGATGAAATCGGTAAATTCATTGAAATCTTGTTAATCCAAATCTTTGTGAAATATTTTAAATATTCTGAAATATCTTAAACTTTGTGAAATAATTTAAATCTTTGTGAAATCGTTCGAAATATTGCAGCGTGGCTGATGGGCTGGGAAATCTGGAAATGACCGGGAATTTTTTTAGATCAGGAAAAGCCGGATGATACAGTGAATTAATTTTTTTATCAGGAATTTCACAAATATTATATCACATGATATAATGATATTTAAAATAAGTTTTATTCAACTTTTTTATAATGTTAAGTTCAATCTTTAACTTTTTTAATGATTAAATTATTTAGTTTCCAATACCTAATTCTAAAATCTTTCACTTTACAAGTTTTCCATTTTAGGTCTTTCTTTTTAAGCGTACATTTTAAATTTCGAGAATTTTAAAATACAGTTTGGAAGACTTAAACGGTTAATAATTCAAAGAGTTAGAATTGAAACATTTTGGACATTCATAATTAAATGCTTTCATTCAATTTTAAATCCTATTCAAATGCTTTAGCCTAAACCATTCCATTTTGAACCCATTAAGTTTGATATTAAAAAAAAAACATTTTTTAATGTGTAAATTCTAATTAAAATGTTTCAAAAATAAACAATTTCAAATCGAATTCTTTCAAATAAAAAAAAAGAACTTAAATCGTTAAAATTTGAAAGTTCTATTTAATGTTTTACTTTAAACGTAAGATTAAAACTTTATAAATTATTTAAAAATAATTTCAAATTAATTGATTCATAATTAAACGCGTTTATTCTCTATTTAAAATAATATTCAAATTGTGTTTTAGACTAAAATATTGAATTTTTAACCCATTCAGTTTGAAATTTTTTAATTAATATTTTTTAATATTTAAAAATATTTTACTGGTAATTTAAAATGAGAAATTATAAGGTCAAATGTTCAAAGTTAAACAATTATTTTTATTATTTTTAAATTACTTCAAATTAAACTATTTCCACTTGAAAGGATTTATGTATTGAAAAGCGTTTGAATTTCAGAATTTTAAAAAAGGGGAAGCAATGTTTTTATTTCATTTTTTTCCGAATTAGAAGAATCACTTTTTTGTTTCTTACATTTTTATTTAGCTGAAGGTGCGAAAATGTTTAATTGCCAATTATATGCCATTTATTTATCATTATAAAGGAGGAAATTTAGGTTTTGAATATTTTATGAATTGGAAGGTTTGTTTTTAACTTTTTTGATTGAGTTGGAAGAAAAAGGTGTTGAATGTTTTTCATTTTTTACATTCAGGGGAATGCAACATTTAATGGAGACCTTTTTATTTTGAATTTTGTAATAAATTAGAAGAGGGACATGTTTTATTCCATTTTTTTATTAATGTAAGTGGAAAGGGAGGATTAGTTTTAATTTAGAGCATTACAAATGATAGCATAGATTTATATTAATAATCTTTAAAATGACAAAATTTCGGAATTCAACATTTTTGAAGTTTTTAATTTTAATGACCGTGAAAATTTTTTGCAAATCGGGAAATGACCGGGAATGTTGTTCCTCTGTTGAAACAGTCGTCTTGATTTTTGAAATTTTTTGTGCAATATTTTGAAATTTTTGTGAATTGTTTCTAAAATCTTAAAAATATTAAAGTCTGTTGTAGACTCAAATGTCAAGTAGCCAACCCCTCGTTTAATAATTAATTTTTGTCCAGGCTATAATGAAGACTGCGATGCGATTCAATCTCGGTCTCGATTTGAGGACAGCAGCGTACATCAACTCGATCGAGAAGATCTTCACCACGTATTCCGAAGCAGGACTTGCGTTTTAGAAACTAGACACGAGAGTGATATCAGTGAATTTTTTAAAAATACGCGATGATATTCAAGAAAGCAATAGGATTAAAATAAAATAAAAGAAGGACAACAGTATTTTCGAGAGTCCAGGCGTTGTCAGCTATTCGCTGAGAAACCGATCTTCGTATACACCGCAAACGTGCATAACCGGGTCGATACTTTGACTTAAGAACTGCAAACATTCTACTCTCTATGACTACAGATTACAGATAAGTGATTAATTCTCGGTACATGTATATTGTCTACAATTCTGTTAAGCTTTTAAGATAGGAATTCTAAATCTAAGCGACAGTCTCCTCGACAACTTGAGCCACAAACTCTCAGGACAAGAGGCAGCGCATTTTTATATTGAAATTTTTAACCCCGACTCGTAACTTTTAAAGTTTCCAACACACATTTGTACATTTCACTTGAAATACTTGACATTGTCAATAAGTTTTTGCCGATGCCGACTACCGTTCCATAAGGAAATTTTGAGATATTTATGAAAGTAACTTATTTCTATTGATTCGCAGAGCTGTGTATACTGCCGTAGAAATGAAATGAAGCGTTTCTGCAGTTTTGATAAGACGTCTTTCACTTTTGCGTATCTGTAAAATGGGATTTAACATTTGGGTCCATGATTTGAGACATTTGAGATGACTTATTTGAAATGCAGATACGATTTATTTTATTTATATGGCAGTATACAGTGAGATTGTTATTATACATCGTCGAGTTATGTTAATAAACATAATTATACATTGCCACGTTACACGGTCTCTTTTTTTCATTTCGAGTCTTTACTTTAATAGCGTCTAGTTTTAAATGCATACTGGCATCATCGCGTCCAAATTTTCCATTTATGGTTCTTGAGAAAGTTCAAAAAGATTGTAAAGAAAAGAATTAATTTGCAACCATATTATTGAATTTTCACCAAAAAAGATTAAATCTCAACGAGATTTAACAGATTAATTCCCAAACAGTTGCATTTTTAACCAATAAAGATTCAATCAATTTTCAACAATAATTATGAATCTAGAATTTTAAAAAATAATTTTTAAAAAAGCAGTCAATATTTAACTAAGGTGTTTGATTTTCAACCCAAAAATATGAATTCTCGACAAAAAATATAATAGTTGATTTATCAGTTAAAAGTATTCTAATTTTAAATAAAAAAAAAGAGTTGAATTTTCAAACAAGAAAGATTTTTTAATCAAGAAAGAAAAAAATTTTAATCAAATTATACTTTGAGATGGGGAAATATAATTTCTAATAAAAGTTAAAGTTTCGAATAACTATTCTTGGAAAAATTAAAAAAGATTTATGAAAATTTCACATCTGTCGAAAAATTATCATTTTTTTTATTATATAATTTGTGGAAAAATTTTAGGCCAAATTAGAGTCAGTTCGAAAGATATTGACGAATTGCAGACGTTTGTAAACAAATAAAAAATATTTGATCAACTTTTGGAAATCTTTTAAAATTTTTAAATCTTTTTAATCTCTTAAAAACTTCCAAATTTATAAATATATTTTTAACTGTCTCGAATTATTTCTGAAGTAGGCCTTAAAATCTTGAACATTCTTTTTTGACATTTTTTAAAATATTCTCTCAAAGTAAAAACAAATTACTTTAAAGTTTCCAGCAATCTTAAGAATTTTTTTATTATCTTCAAATATTTCAAAATTCTACAATAAAAATAATAAAATTTTTTAATTTTTCCCAAATCCTGCAAAATTACAGAAACAAAATTGTTCTTAAAATCTTCCAGATTTTCGTAGAGAAAACGTTTCTAAATTGTTTGTTCGAAATCTTCGAAAATCTTAATTTTGCTTTAAATTTGTTGAAATATTTTTAAGTTTAAAATTATTTTTGTATACTTAAAAAATTCTAAAGATCTCTTAAACTTACTGAATTTTTTATAAAACTTCGTAATCTTGGAAAGTTGAAAAATGCTGTTTTAAAATCAAAATTCTTTTCCCAACGTTTGGGAAACGTTTTGAAATATGTTTCCGTTTTCTCTTTGAATTAATTTTTGGAATAAAAAATCATTTGCAATTTTAGTATGATTGGCAAAAAAATTTTTTTCTCTCAAAATTCCTTTTAAAATTCTTTACAAGCTTTTAATTTTTTGTTTTTAATCTTAAAAAATCTTCATTTTGTTTAATATTTTGTTTAAATCTTTTAAAGATTTTTACAGTTTGAAGGAAAAATTAATTTTTGATACAAAATAACAATTTAGGTTTATTTGTTTATTTTTTTGAAGGATATATAAAAATAATTTTTCTTGGACTCTTGAAAAAAATTAAGATAGATTTTTGAAAATTTTACATATTGTAAAATCAAAATCTCAACAAAAGAGTTCGTTTTTAACCTAATATTTCAACTTTCAGACAAAAAAATTAATTTAAAAACAAAATAAACTAAATTGACGAATCGTCATCCAAAAAAATAACCTTAGAAAAGTAATTAAACTTTTGATCAACTGCATGGTTCTAGAAGAAAAACTTGCAACAAAATAGTTGAATCTTCAACCAAAATAGATTTGTATTATTTGACCAGTAATCTTCAAAAATTTAATTTAAACTAAACAGTTGCTATTTTAATAAAGAAAGATCAAATTTTTAACAAAAGAAATGAATTTACAAACCAAATTTAGAAATATTTAATAAATTGAAGAAAATCTTTCAAAGTTTAAAAATATTTATAATCTATTTAAGACTGATGTAATTCTTTAATATATTTTAAACCGACTCGAACTATTCCTAAAAGGGCCTTAAATTCCTTCATATTCGTTTTTGAAAAATTTGTTATCTTTTGTTTAAAATCTAAAAAAATCAATATTTTGTTTTAAATTTATTGAAATATTTTCTAGTTTAAAATTATGGTATCTTTTCAAAACTTCTATATACGTAACTTTTCGATTTTTTTCTAAAGCCTTGTAATCTGTCAAATTAAAAAAATATATTGTTTTAAGATCTTCTACATTCTTTTCTGAAATTTTAGGAAATCTATTGACATATTTTCTTGACATCATTTTCATCAGTGAAATATAAATTTTAGTTTTCACTGGAATCATAAGAAAAAAATTGTACTATCACAAATCCTTTCAAAATGCTTAAGAATCTTCCAAATGTTATTTAAAAATCTTGAAAAATATAAACTTTGTTTCAAATATTTGAAATATTTTCAAATTAAAAATTTTTTTAGAATCGTTTAAAACTTGTAAAACTTCGAAATATCTTTTAAAATAATTCAGAGATATCCTAAAATCTGTTTAAATCCCGCAAAAATGAAAATAAAATACCTTAAAACAAAATTTAAATAAAAATCAAGATTTATTTTATTTATAAAGATGTATAAATGAATGAACCGAAACAAAACATGCCAAAAAAAGTATTTTCTAAAAAAATTAGAGAAGAGTGTCAACAATTGGGGCGCTCTTATTCTATGTTTGACAGCCATGGATAAAGTTGATCACTTGTTTTTCAGAAACAATCACGTGTGAATTCGAGGGTCCCTTCAATTTTGACATTCATTTTTAAGATTTTATTCAATTTAATCTAATTTCCCAGGAAACATCTAAATAAAAAATGATTAAATTATGGAAGTCAGCAGGATTGAGAAATGTTGTTCAAAGCTTTCCTCTGCGAAATTTCAGTCTCGGTGGAATTTTTCAAGGCACTCACAAAATGCCAGATCGGTTGAAAGCCGTCGGTGAATCTGATGACCCAAATTTTTACGAAATGGTAGAGTACCATTTTCATCGGGCAGTTGAACTGATGGAAGATTCGTTTGTAAAAGAACTGGAGAAATATCCAAATATGACCCAAGAAGAGAGAGTAAAACGTGTCAAGGGAATTATTGGGGTAATGGCCAATTGTCAGACAGTTATCGAACTCAATTTTCCAATTAAAAGGGATTCGGGAGATTATGAAATAATCACTGGGTACAGAGCTCATCACAATACCCACAGGTAAAAAGTTTTTCATTTAATCCAGGGATCTCCGAAGGGCGATCCTGGTATCTACTAGCCTAGCGATCCCAGGCCAGAAGGTTGGATCTACTCTGCTCTGACCCAGAACTGCTCCTTAGAATTTAGATTTTAGAACCCTCCATCACATTGGAAACTTCACGCTAAAATTGGAATCTTCACGGTAAAATTGAGAATTACGAAATAAAATAATCAATGTTTAGTTTTTGTTACTATAATAATATTAAATGAAATTATTAATGCAATTTTAATGTTTTATATTCACAATTAAAATTAACTGAAAATCAATTTGTTTATGAATAATTAACATTTTTATTCTTGAATTAAGATTAAAGTTTATCAAAAATATATCTTAATTTTATTATTATTATTATAATTACATAAAAAATTATATCCTAATAAAATAAAGTAATTTAAAATAATAGTCCTGATATTAAAAACAATCCATAAGAACCAATTTTTGAATATTAAAAGTTTATAAAAATAGTTAAATGGACCTAGATAATTTATAACATTATCAAATCTAGCAGATAAACGAAAAATAAATGAATTACCATTAAAACTCCTCGGAAAAGATACTTGACAGAGGTTATGCATTGCTTAAAATCTTCAAAACTAACAAATTTGAAATACTCTTAATTTGAATGATTGGAAATTTGTACTAATTTCCAACAGTGACTCAGTTCCGAACTACAGGCCTCGGACTCACCACACTATTAAACTATTTTACACTTTTTTGAAACCATGACATTGTTTTTCTACTATTTCGAAAAAAATTACACAAAATACACTATTATCAAATAAAAAAGTCAATTTTTCAACTAAACAAAATAATTTTCAACAAAATGCATAAACTTTTATCCAAATAGTTGAATTTTCAACTAACACAAATTTTTATCAAAAAAGGCGAATTTTCAACAAATTACATACATTTTCTAGTAAATAATTTGAGCAATTGATGTGATTTTAATACAAATTTTACTTAATTTTTTTTAAAGTTATTCTTCCATTACATTTTTTCTAAATAAATTTAGTCGTAATAACAATTTAAAATTCTATAATTTCAGCAACTTTTACTTTAAAACATTCAATTTAGTTTACAGTTAACAATTTTAAAACTTGAATCACTTTGAACTGAAAATGAATTTTATTTATAAGTTAAAATTTTCGAATAATTTAATTTTGAACGAAATAATATTAGCTTTGAATCTTTAATGATACAATTTTCATAATTATAATTTACAAATATTTCTATTTTTAACGTTTTGACATTTTTTATATTTGAAATTTTAATCTGAAATAATTATATTGAGAGATTCTTTAATTAGAAAAAAATATTAGAATTTGAATTCTTTCAATTTATTTGGGATTATTTATTTTTAATAAAGAAATTGATAAGTTTACAATTGGAATGATAAAATTTAATACAAGATTTGCGTTATTAATGTTGCAAAAATTAATTCAGAAACAACTATCCGCAATTAGTTAATTAAAAATTTTTAATACTTTAAATCAAATCCCTTTATTACAAGTTCCGTTAATTTATACCAGAAAAAAAGGTCCTCCAGGTTCAATTTTCAGAACCGAGTCCTTCCAACGGAGATTTTTTTGTGCGTGTTCATACATTTTATCTCAGTTTCCTGTCAAAAAACAAATTGGTAGATCTTCAAAAAGGTCGAGCGATCCTGAGTCACGCTGCACCTGTGGATTGTGGAGACCCCTGTCTTAGTGAATTAAAATTAACATTTTCCTCTATTCCCAAGCGCTTCCCTTTTTTCAAAGCCCCGATTTTCGAAAAACTTCTTTTCTCTCTAAATATACGATATTTCGAAGGTACAACCGAAAAATCACAAAAATAAAATTCCTGACACTGTAAAATTCCAGAATAATAACAATCCGGAATAATAAAATTTTGGAATAATAAAATTTTCAAATAATAGGATTCCCGGACAGTTTATAATATTATCGAATTGGAGAATTTCCGATAGAAAATTGCCGAATTATAAAATATCCAAACCAGAAAATTACCGAATTTAAAACAATTATGTATTATGTTTAATGTTTAAATGTTCCAAAATTATTGTTTGAATTTAAAATTACAATAATTTGAAAGCAAGCAATTTTCATCCAGAATTTTTTTTTTTTACTTATTGTTATTTTAAATTCAAACAATAATTTTAGTGTCTCTGATTTCAAAATCTTTAAACATTATAAGTAATATTTTTGATAAAAATATTTGATTAGTGTATTTTTAATAAACAAATAATATTAATTTAAAAAATGTTTTAATTGTTTAACCCTAGACGGATCCGACACATTTTTTATCCTCACCGGGTCCTGTGGGTGACAAATGTCCCCCATTTGGATTCCTTGTGTACAATGTTTTCCTCCAATCGGAATCAGATGTTAATATACACCATCCTCTTTGTTTTTTAATGTCTAAGAGATTGGTGTATATAACATCTCGTTTAAATGAATTTTAAATGTTGAAAAAAATGTTTACACAAATGAAAATCGTGTTTTTGACATTTTTTGGAAAAAATCATGTGATTTCTTTTCTAATTAATTAATTTTCAAATTACGAACGGTATTTCGAAGTGAACCAATTTCACCTAAAGGTGGTGTAGATTATAATTAGGTTTCTTCCAAAAAGTATATTTGAACATTCGAAGTTAGAAAATGATAAAAAAATGAGAAATATCAGAAGTGCGAGCAGAATGCTTATAATTATAAATAATTTGAATGTAAAATAGGTCAATCTCTTTGTTTTCTGATGAACAATAAGATGTTTTCATTTACATGAAGATGAAATTATTAGAAAAAGTTTTTTTCAATCAAAAAGCGGTTAGTAAGTTTGAAAGATAGGAAAAATTCGTCGGAATTAAAAAAAGAAGCTTTTTCTACAAAACTATTTTTATTTTCAAGCTAATTCTCAAAATAAAATTGAATTAAAAAACATTAAATTAAACTGAATAATACATTAAATAAGATCAATCTACTTCGGTGCAAAGGTTGCACAAGACCGCCCTATATTCGTCTCACGCAGGTCGGTTGCAACTTCTCTCTCTTTCCTGCGATGCTGCAGCCACAGCATCTGCACTTTTTAGTTCGTATATTCTCGACATCTTGGATGAAAAAAACAATTATTCATTCATTATTTATTAATTGATTTTTTATTAGAATTTATGAGCACTGTATGTATAAAATTAAAGAAATCAACTTTACATTTATATTTATCACATTTTTAGTAATTTTTACATATAATTTTCACTTAAATTACAAAAAATCAATTCGAAACATTAAAATACCATGATATACTGTAAACATACGTCAAATGCATTCATTTACTTGAAAATATCAAATTGACTTAACGTGACGAAACTCGAACGTAACGAATCCTCTGGGAGACAAATGTGCCCCATGCGCTCAGCATTTCGTTCTCACTCTACAGACAACGAACAACCATCAACACCAACCATTTCACCCTACTATTCGGAAAAGTCATTATTCGACAATTTTGATATTCGTTAATTTTCCAATTCTGAAATTTTACAATGTCAGGAATTTTATTTTTAGGGATTTTTCAGTCGTCCCATTTGAAAATACAATTTTTCATTTTCATCTAGAAAATTATTCTACTGAAGACTAGAATATGCCTCTGCGAGCATATTAATACTATGAAATAAAAATCCAGAGACGTGAATACAGTTCGCGCGCTTGCGTTTACTGCTAGTGTAAAATATTTTAATAGCTCAAACTTGAACTATTGTTTGTTTTAGTTTAAGAGAATTGAAGAGTGTAGCTTCCAATGTATATTTAAAGTATTAATTATAGTAAGGGTAAAAGAACAAATTTTGAACAGAAATATTTAACCTGTCAGCGGGCGCGCCCTGTAATTTCCCATGAGCGAGCTCTTGTCAACTTTACGACATTCGGGTTTGTCCAAGTTAACGAAAGAATTCCAAAGTTTTTCAATGTGAAACAGTCACTACATTTTTAAACTGAAAGCAGAAGCCCAGGGTCACCTTCCTAAAGCCCCAAGTTATGTTCTAAACCTACCAATAATATTGAATAACCCCTCAAATTCAACCCTTGTTTCCAACCCATCAATAATATTCGATAACCCCTTGAAATTCACCCCTACCACTTTCAACGAAACAATTCCAAAATTTCGTCATGCAAAACAGCCGTAAAGTTAAAAAATAAAAAGTAGTCACAAGCGCCACCTTTGCAAAACCCAATATTATGTTTCTAAACTTACAATAATATTCAACAACCCCCCCAAAAAGCCCCTAATTTGTTTAGCATACTCGTTTGTCATATTGGATCCGCCATTTTGTTTTCTAAATTTTTGATATCGGATTCGTAATGAGCGACCCCAAAAACACCCGAGTAACATAATTTGGCCCGTTTTATACTTTTGTCCAGCCTTCCGCGATTCGGTTCTACTGTGGAACGATATAAATATGGAAAAAAATCAGAGAACATAGTACAGGATACGTAATATACTCACACGTAAAGACACGTATCACAAACAATTATTTGCAAAATCGTCTGCCTAAGGTTCAGAAAGAGACTGATCTGGGAATAGATGGAAGCTCAACGCATAATAAAAGGTGGTACGCATAGGAGAGGGGTGTTTGCGCAGTTGGCGTAAATTTTACGACAGCGCGCCCCCTGAAAGGTTAATTATACTTATAAGTATCGCGATTCAATTATTAATGAAGGAACGTCTTTAGAAGAAGAAGTAGCATTGAGTATGCGAACGATGTAAAACATACATAAATGTTGTATTTAACCAATTTTATGTTTCCTCGGACTTTTTTAGACCCGCGTGGAAAAATTTCATGACAATCTGGTGTCAGGTCAGGCCCAGGTCTGGTTCTATCCACACTGTCTATTCTGGAAGATCTAATATCTGGTTCAGGTTTGGGGCTAGCCTTGCTCAAGTCTGACTTGATCTAGACTGTTTAATTTGGAAGGTCTGGTATGGCCAAAGACAGGCATTGATTAGTTATCCAAGAACAATAAAAGTTCTAAGTTCTGTCTAGAAGATCAGTCTGGTTCAGGTTTGGTACTGATCATTATCTAAATTCTAGGTTCAGTCTGGAAGGTCTGGTATAGCCCAGGACAGGCGTTCATCAGCTATCCGATAACAAAAAAAGTTAAAAGTTCGATCAATAAATTTAAAGAAAACATATTTCGAAAAAGTTACAAGGTGTCTGAAATAATAAAAAATAAGATATTCACACTATCAAAAACAAGTCTTTTTTCTTGTCACCTTGACGGTCTTTGGTATGGCCTAGGTTTGGTGCTGGTCAGATAAAGGCGAGTGCAATAATTACAGAGGGATTAGCTTATTAAGCACTGTAAGTAAAATATATTCAAAAATACTTATTCGTAGGGTAATGAAAATAACAGA
>NC_046660.1:84239408-84268126 GCF_010883055.1 Belonocnema kinseyi
CCCATCCACACACTACTCCTTTCCCCTGCCGAGTGAGTCACGCCTACCCCGAAAGGGAAATGGCTTAATGGTGTAATAATAATAATAATAATAATAATATTTTCCCAAAATATTAAAAAAATTGAGTGCAGTCTGTAGTGTTCTGGCCCAAACCAGACCATCTACTCTGCGTAAAGACTAGAAAACAGAGATTCTGGTGTGGCCCGGGTCAGGGCCGGAAGATTTCCCCACATGGGTATTGCTGTAAATGGCCTTTTAACGACATAACTATATCCAATTAAAAAAAATTATGATAAAAATGATTAAACAATCATTTGTTCAATTTTTGCTCTTTTTCGTGAAAAAATATCCGATTTCCACCTTTTTGAGCTCTTTTTTTACGTTGTGATCCCTGTTGAGAAAATATTTAGCAATGAATTAGTTTCGTTTTACTTTAAATTGAATTAGGTTGCCAACAAAGGGAGGAATGCGTTTCGGATTGGATGTAACAAGGGACGAAGTTAAAGCTTTGGCGTCTTTGATGACTTTTAAATGTGCTGCTTGTAATATTCCTTTTGGAGGAGCAAAAGCTGGTGTTGTAGTCGATGTAAATAAATATTCTGCACAAGAATTGGAGAGAATTACGAGAAGATTTACATTGGAATTGGCTAAAAAGGGCATGATTGGTCCAGCAATTGATGTTCCTGCTCCCGATGTCAACACTGGGCCTAGAGAAATGTCCTGGATGGCGGATACATATTCCAAAACGTTTGGTAGTAACTTGTTTAATCATTCATTGCAGGCCTCGACCTCACGACACGATTGGTACTGTTTTTTTTAACGACGCAACTATTCGATTACTATATTTTTTTAAATGACATTGATTCTTCTGCTTTTGTCTTCTAATTTCTCGCTAATGCAACTATTTTTTCACTTTTCCTTCAAAAGTATTTTTAAACGTCTTCGCTGATTGGCTAAAAAGACATACATGCAATCCTAAAAGTCAAAATTTTAACAGATTTCAAGTTTTTGAATATTTCAAAATATTTCAAGACATTTCTACAAATTTTACGAGATCTAAAAAGATTCCAAGGGGTGTTAAAGGTTTTAAACTGATTTCAGGACTTGGAACGACTTTTAAAGGATTTTAAAGCTTTTAAAGTATTTAAAAAAAAAATTCCAAGGAATTTTACAGAACTTCAATGATTTAAAGGGATTTCAAGAAGTTTCATGTTTTTTAAAGTTCTTAAATTTTTTGAAGAAATTGTAGGATATAATACAAATTTAATGATACTTTATAGGATTTAAAAGCATTTCAATGAATTCGTAGGGATTTTGCTCAATCCAGTGCACATGTACTTTTCCCATTTTAAAGTTTAGGGGCAAAATAATGTTTAATATAAAAGAATTTTGAATAACTATTTACTTGTTAAAAGCTTTTGACCACTTAAATTCGAGCTAATATTAGATTCTGAGATCCGAGAGCTATGAAGAAAGTATGCTCAGTTTGTTTTAAAACTTAAGAAAATATATTTTCCCTAAGATTCTTGTGAAAATTCAAGAAGATTTCACATGTGTTGCAAAAGAATATGAGTTAGTTTAAAAGATATTAAATCTTTTAGAGGGTTGGAAAACAATTTAAATATTTGATAAAGTCTCGAAAATCTTTTAAAGTTTTAAGATATTTTGAATCTCTTTAAAAAACATCTAACATTCTTAAATATTTTTTAATTGAGACGAATTTATCGTAAAATTTATCAAGATTTAAGTTCTTTTTTCACAGTTTCGGCAATCTTTTGAACTTGAAGAAAAAATCTTAATTCCCTTAACCGTTCAAACTTCTTAAAAAGCTTCTCTTCTTAGAAATCTCCTGAAATCTACATTTAAAAAATAAAATCTTTGTAAGTTTCAAATTATTTCTAAGTCGATTCAAAATTTCTAAATACCGCTTACAACATCTCGAATTTGATCTAAAATCTTTGAATTTTGCAAAATTTTCAAATTTTTGTTTCAAATCTTATACATTCTTTTTCGAAATTAGAAATCATATTTCAAAATAAAAAATTATTTGAAATTTTTTGAAGAATCGTAAGAAAATTTAATTATACCCTTCAAATTGTTCAACAAATAAACTCTTAAAATGAATTATTTAATATAAAAAATCATTTATAGTTTGCCTAGGAATAAAAAATTGTCAATTTTTACAATCCTATAATCTTGCAAAATTGCAAAATTTTTCTTTAAAATCTTTTATTTTTTTCAAAATTTTAGGAAACGTTTTAAAATCATTTACCATTTTCTCTTATAATGTATTAAAAAAAAAAAATAATTTGAAATTTGTCCATGAACCTTAAGAAAATTTAATTATTATCTTAAAACCTTTCACCATTCTTAAGAATCTTCTACATTTCTGTTAAAGATTTTATAAATCCACGTTTTATTCAAAGAAGTTTTTAATCTTCTTTAGATTTCAATTATTTTCAAATCTTTTGAAAAATTCTAAATATCTTTTGAAACAATTCAGTTTTCCTAGATTTTTTTCAATCTTACAAAATAAAAAAAGTTGTCCTAAAATCTTCCAGATTCTTTTTGAGCTATTTGGAAATATTCAAGACTTGAAATGATTTTTTTAAACTAAAATCTAAATCATAAAAATTTATCCCAGAAATCTTTTGGTCGGCAACGGTATTTTTTTTCGTTAATTCCGACCATTTTTTCGCCAATGTCAATCCCTTTACTAATTACTCAGTAAATGAAGATACTCTAGATTTTTGTCCATAATTTAATTTTTATCGTCTCTTTAAAAGCATGAAAAAGTTTACATGGTGTGGTAGACAAATTTTAAAAAGATTATTATTTCCCAATATTTAAAAATCGTTTAAAATGAAATGTTCTCTTTTATATTAACGTTTGAAAACATTTTAAAATAAATTTTATTAGGAAATAAAATTAGTCATTTCGAACATTTGACTTATAAAATGGATGGTGCAGAAATTCGGAATCATTTTAAATAGACCGACAAACTAAAGACAGCCTCTCAAATGTTAGAAATTAATTCAAAATTTGAAAGAATAGGGATTGTCCAGGCTAATTATAGACTTTTTTATGTTAGAAAGGGCCACATCAGTCCAAATATCAGACTACGGACTCACGCCACTATTGAAACTTTTTGACAATTTTTTTTAACGATACAACTATTATGAAAAATTCACTAATGCTGTTTTTTCTCAAATATCTCGCTAATTCTACTATTTTTCCGCTTTGCCTTTACAAATATTTTTCAATTTTTACGCTAGATTGTCGAAAATAACATATCGGCCATTTGAAAACCAAAATTTCAAAAGATTTCAAGATTTAGAAGATTTCAAACAATTGTATATTAATTCAAGGGATTTTTAAAGAATTTTATAGAGTTTTCAAGCATTTATAGTATTTTTAAAGATTCTAAGGGATATAACAGAATTTCTAAACTTTTAAGGAATTTAAAAATATTTCAAAATGTTTAATTTTATTTTATTTGATTTAAAAGTTTTCAAAAGAAATTTTAAGAAATATTTGTAGGGGGTTTAGCAGACTTATGCAAACTAGGGATTCAACAAGATTTAAGAATTTGATAAATTTCCAGGGATTTGTAAAGATTTGAGCAAGTTTAGGTTTATTTAAACGATTCCAAGAAATTTAACATGATGACAACTTTTTAAAGGATTTTAAAAGAATTTCGTCGGATTTATGAAAATATCGAAGGATTTTAAAAATGCATCTAGGATGTCAATAATTTTTCAAAATTTTCAAGAGATCCGAACGGATTCATAGAACACCTTAGAGGATAAATCAATATTATTATTTCTAAGGATTTGTAAAGATTTTATAGAGGTTTTAGCGATTTCAAGGGATTTCGACAGATTTAATGGATTCTTAGAATTTTAAAAGAAATCATAAGATTTTCGGTGATTTAAAAAGATTGACGGATTTTAAAGGATTTCAATAGATTTTGAAGCTTTCAAATTATTTAAAAAGTTTCGAAAGGCTGTCACGCTATTTCATGGTAGATGTGTGTGGTATTCAAGATCTCAAAAATATTTAACCTTTTAGATTTAATATTTAAAAAATAGCGTGACACTATTTTACTGCTATTTTTCCAATTTCATGCTTCAACTGGGATTTTTTTGAATTTATCATATGAATCCGAGGCCTGTAATTGTTTTCTTTTCGACTTTATCCGTTTGAAATGCTCATTTGAATTATTATATTGAAAATATTTGAATTGCCTAGGAATGAATGATTTAAATGCTCATGGGGTTTGCACCGGAAAGCCAATTAACCAGGGTGGAGTTCAGGGAAGAACAGAAGCCACGGGGCACGGAGTATATTTCGCAGTTCTAAATTTCATTTCTGAAGAAAAATGGATGTCTCAAATCGGGCTCAGCACGGGTTTTAAAGGAAAAACTTTTATCGTCCAGGTTTAAGATTTAAAAGTTCCATAGAATTTAAATTTACAAAAACAAAATTTTCTAACATTATTTATTTCAAGGGATTCGGGAACGTGGGGCGTTTTACCGCTCACTATTTTGTAAAAGCTGGAGCGATATTGATTGGAGTTGTCTTAGAAAACATATCTCTCTATAATCCAAAAGGAATTGACCCAAATGTAAAATTTTCAACTGTTTATTATTTTTTGTTGATAAAAAAGAGGATCAGAGGCTGTTTAATTTTTTCAGGCTCTAATGAAACATATGGATGCCAAAAATACAGCGGAAGGCTTTGCAGGAGCTGAGGTTTACAAGAAGGGTAATTTAATGTACGAAAAGTGCGATATTTTCGTTCCTGCTGCTGGCGAAAAATTGGTGAAGAAAAAAGACGCTGAAAATATTCAGGCAAAGGTATTTTAGAGTGGCTGCCAAGGCTGCGCCGGACTGGGAAACCATGCATTTTTTGAGACCGGGAAAGACCGAGAAATTGAAGAGAATTGATTTTTTGACCGGGAATTTGATAGATTTCTAGAAGAATTACTAGAGTTATTTATATATTTATTTAGAATTATCAAGAATTAATAGAAAAATGTAGAATCTATTTAATCAAATGATATAATGCAATTTAAAATTATTATAATTTCAATTTTTTTGCTGTTAAGTTTCAATTTAAAGAATTTTAAAATGCAGTTTTGAATACTTAAAAAGAAATTATAAGAATTAGAATTTGTTGAATCTCATAAATTCCCTACTGAGAGATCATTGGATGACTATTAATTTTCAAAAACATTATTTTGCTAATAGCGAACTATTACCAAAAAATCTACTTTTATCAACCGAATTTTTTATGGCCCTTGTTAAACAATTAAAAACTAATTTGCACGTAAAAGTATTGAATTTATAGGTATAAATAACAATTGAAAAATTATTAATCTAAAAAATGTTCATTTAAAAAAGTGTATTCCTTCAAATCTTTAACGTTTATAACTTAAAATTGCTTAACATATATAATTCTGAACATTTACAAAGTTACCCAAGCGCGAAGTCACATACGGCCCAACAGTGGCCCATAGTCGGCGAAAATATTGCCGAAGATCGGCTGCCATTATCGCGCCAATGACGGAATGATAACTATGGCCTGCACTTGGCAGCCAAGGTTTGCCTGCCATTATCGGCCCAACACTGGGTAACAATACTGCTATAGTCTAAGGTCTAAGGCTATGACAAAAAAGGTATTTAAAAAATAAATATTAATTAATTGCGAGTACTTTGAATATATACATTAATGGTCCTGTTTAGATTGAATACATATATTACATTTTGAACATTATATTAAAAATAAAATTTGTAACGCTACGGGGTAGTTAAAGAACCAAATTTTAAGCTCTCTTTTTCTAATTATTGATTATTATGCGGCGTTGTGTAAATGTAAAATACACGAACTGTTAACAGCAATATCAATACAATAATGTTTAAATTAATAATTTAAAACGATTACAATTTTTCTTCGCGCAATATTTCGTTTTTTTCCGTAGTAGCCTACTTTACAACTTTTTACAATGACAGTAAATGTAATTTTTTCATAAACACTACAAAATTTTAATGACACAACTTGAGAAATTTCACCGTGAACTTTGACCATTTTTCAATAATTTTTTTCTTGTCTTTAGTGTAAGATTTGTTTATTAGGTGCTAAAAGTGAGACTTGGCGAAAAAAAAGTGCCGATTCTGGGCCAAGCATCGGCGGAGGATCGACAAATATAAAAAGCCAATATAGGCTACCAGTACTGGCTCAACATTGGGCCGATTCAAATAAAACATGGTTTGCCGTGGTAAACGTGACACTTGGCCCAGTAATGTACCTCACTGGGCCAGACTTTGGCTGATCCTCGTGAAACATGGTTCCCCGTAATAAAAGTGAGACTTGGCGCAATAAAGTGGCGATACTGGGTCAAGCATCGGTGGAGGAGCGGCAAATATAAATAGCCAATATAGGCTGCCAGCACTGGGTCAACACTGGGCCGATTAAAATGCCGATATTGGCCCAATAATTTTAGCCGACCTTTGGCTGCCAAAATTCAACCAACACTGGCCCGTGTATTCAGCTCCGGCAATTCGCACTTGGGTAGTGATTCTTTCTGAAAATTAGCGTTTTTTTCAAAATGATAGCGTGACTTTATGTTTTTAACCAGAAATCTTTAAACTGTTTGATTTGGAACAGTCTAAATTAAAAAATTTGGTCTTCGCGTTTATTTTTTTAGCTTTATTCCTTTATTTATATTTTAGTTTCATTCAAAACAGTTCCACTTTGAGGTTTTTACTTTGGAGTTCAGTTTTGATTACTTCAAATGACGTTTCAAATAGCACTGACTTTGTTGCTGACGGTGGGTGGGAACTAACTCATTACAGCCCACTCCGCTTTTGTTTGTTCACGCTAGAGTGCTCGACTAAGTGACAACCGCAGACCCCGCGCACCCTGCGCAGCTCCTGTTACATCTACCTGCGGCCTGGCGTCAATTCTCGGAAGGGCTATAGAGGGTAGAGCTATTGAAGGGTTTCATTGTATTTCATGAATATTCATTTCATTTCTTCGAATTTTATAATTTTGATGACAAGAAAAATTTATGTTAACCGGAAAAAACCGGGAAATGACCGGGAATTTTTTCCCGGTTAAAATATCTGCCACTCTGTATTTTTTTTCAAGACAAAATTTTAATATTATTTTTTTCTTGTTAACTTGTTCAATTTTGCAGATTATAGCTGAAGGAGCCAATGGACCTTGTACACCTCTAGCAGATGTGGTTTTCCAGGAAAGAAACATATTAGTGATTCCAGATTTATATATGAGTGGAGGCGGTGTAATAGTTTCATATTTCGAGTGGTTAAAAAATATAAACCACGTCTCTTTTGGAAGACTTCACTTCAAATATGAAATGGAATCCAACTATCACATTTTAGGTACAGAAAAACGTTTCTCTGTTAGATTGAAGCTCCTAAAGTGCTTTTTAAATTTCGGAAAAGTCTTAACTGCAGAAGCCTTTATAATTTGAAAATCAATTTGCAAAAAATTATAATCAACGCTTAATTTCAGGAATCACAGTCTTTCCCATTTTTGGCTTTTTTTCTCCTATTGCGTGCCGGACCCTGTCCTATTTTCCTATTGACCTATTGTCCTATTGCATGTCCTAACACCATACAAAATATTGTTCGTTTTACGTGAACAAAATTATTCGAATCAAAACTAAAATATGCTACCTCGAGTAAAGACATTTTTTCTTAACTATAATAATTCTTCATTATAATTAAATTTGTTTTATAATATTTCAATTGAAAATATTCTTAATTCATTTTTATGATTAAAATTAAATTTTGTGTTCGTCTATGAAAATAATAAAATTCATACGTATAATATTGAGGCACTTGGATAAATTTTGTATAAGCAAATAATATACAAAATAAGCAAACAATATTTCGCATTACAAACATAACTATACAAGTGCAACAAGTTTCATTTGGTGAAAACTATTCAATTTATTAGTGATGGAATTTTAAAAATAGAAAATATTCTTTATTGTGAAAATGATTTTAAACATATAAAAATTGTTTATTTAACAAATGTTATACTTATCTGAAGTTTTTATATTGCTGGGAATGTATATCCCATGACCTAAGGCCTAAACATATCGAAAAAATCTTAAATAGAAGAAATAATAAAATTTCCAAAAGTTTATGATATTACGGGGAAATTCCCGAATAATAAAATTGCAGAAATATGAAAATCCCGAATTGAAATATTATTCTATTTATGTTATATTTACTTTTTTGTTAAATGTTATTTATTTATTAAAAATAAAATAATCAAATATGTTACCAAACAATTTAAAAATTTTTTAAAGATTTTAAAAATTATTGTTAGATTTTAAAATAACAGTGGTTAAAAAATAACGTAGTATTTCAAAAAATTACAGGAAATGTTTTAAAAAACCACTTTGTTTATTCAAACAAAAAAATTCAAAATTATCTTCTAGACAAATCAGCGTTGGATGGAATTCTGCAAAGTTTGTTTGGAAAATGTTGTTAGTTTCGGGGAACATTTAGGGCGAAATTTATATATTCGTTCGAGGCGCACGTGTTTTTAAATTTATTTCTCATATTATTTTAATACAATTATTTGTATTGTATATACAATACAATAAATTAAAAAATTTTAAACATTAAAAAATGTGGCTTGATAAACATATTTGATTACTGTATTTTTAATCAATAATATATCATAAGAAACAAGTTTTTTAATTATTTAAATTTTGGAATTTTATATTTCTGAGATTTCCTAGTTCGGATATTTTATATATAGTTCGGCAATTTTCTGTAGTGGATTTCATTAATCGGAAATATTCCAATTCGGCGAATTATAATATCTGACACTGTAAAATTCACAAAACTAGAAAATTGCCCAATTATAAAATTCCAGGGTTCCATCATTTAGACATTTTTTATGAATAATAAAATAATTAAATCTTTAGAAAATAATTGAAAAAATAAACCTTTAAGCATTTTTTTCTTTAATGAAATATCTCATCATTATATTTTTAATGAATGAATAATATTTACTGAAAAATAATATTTTTACTGTCTGAGTTCTAAAATTCTAGTCTCAGATAATTAGGAAATTTCCTGCCTGGACTATTATTATTCAGCAATTTTCATGTTCAGGAATATTATAAGCTGTCGCTAATAAAAAAACTGTATGGGAATTTTCAAATCGGGATTTTTCCATTTCAGAAATAGAGTTTCTCGAATTTTATTTTTCGGGATTTGTCAGTCTTTCCAAAAAATTATTTAAAATTATTTTAAGACAATAACATTTCTCATATGAGGAGTTTGTTTATTTTTTTCTACATTTAAAAATAAATGTGTAATATTTCCCCTATTTTCCCCTTTTTTTGTGAAAAAATGATCTTATTTCCCTTTCTTTGAGTTGTGATCCCTGTAATTTCGAAAATAATAATTTACGAATAATTTAGATTCCGTGGAGCAATCCTTGAAAGAGAAAATGGGAGATGTTAAAATCAAACCAACTGCGGCTTTCGAAAAAAGAATAGCTGGTGCAACAGAAAGAGACATAGTGAATACTAGTCTAGATCATTCGATGGAACATGCTGCTTTTGTAATTTTGATTTACATTATAATATATATATATAGCGAAGGCCATCCTGCAGTAGATAATAATTAATTAAAAATACTGCTGTATGCAAAATAAATGATCTTCTTTAATTATTAGTTAGGAGCTTAAATTGGTTAATCAATTAAAGTTAGAATGAATTATTTTAGATACATTTGAGCTTTTAATTAATTATTATTTGTTATAGGGTGGGCTCCCTATGTAATAAATGCTCTAACAAACTTATTATTAAAAAAAAATATGTTTCAGTGTATTATGAAATCGGCAGAAGATCTCAATTTGTGCCTGGATGTTAGAAAAGCAGCCTATTGTTATGCAATTAAAAAGATTTTTAAAACCTACGAAGTTGCTGGATTAACATTTTAAAGATGTACATAAATTTTTTTTGTTTATATTGATTTTAAATAAAAGTAAACAGATATACATTTCAATATTTTGACTCTAAATACTAGATCACTATTTTTAAATAACCTGTAAATAAATTTTTTTAAGTTTACTTAGCAATTTTTAAGAAAATAAATGTTCGTTATATACTAAAAATTTACAAAAATTTTGTGAAAATAAATAATTGTTCATATTACTGTTTTTTTATCCTGTTTGTTCAATATAAGTTTAGACCTTTAATAATTCTAACAAATTTTTTGCAATAATTTAATTTCATTACATAGTATAAGAGATTTAAAACCCTAGGATATTTAAAAGAAATTACTTTTATAATTCATTACATTTGTAATTAGTTCAAGAAAATACTAAATATCAATGATTTTGTGGAAATAAAAATTTAAACAAGTGGAAATCGCTAAAAAAATTACAACATGTCAATTAAAAATATTACTCTTAAAATTCATTTAATGTGTCATCAATTCCAGAAAATACGATCTTTTTATGTTTTGGAATGAAAAATAATAATATTTCAATCATTAAAATTAAAATAAATATGAATTGTGTAAAATAATTGAAAAATGCCATGCATTTTACATGAAACTGCAATTTTGGATTTTTCGTGGCATTTTTTGGGCTTCAAATTTAAAAGGTATCGGGTGCAAATCAACCTTTAATATTTTCTACGTGGTGACTAAAATTCAATTTACAACAAGTTAATGATTCTGAATATATTTCAACAGGATAAACACATTTCGAAAATTCCACTCGTTTCATTTTTAATTTTTCATAGAAGATTTATTTATAATATCTTCAATTGTTTCATCTTGGAATTATACTTAGAAAACTTAGCTTTCAAAATTGTAACACCAAACAATATTGACCAATTTCTTAGATTAAGCTATGTACCATATCCAGTTTGTAGAAGTGTCATCAGTAATCATTCTAAAAGAAAGAAAATTTGAATTTGGCGCTATTTTCTCAATTTGGTTTACAAATTTGCGCATCAGAACCACACTTTATTATAGTTATTCTCTAATATGAAACGCTATATTCAGAAAAGCTCAAGTGCTTAAATATTGCCTTTAATTTTTATAACTATATAAAATCATAACTATAATTAAATAACTATACAAAAAAATAAAATTATCACATTGACATATGTAGTCCTCAGTTCGGTGAAGGTTCGTTGTTGTCGCGTCGTTGCTGTTTTTTTCATTTCGTATTTTTCGTTTAAAACGCATATTTTTAATCCGTTTTATTACAAAATAATAATCTCAAATTATTTTTCGTCTCAAATTTTGCAATTGCACTCGTTTCCAAAAGAATTCGTGGCAAAATACGGTCGTAAAGAGCCTCCAAAGTTTGTCGCTGCGGATACTTTTCTTCTCGGAGTTTTGTTTTGATCGAACAATTAAATCAATGATTTTCCAGAAATGTGTAGCTTACTTTTCATATTTTAGTTCTAGTTCGGTTAGAAATTTTAATTAGAGCCAGTGTCCCTATACAAATTCGAGAGGTTATGTCAAAAAATTCCCATTCTAAAAATCCGCGCGAACTGTTAAAATTTGAACGACTTGCGGCGTGTTTATACTTGTCTAACCACCTTTCGCCAATGTGATCAACTCTAAAAAATAATATTTATTAAAGTCATTTTGAACGAATTCGTGTTTCATCGTGAAATTGCCTTAAATAAATAATGGAATAAAAATCAAGTGTTTCATGTGGGATATAAATTAACGATTTTGAAAAATATTAATAACAATAAATGTGGTTAAAAACTGTTGAGTAATCGCGAGTGCCAAATATTGTTTCCTGTCGAGGTTAGGCGACATTCTTCGACTTCAATTAGTAGCAGTTTTGGAAATAGGTAAGTCAATAAAAATATATTTATTTATTGCATGTTATCAAAAATTCAATTGATTGTTTTTATATACTGAATGATTTAGTGGTCTTGTGTACCAGATCATGAAAATCTAGAAATAAACTTCGTAGAAAAGTTGCTATTAGTGTAAAATATTATTAAAACAATTAATTTTGAAGATAATTCTGAACGAATACGGAAGTTTTCTTTCTAGAAATCATTATCACTACATTCAAAAAATGTCTAAATAAAAAAAAATAGTTTTTTATAATTATTTAAATAACGCAAAGTGCGGCAAAAAGGACAATTTTGCAGATTTGTTTTTTTTTCAAAAAAGAATTCGATATGTTTAATATTTTTGTTGAAATTTATTTGTATAAACAATGTGTATAAAAAATAGTAAACTACGTCGTCTTCTGCGTGAAAAGTGTTTTCAACTAGAATTGCTAAGATTTTTTTTTAAATATCATCAGTGTCTAAAAACTATGCATAATTAACAATTATTATTGTTATTAACATTTTTAAACACAAATATTAAATTTGAATATTTTACTAATTAATAACAAATTTGATAAACAACACTTATTTTGTATTTTTTCTTGCTGAAAAATTTGTGAAAAATACATATAAAAATAATTAGGTTTGTTATTAAAATAATACCTTCTCTGATGAGGATATAAAAATTATAAATAAATACCCGTGTTTGACATTTTTGTGTAGGAAATGTTTTTTGTAAATTTGATCACTAATAATATGAAATTGTATGTAACTGTATTTATTAAGTTTGCAACAAATAAATCAATAATACACTATTATTTTATAATTTTCATTGTTATTTAGTGTTATTAATGTTCGAATTCAAACCTTTTCAGGAAAGACATCAACTTTTCTCTTTCAATCTTATCAGAACCATGTTCTAATGATTATAATAGTTATACATAATTTTACCATACAATTAAATTCTCATTTAGTTTTCAAAATAAGTGTCTTCCTTTTGAAGCTTTAATTCCGAAATTATTTACATTAAACACCATTAAAAATATAAACAACTATTGCATATTGTTGACTTATTTGTTACACAATTATTAAATATAGTAGTTATGTATAAAACTTTCAATCATAAAGTAGAAAATCTAAAACGTCAAAAAGAAAAAAAATTCTTCATAGAAATGTATAAGATGAGTATTTATTTATTTATTTGTTTATAACAATAGCAATTATGTTCGCACACATTTTATCACTTCAGCAATCAACAGTAAATAGATATATGATATTGATTGTAAAAACAAATTTCGTATTAAGAAAAAGTCCAATATGAGAATTTTCCTTATTAAAGTTGTTATTCAAAATTAAAATATTTCTTTTTTATAATCGAAAACCACTCTTTAAAGGATGCTACTATGGTTTAGGGGGGGGGGGGGTCTTGAGTAAAATAGCGAAATTGAATATTTGCGTTTAAACACCATCATTCTTTTGAATAAATTTCAGGAATTCTAGATGAAAATGTTTGTTTACAGTAAACGCCATAATTAAATATTTGTTTATACCGATTATTTTTAAACAAGATTAACTTCAACATTAAATTCATTATATGTGTTGTATGTGCATATGTGCATTAAATGCGGTACATAGCAAGATTCCTTATTTATTTTTTTATGAGAAAAAAATTAAATCGGTGAAATATCTTTTTTGATACAGTTTGCCTTAAATAAATTATTACAAAAAATAATAATTTGAAAGAGCAGCCTGGAATTGTAATTTACCGATCATTATCGCCAACAGGTCGTACTTCTTATCCGATTTAAAAGTTTTTTTTGCTAAAGAATGCTCAACATTAAGTTTTCAAGAGAAATGTGGCTTGTGATTTGTTATTTGTTTACATGTGCTACAATATATAAGCAAATAAAGTGTCAAAATTGGCCATTTCAGCTTTGTGAATTTTTTTCTCAAAAAAAATTATAGAAAGGAACTCTCTTTTAGCCGGATTCATTGCACTTGCACTCAAAGAACAGAAATTATTCTAAAAATATTTAAATTCATTATTATAAACAATTTTATAAATAAATACTTACTCGTGTTTTTTTCATAGAAAAAATGGTTTGTTTTACGGTAGTTGCTAAGGTTATTCATAAGAGTTATAATTTGTTACGAAAAATTAGCACAAGTTAACATTTAATGTTTTTATAAACATTTTCATAAACAAATTCTCAACATATGGGGTTTTCTCAGAGCTAAATGGATTTTTCTGAACAAAAGTGATTCATAATTGTTTTCAAAGGCATGATATTCTGCAAGGCTTATCAAAAATAAGATTTAAATAAAATAAGATATAAGATAAGAAGTAAATAAAATAGATTGTTAATAACTATTTTGTTAAACAAATATCCCAATCATCCGTTTCCTCATTTTCCAAATGTTGTTCTATTATTATTGGAATAACTTTTATTGCAATTATTGACCGAGAAAATTGACTGGAAAGTAATTTATGTGATTGTTATGCACATTTTTTGAAACAAAAACTAGCATTGATCATTTTTTGTACCTAACAGAAGTTTTTCCACTAAAATTAAACGACCATAAACTAAGAGTGATTAAAAAACTGTATATCAGACACTAAATAGGAATTTGTTTATTGTACATGACAATTTTTAGTTAAAAATGTCACAATCTGCATTTTCATCGTAGAAAAGTTATTTTTTCATCAATCATTTTTGTGGTAAGCTTATAATTGTGTGATATACATACTCATTGAACTATACATTCGAATACAATATATTGATTAGAATGCTGAATCTTAATTTTTTATTCCACGTTTTTTTTAATGATCTTATTATAATAAATATCAATTGTCAATGCACTTTGCTGGTCTTCTTTCTATGTGAAAATTATAAACTAATAGTTTTTGTCTACAAAATTATTTTTAACAAACAGATATATCAACTGTTAATCCATTTAGTTGGTTCAGTATCATAATTAAGCTTATTACATAACTTATGACAGAAAAAAAATTTGTTTTCTACAAACAAACGAGGGATCGTGAAATTTTTGGTTATAGAAGTTGTTATTAAGAATGACGCAAATGGTTATTTAGTGTCTCATATCCAGTTTTCGTATCACTGTTAGTTTATTTTCGGATCAATTCAGTGAAAAAAGGTTTCTTTTATGTGTAATAATGATAAATTTTAGTTTTTGTTTAAAAATTTTTTTTTATAACAATCACATAAATTATTTCTTAATTAATGTATTTGGCTAATCATCGCAAGAAAGGTCACTTCAACCAAAATTAAGAACAAACACCGTTAATTTACCATTAATTAATTATCTAAAACTCTTTGAATTTAAAAAAATATTTTTTGAACATTTGAATATCAAATCTTTGAAATTCGTAAGCGAAGATATTCGAGAAAGGGAACACAAGTTCAAGACTTTCAAATTTCAAAAGAGAATGCTCATTGTATATCTATATTTATATATAGATATAGTTACAACCTGCCTGCACCAATTGGCACTTTCCGATGTAAACTTCTGCACGATTGGAGCAGTAGTTAAACATGATTATTTCAACAATTGAAAGTTATTGTCAGAGATTTGGGTTTGCCTTAAGAAATCTTATTTATATCAACACGAAAAAAATATTTTATTGATGGTTTTTGTTCCAGCTCAAGTTTTGTAGTCTTGTTTCGGAAGTTTTGCCAACCGGCTCGTTGGTCTAGGGGTATGATTCTCGCTTCGGGTGCGAGAGGTCCCGGGTTCAAATCCCGGACGAGCCCAATTCTTACTTTTTTGTTATTTTTTCCTATTGTATTCATATTTTTCTGTGTTTTTTTCTTACAACAAGAATTTAATATTTGTATTGCTCTTCAAACCGTAGAGATAATAAAACGAATTGTGTTATTCTGTCGGTTTGTGTTTTATTTTCGTAGACGTGTCATTTTGCACTTGTCCATTTGTAAACAAGTCGTGATCATGTCACTTTCATGGGATCCGTCGAAAAACCACAGTGATAGAGAGAGGTAAGTGTTTTTCACACTTTTATATGTTTCTTCAAGTTCTTAAATGCTTCATTAACAAAGGTGAGTATGAATTTATGGTTATCTAATTGTGAAAATAGTGTATTATACTTTGATTTAAATCCTAACCTCAAATACTTTTGAGCATAATAGCTGATCGTCCGAAATATTTTAAATACATATTTTGAACCCTAAAATTCACAGATACAATATTTTTGTAGGTCAGCATTATTTTTTTATCTATATTCTTGTTTAAAAATGATAGAAACATGAAATTTAATAAAAACTCTCGATTACATATAAACTTTCTCTTCGAATTTAAAACAATTTTATCTATGTTTTGCTGAAATATTTAGTAAAACCAAGAATACAAGTTGATTCGAATTAAATCTCCTATAATGATTAAATTATAAATGGAATGCGTATTTACTAAGTGGAATAAGGTTTGATTGATCAATTTTTTGTGACAGGTTAACCTCAAATTTTATTACCACAGATTTTTGTCATTTTTGTTGTCAACATTTCTATACATACTAGTTAATTACAATCATTTTAAAAAAGATTAGTAGAGAAAGCAATGATTACTGTCAATATGCACATTATTAGTCTTTAGTTTTGTACATTTATATTGTTTTTGAGATGAAAAAAGCAAAATATATCCAGCATATGGAACTTTGCTCCGATTTGTAGTAAAAAAGAGCCAAAAAATGGAAATAATATTATAAATTACTATTTGCTTTATATTTGAAAAGTTAAATTCTTCGGGTAATATGTGGCCATAAATTTAAATTACAAAATTTTACTTTCTGCGAAAAATTCCTGATGCCAGCATAAAAGTCAAACTCTGAGAAATTGCTGGTGATCTTATTTCTGGGTTTTGATTGAAAAATTAGAATTCTTAAAGCTGAAGAGTTGTTCATGCAAAGTCATCAATTTAAAACTCAAGTGCAAATTAAAGCACTCAAAGTGGAACTCTTTTAAATTTCAAACTGGAAATTTAAGCCTACAATTGTATTAATTCAAATTGCTTATTTTTGCATATTTGATTAATAATTTCTTATTTTAAATAAACAGTCTGATATCGGTAATCATTGAAAAAATCTCCTATTTAATTTTAAAAATATCAAAAAGCATGGTTTAAAAATTGAATATCTTTAACTAAATCAATATTTGAAATTAAATGGGAACATTTACTTATGTATCCATTCATTTGAAATTATTTTAAATTGCAAAATATTTGGTAAAGTTTCAATCGGAGGTTTACATTTATTTCACTGCTAATGCTTTCGAATTGAAACTGTTCAATTTTTAACGTTCAAATCTGTATTCTGTATATTTATAGCATATTCAGAATATTTTTGCAAAATCATTTTCCCGGGTTTTCTCGGTCTTCAAAATTAGTGGTCATTTCCGGTCGAGCTGCCATCCTGTTTTAAAATTATTAATCTCAGGATAATAAATTCAAAATTTTTACCGATAATTTTTCACAAATTTTACTTTTTATTCATCTCAGTATTTATTTGAGTGATTTGTATACAATTTAAAACTATTTTAATACTTTTTGTATATTTCGTTTTGAGTGATAATAAATTTAAAGAGCGAATATTTCGTATCACACAGTTTTTTCACAAGTTTATGAACGATAACAAAATGAAACAAATATTATATAAAATAACAATTTGATAGTGCAATTCACTTTTTAAATATATTTTGTTTTTAATATGCACTGTACGGCGAAATTTTTTTAATAAAGCAATTTTCGTGAGCTTATTTTAAAGCTAAATTTCAATGGAGTTTAATCGACGTTTTGACAAAACTGTGCTCATTTTTTCTTGAATTTTATAAGGATCTGAACTTAGAACAAACAAGTCGTAACTATTTTCAAACACTCGTTTTACCTTGTTTAAACTTTTGGTTTAGAAGTAATAAATGTATTTTATTCTGATACCCATGATGTTTTGACTTTTCAAGGTTTTTTTTAAATTACCCTCAACTGGTCCTCTTGGTAAAATTATATAAATACTGGTAAAATAACATTAATTTTGTCAACTTTTCTAGTATCTTATAGTACTTTTTAACTAATAATTACGCGCGAAGTTGAGACATATATTACAATTTTAAATTGGAACTTTTAAAATAGATATTCGATATTAAAAGGTTTAAAATTGATCGATTGTAAATTCAAAAGAGAAAAATTGTACTAAAAATGTAAAGCTTTATTAGTAGAGCAATAAGAAATTAACAACACTTGAAGAATTAAAAATTATAACATTCAAAAGTTAATATCATTAACCCTCAATTGTAGCACGTCCAATGAATATCGGTAATTGTCACACGGGGTTCATTGGACCCCAGCGTAGAAAACTGTGTATAATCTCTCGAGTTTTGAATAGACTTACCTGAAACTTATTGTGGATGTTCCTGAAAGCCCTGTGAACAATATGTTATTGCTCATATAAAAAATCTCAGATGTTAATATAGTGAACAGAAATGCAAAAAATGAAGCAGGCATTATAGAAATATTCGCTATAAAAAAGCATGGGGTCCACTTGACCCCGAGTGACAATTAAGGGTTAACATTAATTCATTTGACTTAATTTATTTTTCTCCTGGATTTCGATCGAAAAATTGATAATTTTTTTTTAAACAGGTGGATCTGCATTTACCCCTTATACTTGAACAGTAAAAAGACAAGAGGAGAAGGTCGAAAGTTACCAAAGGATAAATGTGTCGAAAATCCAACGCACCAAGAAATCAGGGACGTTTTGCTTTCAGCGGGTTTAAAAGTTGGAGTTGAAAACAAGCTCCATCCAAGAGAACGAAGCAAGGAATTATTATACCGAGGCCGAATCAGAGTGCAATTAAAAAATGATGATGGCACTCCAGTTAATCCAGATTTTCCATCACGGGACTCTGTTCTACTTCATGTAGGTACATTAATTCCCAAGCTGAAGACTCGACAAAGCAAACAATCCTCTGGTGAACAATCTTCACAACAAGCTTCTGCTTCAAAGAAAGGAAAAGGCAAGGGGCGAAGGTAATCTGTTTCGAAGAAGAGTCCCTTACATTTTATATTTAAGTAAAGGTATTGCTGTACATTTTTCGATCATGCAATTTATTTCGAAAGAGAATACTTGCAAATTTTTCTTGTCAAATTTGGTAGCTCAGTATTTGTCATAAGTTTCATGTCTAATGGAAATAAAAGTTTGTAGTGCGTTGAACAGATTCTTGTTCTTATTGATTAAGGTTAGGACTAGAAAATTTGAAAATTTCAAATAGCTTTTATTTTAGGTGATGAAAGTTAAACGAATATTAATTGAAAGAAAATACTTTAATTTTTGTCGGGCTTGTTATCATACTATTAAAATTAGTTAGACACATGTCTTAAATAAATAACTTCTTTTCCATCTTACATTTTGATTGTCGATGGAAATTTGCGATAGAAATAAAATGCAGATGGTGAATTAATAAATAAATAATAATGGTATGTACATTGTTATTCTAGATTTAAATAACATAGAAACTAAATTTTCGGAACTTACATAACCTGTGTTATTTTTATCTTTAAATTTGTTTGATCTGGTACTTTCTTTACAGATTTTTCTTCGGACTCGACTACTTTAACTTCAGGCTCAACTAGTTTAACTTCAGGCTCTACTAATTTAACATTAGCCTCGATTAATTTAACTTCAGGCTCGATTAATTTAACTTCAGGCTTGATATGTTTAACTTCAGGCTCGATTAATTTAACCTGAGGCTCTATTAATTTAACTTCAGGCTTGATATGTTTAACTTCAGGCTCGATTAATTTAACTTCAGGCTCGATATGTTTAACTTCAAACTTGATATGTTTAACTTCAGGCTCGATTAATTTAACTTCAGGCTCGATATGTTTAACTTCAGGCTTGATATGTTTAACTTCAGGCTCGATTAATTTAACCTCAGGCTCTATTAATTTAACTTCAGGCTCGATTAATTTAACTTCAGGCTCGATATGTTTAACTTCAGGCTTGATTAATTTAACTTCAGGCTCGATATGTTTAACTTCAGGCTTGAGATTTTTAACTTCAGGCTTAAATAATTTAACTTCAGGCTTGATTAATTTAACTTCAGACTTGTCTGCTCGTTTCTCTAAAGTTTTCTCTGACATCGTCTCTAATTCTTTCTCTAATGCTGTTTCCTCTGATTTCTTAAAATTATCTTTTTCCACTGCCGTTTCCATTATATTCTCGGTGGTTTCAGTATTGGCCTCAGAACGTTGGACTTCATCTGGCAATTCTTTCGAACTCTTGATAGCTTCTCTAGGAAATTTGCTCTGACATAATCTCTTGCTCGTACTAGAACCTTTGCTCGTATTTGAACCCTTGCTAGTACATGATCTTTTGCTCGTACTTGAACCCTTGCTAGTACTAAATCTCTTTCTTATATTTGAACCCTTGCTCGTACTTAATCTCTTGCTTATATTTGAACCCTTGCTCGTACTTAATCTCTTGCTCTTACTTGATCTGTTGCTCGTACTTGAACCTTTGTTCTTACTTGATCTCTTTCTGGAAGATTGTTTAGTACTTTTCGGTAGAGTTCTAGGTCTTTGTGTAATTTTCTTCAAGCCAAATCCACGTTGACTAATTTCCTTTTTACCAATTTGCTTCACTTTTCTTGATGCTCCTACAATCTGTTCATCATCAGAACTTCCTTCCAAATTGGGACTACTATTTTTCGCATTTAAACCAGGTGCACCAATTGTTGAGGAGGTAGGTGCCTGAAGCATGGGCAAGGAGAATTGTGAATTGATTAAATAACTATTCGAATTGGGAATGTATTGTGCACGCAGTAGTGGAGTGTTCAAAACTGAAATTTGAGGAGCACGAAGATTCCTTTCAGGTGTAGCTGCGCCTAATATTGGTTCAGATAAATCAGTTTGAGGTGTTTCCATTCCAACTTGTGGTGATTGAAACCCAAGCGGCTGTCCTGTCATTCCTAATTGGGCCAGTTGAAGGCCTTGTTGTACTAAAGGCTGGAATATTCCTACTACAGAAGAGAAGGTTTGTGGCACCCATGACAACCCCGACGTTCCAAATGCTGGTTGAGAAGGTGCCCCTACTGAAGGATCATCATCTGCTTCATCTAGCTCATCACCTAATTCGTCTGGTTCAACATCGCGTAATTTATCTGCTTGAGCATCGCATACTTCGTCTAGTTGAGCATCGTCAGGAGAAGTTGCAGCATCGCCCACAATTTCCGAATCATTAGGATCATTATTACTGTTCGAATTTAATGTTGGAGCTCCTAAAGATTCCTGCCTGGGTGCGCCAACCTTTAAAATAGTTTCATTTTTAGAATTTGAACTCAGTTAGAGAGCAGTTTTTTGGGTTTGAAATAAATCAGACATTATTTTGACGCTTTAATTTGTTTCGATACTCACTTGAGATTGTGGAAGTTGAAGTCTTCCCAAGCCTTTGAAAATGCTTGAAAGTGGTCTCTGAGCTAAAGCAGCTACAATATCATCAAGTTTATATAATCGAACTTTAGATGACGATGTTTTCGGAGCAGAAATTGAAGTCTCCGTCGGGTTCGAATAACCTGGCTGAACAGGTAAACTATCACCAAGATTTGGTTCCGGATCTTCAGAATCTGTTGACATTAGTGGACAAAGTCTCTTTGCGGCCCCAACGATATCAGAATCCGTATTTTTCGTAGCACCAACTATATCCGAATCATAATTTGACGTTTCTGGAACAGGGATTTGAATCCTTCCTATGGCGTCAAATACATCAAAGATAGGCTGAGGGTTCAGCATTTCTCTCAGAATTTCGGGAGAGAATTGAGATTGTTCTATGGGTTGTGCTGCACCTAACAATCTGGAATCAGCAGGCGAACTTTGAGGTAATTGCAACTTCAGATTACCCAAAAATCCTGCTGGACTGGAGGACAATCCTGCATTAGAGGACAATCCTTCTGATTGGGAAGCGCCCAACCTACTTCCGGAATCCTGAGAAAGTTGAGGTATTCTCAGTTGAAAATTTCCTAAAATTCCTTTCGGGCCTGCAGATACACCCGATGGTTGTTGCGGTTGTGAAGAACCTAACATTCCACCAGAATTGGTAGAAAAGAGTTGAGGTATTTGCAGTTGTAAAGAAGTCAAAAATCCTCCTGGTTCAGAAGATGGTTGCTGTGGAGCACCCACTATTCCCGATGGGTCAGAAAAAATTTGAGGAAGCTGCAATTTTTGTAAATTACCAAGCATTCCATTTGCAGTTAAAGAAAATCCTTGGGGTTGTTGTAACTCTGGTGTCGAACCTATAATTTCTTCTGTTTCAGCAGGAAGGACATCAGGTTGTTCTGCTTCTGGTGGCGAACCGACCATTTCTTCCGATTCAGCAGGGCAGACATCAGGTTGTTCTGCTTCTGGTGGCGAACCGACAATTTCTTCCGATTCAGCAGGACAGAGATCAGGTTGTTTTGATTCTGGTGGCGAACCTACAATTTCTTCCGTTTCAGCAGGAAGGACATCAGGTTCAGGAGATTCTTGTGTAGAACCGACAATTCTGTCTGCTTGATCATTAGTGTTTTCAGGTTGAACTCGTCCAGATTGTGAATTTTCTAATACACTAGAAGGACACCAAGGATTTTCATTCCTAGCTCCTACAATAGGTTCTTCTTCGGATCTACCTGAAGCCAGATTTGGAGATCCTTCATTGCCTGATGGTGATGATCCTACAATCTCTGAATGAGGTGGTTCTTCTAAATCTGGCTCGCTTGCTCCTACCATCTTCTCCCTAGATCTACATGGTTGTTTTAATGAAGATCCTGTCAAAGGTCCTCCACCCATAAAATAATTAGCGACTTTTTGAATGTCCTCTGCAAATTTTAAAAGAGTTTGAAATTTTATAGGAACAATCTTCTTAATGATTCAAAGTGGGTTGTTAGTGGCTGGATTGAAATATTTTTTAATATATGGTGGAAATAAGTTGGTCTGTTCTTTTTTTCAAATTAAACAAATATTTTTCTTGTGAAAATGAGATAATTTGTACCAATCAAATTGACGATGAGTAAACAGTATGGCCTAAGATACGAATTTAAATTGAAACTCGTATAAGTGCTTACGTAATTATTAATATTGTAATTGATGAAAGAGGTAGATAGACCATTTTTATGGATAAAAATAACATTCTTATACCTGGTTTATATTTTCGTCGAGATGCATGGAGGCAACGAACCAATCTACCGTCTTCCTGAGCATAAGTCTCCGGTATTTCAAAATTTACCCGAAATTCAGCTTCATTCGTCATTTGTTTCATACATTCTGCGCCTGAAATGAATTGATTGATCAATTTAGTCGCCTTGAAGGAAATAAGAATATTATTTCTGACTGTATATCTCTCAAGAAACATAATCATTCTTGAATTCAAACTCTATTTGGGTCCAAATTAAATAATTTAAAAAAAATTTCAGTTCACAAGAACCCAAATTAAAAGACATCCACATTTAGAATAGTTAGATACTTTTCAGTATCAAAAAATCTCTTCTTCTGACTTCAAATCATCCAAATCGCAATTTACAGACTTAATACTTTCTCAGTTTGTTTTCAAATTAAAAGCTTCCAAATTTGGATAATTTGCAAAACTGGAAAATGTTTAAGTTTGAATTCTGTTTGTACGGCAAATTATAATTATTCATATGTTAATGGCTTAGAATTTCCATTACTTTTAGATTTGAATTGTTTGAATTTGAATCTTTCTCAAATTTAAACCTTTCAACGTTAGATGCTTTATAAATGAAAAAAACTTCCAAACTTGGGTCTTTTTCAAATTGAAGGTTTTAAAAAATGCATTTTATTATAAAATATATAAATTTGAAAAATAATCTTAATCTGGCCGTTGCCTGTAAAAATAAGTTTCCAGACCTCAACACAAGGAATTTGCAGTAAGTTTTTACACTCCTTTTTTCGGGGTGCTTTTTTAATGGGAGTCCCGTTGCCTCTCACAAAACGAAGTTTTCTTTTAAAGTTTTTTTACAGCTTACTTCCTGGTCCTTATTTTCGGAAAATCGTCATATTCCGTAGTTGAATACTTTTGCAATATTAATGTTATTACATCATCATCAGGTATCGCAGCATGTTACTTTAAAGTGCCTGTCACAGTCTTCGCATCGGCAAAACACGTTTGCAACATTTCAGCAGATTTACTGCAATTGTCTTTTGTACTTAAAAAAAACAACAGTTTCTGTCAACGGTTTTTCCCCCATTGATACACAGCTTCCACTATTAGGATCTGATCTTTCGATGATCTTTGTAAATTAGCTTGTGCTGTTTTGACGCTTTAGGTTTCCACCAACTCCATCGCATGGTCCTTTTCCATGAGCAAAAGCATGGAAATATCATTTTGCAGGAACGCCAAAGTCTTATATTTTTGTGATGAAGCAGATTTGAAAAGTTGTACCTATTTTTTAAGTGTTCGCTTGCATCGTCCGATACGTAAGTATTTTCTTTCATTTGTGTGGGATCGAACTCACTTTTCAAATAATTGATGGCGATCTTCTGATGCACATAAACTGCGGCTGTATCGTGGTTCAAATTGTCAGATATTATATCTATGCTACGATGCTTTAGTTCTGTCATTACCATTAAGTAAAATACCGCAGTGAAAGTCGAGCACTGATCGTTATTCCAAAAGCGGACTTGAGTAAAATTTTGAACTACATATGCAAAGTTTTCAGCAAAATTTAATATTATAAGAAAATGAAGATTGCTCTTTCACGAAAATATCGTGCGTTTAAGTTTCACCAATCACGTGGTGATGGAAGATGCATTGTGTATTGTAACATACAGGGTGGCCGCTTGACCGGTAAAACCCGGGAAATGATAGTGAATTTATTTTTCGACCAAGAATTTGACAACATCTTAGAAAAAAATCTGTTCAAGTTTAAATTCGACAATTTTTAAAATAATCAGTTGAATTTTTATTTTTTCAATTAGGTTATCATTCAGTTCACAATCCGTAATTCGAAAATCCTTTGCCTACCAATTTTCCATTTTTAATTTTAATTTTTAAGCGTAAATTTTTCATTTAATGAATTTTAAACTGCAGTTTTACAGAGTTAGAAAAAAAAATTAATAGCGTTTGAAATCATTCAATTTTGGATAAAGAAACTCTTGATTTGATCGAATGTGAATATAAATGATACTATTTTCAACTTTAAAGTAACTTCAAAATTATGTATTCATAATTAAGGACTTTTATTCAGTTTATTATTTGAAAATTTTAATTTTGAAATTTTTCAATCAAGAAAAATAACAATTTCTTAATAATATTTAGAAGCTCTGCAACTTGCGGTGAAAATTGCTCACGGCCTAATTAAAAAAAAAAATAGATTTTTGCAGATTTCGAAAAAAAATTAGAAGCTTTTCAAGAATTATGAAAGGTTTTAAAAGAATAAAAAACATTTTCTTAAGATTCCTAGACAAATTTTAGATGACTTTCTATTTTGAAAAATTAATTATTAAAAATCTATAAGATTTTAAGGAAATATTTTAGTTCTGAAAAAATATAAAAAACATTTTTAATTTGAATAAATTTAAATCACTTCATAAATAATGCCTCAAACATGGAATTGTCCAATTCATTCCTATTGCCAAATTTAGTGCTCTTCATTTAAACAAAAAAACCGGTGGTCATGTTGGCTTAACGTTAAGCTAGCAGCACCCTACATAGAAAAAAATTAATTTCTCAAAATTTCTTTGCTCCATAATTTAGGGTTCACTTAATGCCCTATTGTCAAATTTAATGGTACGCATTTTTTTAATCATGTGGTTCTGCTATCTTAACGTTAAGCTAGCAGGACCACACATAGAAAAAAGTTACTTGGACAATATTTCTTTGCACTATAATTTAGGGCTCACTTCATGCCCTATTTCCAAATTTGATGCTACGCATTTTTTTTAAATCTGTAGTTCTGCTATCTTAACGTTAAGCTAGCAGGGTCACACATAGAAAAAAATTACTTGGAAATATTTCTTTGCACTATAATTTAAAGCTCATTTAGGGCTCATTTAATGCTACATTGCCAAATTTGTTGCTCCGCATTTTTTTAAACCACAGATAGAAAAAAATATTTTGGACAATATTTCTTTGCACTATAATTTAGGGCTCATTTAATGTTCCATTGCCAAATTTGATGCTCCGCATTTAAAAAGAAAACCTGTGGTACTGCTATCTTGACGTTAAGCTAGCATGATTACATATAGAAAGAAATGACTTGGACAATATTTCTTTGCATTACAATCTAGGGCTCACGTAATGCCCTATTGGAAAATTTGATGCTATGCATTAAAAACAGAGAAAAAAACGACGTAGGCATTACTTCTTTCTACAATTATTTTATGCCATATTGCCTTTGATGGTACGCTTTTTTTAAGCCTGTGCTTCTGTTATCTTAACGTTAAGCTAGCATTATTACACATAGAAAGAAATGACTTGGACTATATTTCTTTATAGTGCAAAGAAATGTTGTCCAAGTCATTTTTACATTCTCATCCACAGAAGGTATTAGATTTGTGTAAAATTTGCCCCCCTCCCCCGTTTTTGTCAAATGTCCACGTTTTGAGACCTTCTGAATCCGAAAAACAGGTTTTTACGAATGTGTCTGGCTGTGTGTGTGTGTGTATGTGTGCGTGTGTCTGCAGATTTTTAGTTTGTCAGCACGATAACTTTCGAAAGAATTGCCAGATTGAATTGGCCTTTGGTATACTCTTTTAGTGTCCTAAAATAAAGGTCAAGTTCGTTAGCCAGCCATTTTGGGTGGAAATTCAAACAGTGAACATATTTTGAAAATTTTTGAGAACACTTTTTTCAAAATTCAAAAATTGTCTGCACGGATATTCATAGTATTCAATGAGGCGAACAATTTATCCCAATGACTTTTTTTTATAAAACTACAATTTACGACAGTTATAGCATTTACAAATTTTCAAAAAATACGAAAATCAACATTTTAAGTCAAATAACGCATGATATGAAAAAGAATCAATAGAAGAAAAATGTTTCTTTTCCAATTCCCTACAAGATTGTTCAAACACTTTTTTGATTTTTCTAAAAAAAATTGAAAATTCAAATTTTGACAATAAAAAAGAATGAAAAATAAAAAATTTTTGATAGCATGTGTATTTTGTGTTTTAATCGTGGAACACGATATTAACAATAAAAAATCAGCCCACTGCGTGGGCACATTCTCATCCAAACTTATGTTTTTTAATTTCTTTTTCGTCTCATGTGTGTGTTTTCAAAAAATTAACTTTTTTTAAATGTTCCTAATGCAATTTTTCACGATTCAAACAAAAAACTGAAAAATGACTGGTTTGGTTCAGAATAACGTACAGCCCACAGATCTTTACCAATTTCGACAAAAAAAAGGAGAAAGAAAGCTAATAAGATATCTTAGAGAGTTTTCCAGCCTCATTTTTGAATTAGGTTTTCAATTTTTTTATAGATTAACAAATATGACGAAAAAATGTCCTTTTTTCTAGTTGACATTCCCGGTGCTCGTCAATAACAGGATAATGGTTCAAAGCGCTTAAGTTGCATAAAATAGCATTAGTTAAGGATATTTCAATATTAGATAATATACAAAAAAAATTTGTTATCAACAAATTATTTGTTGAAAACATGTTTTCTACGATTTTCCATAAATACACATTTTTTCAAGTTATGTTGCAAGAAATTGGAATTGAAACAATATTATGTAAAAAAATTTCTTTTCTGATTATAATTGTTTATATTATAAACAAATTTAATGTCAAAATGCAGTAATCAGGCATTTTTTTACAGAAATATTCGTTTTTTTCTATGTCATTTTTTTCAATTCGGAAATTTATGATAATTTTACTAAAATTCATAATTTGTTGATTAATCTTATGATTTTGTAAACAAATCTAATAAAAAATGCATTATTTGGGCGCATGTCGAGAGAAAAATTCGGTTTTTTCACTGGCAGTCTTTTCAGTTGGGAACTTCATGACAATATCAGCAAAATTCATAATTTTTGTATCAATTTTAAGATTATTTAAAGAAATACATTATTCGGGCATCTGTGGACGGAAAAATTAGTTTTCTTTCGATTTCAGTCGTTTTAATTGGGAAGTTCATGATGATTTCAGCAAAATTCGTAATGGATTGATAAATTTTATATATTTTTAAAAACAAATTTAATAAACAAATGCATTATTCGAGCATCTGTCGATGGAAAATTTATTTTTTTCGACATCCTAATTTAAACTGTTGACATAGAAAAAAAACGAATTTCTCTGTGAACAAATGCCTGATTAATGCATTTGTTTCTCTAATTTGTTTCAAAAAATAATAAAATTGATCAACTTATTATGAATATTGCTGAAACTCTTATTAACTTCCCATCTGAACACTGGCATTGAAGAAACCGAATTTTTCTGCCGACAAATGCTCGAATAATGCATTTGTTTAAAAGATCATAAGATTAATAAAAAATTATGAATTTTGCTGCAAATATCATAAAGTTCCGAATTTAAAAAAATGTACATCGGAAAAAAAATTTTTTTGTCGAAAAATGCCTGATTACTGCATTTGTTCATAAAATGTCTTTTGCAATATAACTAGAAAATAGTATGATTGTGGAAAATCATAAAAAAAATTTTTTTTAAATAATTTGTTTATTAAATATTTCGTTCCTTAATAATATACATATATAATATTGGAACATCTTCAGCTAATATTACTTCATGAAACTTAGGCGATTTCAACACTTTTCCTGTTATTGACAAGCACTGTGAACGTCAAATAGATAAAATGGCCATTTTTTCGTCA
>NC_046660.1:84268226-84269246 GCF_010883055.1 Belonocnema kinseyi
ATTTAAAAAATATAAATTCAACAATGTCTTCATAAACCTACAAGGGCCCTCCCACTCCTCGAAAAATATTTTATATCCCGTTCTTCCATGCGGCGGCTCAATCTAGCGCAAACACTATTTATTACAAAAAATAAAAGAGCCCGAAATTTGGGACCACGGGCTCAAATTAGTCCTAAATGATCCCTAAATTATAAAGTAGATTGCATCTTTATACTTTGATCGCTCGCAAGATTGAGCGCGTCTAGGGCGCGCGACTGTTGGTTCTCGCGCTTCACGCTCGATAATATATTTATCTCGCGCTCCGCGCTCGATAATGTATTTACCTCCGCTCCGCGCTCATTCTTTGTATATTACTTACACTTGTGCACAGATTTTTTTAAACTTAAAGTCAAAACATCGACAACAGTAATTTAGTGATAGTGACTTTTTTTGTTAAAGCTCCTTCAACTTTAACGAATACATTCTCATCACGTTTCTCGTGCTTCGCACTCAAATTTGTATCTCAACTTTCATATCAATTCCATAAATGTATATTATTACAATTCATAACATCCATTGATATTAAAACAAACGTAGTTTCATTGTCTCTTTTAAAAAAATTCGCATTCTTTAAAAAAGTTTGTTATTAAACATTTTACTGCAACATCTGCCGGTTTTCCAAAAACTGAATTTACTCATTTCCAATTTTATTTTTACGATTTAAACGTAGCACATACGGTCGAAACACAAGCCTTACCTTTTTTCAACTTCTAAATTAAATCCCCACATTAGTGACCAACAAAATTTCGATTAACGAGGGTTTGGGGGCAAGGGTGGGAGGCAGTTAGTTTCAACCAAGAGTCATAGCTGGTTAGTGTTTTATGCTGAGAATTTCAAACAACCTTCAGCAGAGTTGTGTTAGATGGGAGTTCATATGACCTCATTCTCACATTCCCAGCCCACAGTGGGTAAAACATTCCATTTTTGGTTCAAAAAAACGTACAGCCCACAAATATTAAGCGATTTGAACAAAAAAATTTG
>NC_046660.1:84269346-84283382 GCF_010883055.1 Belonocnema kinseyi
CATATTTAAAAAATATAAATTCAACAATGTCTTCATAAACCTACAAGGGCCCTCCCACTCCTCGAAAAATATTTTATATCCCGTTCTTCCATGCGGCGGCTCGATTAACGTTAAGCTGGCCGAACCTTGCTGTAAAACGTACTAAAAATGATTTCACGAAAAATTCACCTTATAGAATAATTTAGGACTCTGGGAATATAATAATGAAAAATGAACAAAAATGGTTTAAACAATTCGTCGTGCGATATTTCCTTAGTCCCTTTTCTGTTATATATGGTGTTTTGCCACCTTAACCTTATACAAAATACGTGTAGAAAACGCCTTGCATTACTTAGGGCTCCTTTAGGACTAATTTGGACTCTAATATTTTTTGTAAAAAATAGATAAAAAATTGTTTAAACATTGTTTTAAATTTTTAATTATCATATTCCCAGAGCCCTAAATGAGCCCTAAATTATTCTTTAAGGTGAAGTTTCTGTAAATTCATTTTTATTACGATTTAAAGCAATATTGAACTAAGTTATTGTTAAACTATTGCAAACACTATTTTTTTCAAAAAAAACTAGAGCCCAAAATTTAGGACTATGGGCCCAAATTAGTCCTAAAGGAGCCCTAAATAATGTGAGGAGTGAAAATGGCATTTATGGTTTCCTTCACGTATTCTTTATAATGTTAAGGTGGCACAACACCATATATAACGAAAAAAAGGGCTAAGGAAATATCGGACGACCTTCGGTCGATGATATTTCAGGAGCCTTAACGGAGCCTGAAATTATGCAAAACAAACGAAAATAAAATAATTGTTGTGTATTAAATTTGCTTAAACAATTATTTGTTAAATTTAAATATTATATTTGTGGAGCTCTAAGTGAGCCTTAATATAGGGTAGAAGAAGAAATTTTTTTAATTCATTTTTACTAAAATTGTTTAAACAATTTTTTTTCATTTTTCATTATTATATTCCCAGATGAGCCCTAAATTATACTGCAAAGAAATATTGTCAAAGTCATTTTTTTATGTTTGGTCCTGCTAGCTTAACGTTAAGATAGCAGAATCACAGTTTTTTTTGTAATGCGTAGCATCAAATTTGACAATAGATCATTAAGTGAGCCTTAAATGAGCCCTAAATTATGGTGCAAAGAAATGTTGTCTAAGTCATTTTTTTGTATGTGTGGTGCGGCTAGCTTAACGTTAAGAGAGCAGAACCACAGGTTTAAAAAATAAACCTACCATCTAATTTGGCAATAGGGCATTAAGTGAGCCCTAAATGAGCCTTAAATTATACAGCAACGAAATTAAAAAAAATTAATTTATTACTACGTGTGGTTCTGCTAGCTTAACGTTAAGCTAGCATGAACACCAGTTTTTTTGTTTAAATGGAGAGCATTAAATTTAGCAATAGGGCATTAACCCATTAATGGCCATGAGTCGTATTTGCGACCCGAAAGCACGCCTTCTTTAAAACTCTGTAGCCACCGTTTCAACAAAGCGAACAGACTGCACCGCATGGCAGAGAACAGGTAAGGAAATTTTGAAAATATTTTGAAATAGTTGTTTTAATCAGGTAAATACAAATCACAATATAAAAAGTCACTGAATTATATCGACGGAAACTAGTTTTGGCCATTAGTGGGTTAAATTAGCCCTAAATGCGCCCTAAATTCCCTATAGGTTTTCAGTCCATTTTTGCAATGAGGTCCTGCCAGCCTAACGGACCTGTTTTTTTATATTTATAACTTTTTATTTTACCTTTTTTATCATCGTCAGCAATAGCACATTCGCATTTTCCTTCCTTAATTATTGTTTTTCCATTACATTTGTTGCAAAGTTGGGTGCAAATTTGTATATCCTCAGAAGTAATGGGATTTCCGAAAACTGTAAATATTATTTTTTAATTATGAATGATGATGTGCTAAGATTGCGAAAGATTTAATTCTTAAAATCATATTGAAATAATTTTCAAAATAAAAATGATAATTTATTTGATTTTAAATCAGAATCGTCTTGTAAAATCTTTTTCCGGGGAATTTTTTTTTCAAATCGGGCAAGCAGTTCATGCTCAAGTCAAAAAATCATTTGCTTCTTAAATATGTTGTTTTTCATAAGGGAAGTATAGGACATGTATCTTACCAATTTGCCGAAAATTTGTTGTTGACAAACTTAGAAATACTTGAATTTTAAAAACTCAAAACGCAAAAGATCAAAAAATTATCAAAACTTTGCAATTAAGAGTGTGATAATTTTATTATGATATATTCTTGCAATACTTGTGTAGAATCCAAAATTCTCTCGGATTTGGAATACGTGTTTGCAGGTTGAGCTAGCCTATAAGATTGTGACTTTCCGAATACAGATTATATAATACATGATAAATTTCAAAATTCTTTGCATAATTTAAAAAAAGTTTAAAATTGACGAAATGGAGACAGCTTCTCTAAAAATTTTCCAAGTAAATTTATTCAAAAACCGCAGCGTTTTTTTCTCTTGATCTTTTTTCTATAATCGTCCCAATGTTAAGAGTATTTTCCGTGATAGTCTACCCTGCGTCCGCGCCTACGAGAGAAGAGATATTTTTTTGTCTGAAAACGAAAATTCACGTTTCTTGTCAAAACGATACAAGATACGAAATAAGTCAAAGGAACAAAATTGTTGGTCTAAAAAAGTTCTAGAAAATGTGTCTTGGCACTTTCTTCTATCTCGCGTTATTTCCCAGATTTTAATAAATGTATGTTGAATATTTTCAGGGAAACCGCTGCCATTTCGTCACTTTTATACTTTCTTAAAATTAACCAACGATTTCGAAAGAGGACAAGAAATTCTACCCGCAAAAGAAATAAAAAATGTGTTACATGTCTCAGACTAAAAAATATCATACTTTTGATCAAAGTTTTCTCAATATTTGGATAATTCGTGTTTTTAATTTTTAAAATTCAAATGCTCAAAACATTGTAAAAGAAATTTTTAATCATTGCGCGTATCTCACTTAATAAAATATAACTTTTTTATTCAAAATCGTTGCAAAATTTAATGTAATCATTAATGTTTCACTTTTTTTAACACTTCAACAAGCACACAATTTAACACTGATTCCAGGAACATTCTTGTAATATATAAATGTAAAAATGTTCTTCTCGCCAATGCAATATTTTTTTAAATCGTAATCTTACCTTGGAAACTGAGACACAAAAGTACAGCCAAAATTGGTAATCCCGCGATCATTTTGGCTGTCTTAATGGTGGCGAGCGCAAATATATTCATGATTATATATGTCCTTTGATGATTTATATTACTCCATCAAGAATCCGCTGACACTTTGTATGGGCAGTTGCGCAACTTATTATACAAGTGGTGAAACGCGGATCAATGAAAACATAACAGATTTTAAACAACTCTTAATTATACAACTTGGATTTATTGTAGTCTTTGATAAATTAATCTGAGGAACTGGTCGAGAAAATTTACACGAATTTTTGAAAGTTCTACATAACGATTTAAGAAGTTTGTAATAGGTCCATAACAATTTTTTCTAGACATTTAACGAGGACAATTTTATTATTTTCTTCTGTTTCTAGAATAGACAACTTAGCAAAGAATTTCTGATTTCCAAATCAGAAGATATTCAAAAAATGTTTTCTACTGTCTTAATGCTTTTATTTCTAAGGACCGAGATACGAAAAATCTAATGTAATTTCCGCAATCATTGTGCATTTCTAAAATTGCGTTAATGTTATTATTTGTGCGAGAGGAGTTGAAGCGAGAAAAACATATTAAAAGGATTTGAAAAATATTTATTTATGAGACCGAAATATGGGCATTTACGATTTTGTCTCGTAAATTGGATATTGCAGTCACATATATCTCAAAGTAAAATTTACTGCGTCATCGTGATGTGCTTGAAGTTCTGAACGTTCAAATGAACAAAATTTTTTATTGCTGACTTTTTAATCCAAAAAAGTGCTAAATTTTTGTTTATTCATATTGGAAATAATTTATTATTGGAAAAGAATTATAATGTATATTTCAAATTACAGTTGGAACCGTATTTATGGGGGAAATAGAAATGTGGAAAAATATTTCGTTCATTTGAACGTTCGGAACTTCAGGTACATTTGCGAATGTATTCCAAGTATAGATTTTTATTTTGAGAGGCTAATCATGAAAAATATGTCTTTCTTATGATTTAAAAAAAATTAACTCAATACCGCTGTAATTCATTCTACAAAATTGTGATTTGCTTCTGTAGGGAAAATTCAATATTTTCATGCATAGATGTCTGTACAATCGTTTCAAGATTAACAACTGTTATCTTTTAAGGATTTTTATCTTTTTAACGACTGTTATCTTTTAATTCTTGAAAGTGGATTTTTCAAAAATCCTTATTACGTTTTTTTTAAATAGATGGCAATTTTTATTAAATAACTTGGAGTTCGTCCTTGGTAAATCACAGCCTGACGCTGAAAATTAATATTTTTGAAAAATCGAATTTTCACAATTATTCAGGCACAAAAAATGATCAGACAAAAAGTTTACATATTTATAAAATTTCTACAAAATAACTGATAGGGTGCCTTTTTCATGTTAGCAGAAACTTTTTAAAAATATTGGAGGAACTAGAAATGTGGTGGAGGTTCCCTGAAAACATTCTTTCCATGTTTTCGAAATTCGATAAAAAGAGTAAGGAAGGTTTTCTGGAAAGCCCCACCTTTTCTATTTTCCCCATATTTGTTTACAGTTAACTCTTACTAAAGGAAGGTATGCTATCAGTTTTAAGGAGGATCAATTATTTTTGAGGACAGGAATTTTGTTTTTAAATATAATTTTTGATTTTTTCTCGTAAAAGATACAAGCTGTCAAAAAAGATCAACCGGTTTTTTGTAGAACTTTTTTAGATGTGTTATGTTTTATCTGAACATTTATTTTATGTCTTTCTTCGTTTTCGAGAAAATTGCGAATATTAGATTTAAAAAAATCATTTTTAAAAGCATCCACACTATTTTATGATTTTCCTAAATTTTTTATATTTTTGGCAATTAATTAAAATAGTAAGAATTCCCATGTCGAAAAAAAATCCCGAACACCTATGCTCTTTCGGAAAATGCTGCATTTTCACGGAGAGGAATTTCAGGAGATTAATTCACGGCACTACTCGTTGATTTTATTATGCTTTGGCGCGACAACTAAGCTTTCGGAACCACTGCTTTTATAGCGTAGTTCTCGAAGTTTTAGACATTAGGACACACCCCTTTGTTTTCAGGTCTCGAATTCTATTATTTTAGATCACAGTTTCCCAGACTTTTAATCGCGTAAAAATTGTAGATCGAGAATCAAGCGCTTCTATGAATTAATCTCTTGAAATTTCTCTCCGTGTTGAAAAAAAATTAATTCGCTCTATAAATTTGAATTAGTAAAATATAACTGATTATCAGTTAAATTCTACTAATTTACATAGCCTGAACTGAGCTACTGATAATTAGCAGAAATGTACTGATTAAATCAGTGAGATAAAAATGACTAATTGTTTTAATTATCCGGAACAATGGAGTCCAGGCGCAGAACTATTGATTGAACAGTAAGATTTAAATTGATGAAATCAGTTAATTTTAGGAGGTTATGTTCAGCATACATTTTGGTCTGCTTTTATAAGCATTTAAATTAAAAACAGGGTTCGGTAAACAGTAGGATATTGTTTGATCTAAATAATACAATTACATAATTTTTAAATGAATTTATTTCAGATCGTTTTATAGATTGAACTCGCTACAAACTCTAAGAAATTCCGAGAATAATTCACATTAACAACAAAATAAACAGTAAATTAAACGCAAATATTTGACTTTCTTTGTTGGTTATTTAAATGCAGTGATTATCCATTCAGGTGAAAAATCTTTCCTTTTCTTCTCCTTTTACGTATAGAATATATGGCTGAATAGTTGTCACATCCTAACGCCGAACTGTATCTTGTTAATCGTTAATGTTCGTTCCAATCTCAAACCTTTAAAAAAGTTTCAAAGCTAGCTTTAATTCTTTAAGAATTTTTCGTTAGATAAGGGTGGGTCGAAAATAAAAAGTTCTTGAATTTGAAATCGTTTCAATATTTTGCAGATTTTATTTAAACATTTTGGAAGAGATAATTTATATTTAATTTATCCCTGTATTTTGAGAAAGTTCGTAATACCGAATTTTTTCCTGGTGCATTTTGGTGACGGAAATATTTAGTCATCGTTTTACAAGCTTACCTGTAAATGGCTTCCATTTGAAATTAACTCAATGCGAACAAATCTATGTCTCACCTGAGGCTAGACAAATCTTATATAGATCAATTTCGATCAATCAACTAAATTGTCTTCCACAAATTAAATCATCGTATTAAATCCACCATAATACATATTTATTAAGTCAATTTCTTTCCAAAATGATAGTAAAAACTCTAAAAGCTCGACGTTGTGTTCCATTGGCGTTTTTTTTACTATTTACATTAGTTAATATTATATAATAACTGAACCATCAGTTAAAATTCAATAAACTGATTAATTAGTGTACTAATCACATGAGTAAATATTATTAAATAATTGATTCATCAGTTAAAAGTCAATAAACTGACTTAATTAGTAAAATTTTTACTAATTCAAAGAAAGAGAGTAGGTAATCTTGAAATGATTATATAATTTTTGTTTAAATTGATCAAACTATGAAATAAAAATTCAATATTTAATCTTCAAAAATGACAACTAGAGAATAATCAATTCACATTTTACAAGACTAAATAATTTTTTACAGTATTTTTAATTTATCCTGCTAAAATAATTTTTGCGGAAAAAATCATTCCTGAAATTGGATACTCAGCTCAAGTGATGTATGCATGTTTTCTTCTTGCTCTCTTGCTCAGCATAATTACCATTCATGGAAAGATTAAGGAAGGAAAAATTATTACCAAAAAAAGTGAATTAATTAATTCGCTAAATCCTTAAAGAGTTAGTGTTGTTTGTGTAATTTTGATTGACATACATATTTAGGAGCACAATGCACTAAGAAGGAGCTAAGAAAAAATTGACTTTTTGCACCTCTTTGCAAAAATTTGAAACCCTTCTGAATGTTATATGACTTTTCATTGTAAGAGTCTTTTTTTGGATGGCAAACTAAATGGCTTATGCCAGTAAATATTTATTTCCCAATGAATTCAACAAAAATATACCTAACTACACTACAAACAGTTAAAATGAAGATTTCTTATAAAGGGATCCAAAGTTTTCTTCCATTTAGATCTTAAATTACTCAGGAGAAGTTCCTAAAACATATTCAGAAAAAAAAACTATAAAAATGTTTACTGTTTTAATTGAGGACATTAAAAATGGTATAATTTCTCATTAAAACTTAATTCGGACAATAATCTGTAATTGATGGCATTTGGAATTTGAAACATACATAATTTCATGTATCTGTATTCAAAGTTTTAATGTGTTTCAAATTGAATGTAACAGATTGATCTTTTTAAGTCGGAAGCATTTAAAGTCAATTCATTTCAAATTCAATTATAGTCTTCTCACTCTTTGCCCTATTAGCCATTTTTGAAAGAATTTCTATTTGTCCTCTGTTTTTAAAAAACTTCCTCCTTTTGTCGTTTTTTCGCATCCATGCGAACTGAATTAATAGAAGCCAATAAGAAAATGCAACTATTTCTGGTTGAATATTAATTCTTTTTGTTTAAAATGCAATTATTCGGTTAAAAATTCATCTTTTTTTGTTGAAAACGACCTATTTGCAGAGATTTCAACTTTTGAGTCTGATAATTCAACTGTCTTCATAAAAATTTGTCTTTTCAGCTTGAAAACTCCACTATTTGGCTGAAAATGCCACCGTTTTTTGGTTAGGGTTTAATCTCCTTTGTATGAAAATTGTCCATTTCGTTGAAACTGCAATTACAGTCGAACCTGGATTTAGTGTTTCCGAGACTTTAAGCCGCTTGGCCGGATAGATGAGAGGATCTGCGGGAGGATGGGCGGTACTCAGTCAGGCTTGTCACACCACCGCCACACAGTGCGGCGAATTAGAAAATTGGGGTTCAAAATGATCCAGAGCCTACAATTTTCACCCGATTCCCTCTTTTTTTTCTTAAATTAAAGCTAATTAAGTTCTGAAGAGGTCTGTCGAGGCGATTTTGCTAAAAAGGTTCTGTGTGTTTGTTATTAAAGTTGCAAAATGCCAAAAAAACATGATTTTTCATATTTGAGCTGCCTGTTCTGTAGCATTCATTGATTTTACCTCAAAACGGTGGAAAACTGATAGATTTACAATCGAATAACAAATCCTAATAACTTAGATGAAGTTCGTGCAATCTGCTCAATTGTTATAAACAAATTTATGAACAAGATCGATTATTGCTGTACATTGAAGTCTGGAAGTTCTTTCCATCACGTTTCCCCCCGCGAAATCGAGTGAAATTAATGTTTCGTTGAAATCAAACACTATAATATAATTTTTTTGATTGTTGTAAACAAATTTCATAAACAAATTTAATAAAGAAGCGCCTCTGTATATATAAAATTAATTTTTTCTGCGCAATCATTAGGTTTGCCTTCAAAAATGAAAATTTCATCACAGAAATGTACAATCAAAATATTTACCATTGTTATAAACAATACTGATTAACAAATGCATTAAGCGGTCACTCTTTGATAGAAAAAATCCAGTTTTTTGCATAATTGTTCATTTTATCCCTAAATTAATATTTTGATGGAGGAAACTGACGTTTGACAATGTGTTTCATTTTTATTAAAATTCTGATCAACAAATAAATTTAATAGACGCTTTCAAATAGCAAAAATATCTTTCTTGATGAAATGTTGATTATATCATAAAAAATGAAACTGTTGATCAGAATTGTTAATAAAAATGAAAAATATTGTCAAACGTCAGTTTCCTCCATGAGAATATTTAAGGATAAAATGAACAAAAATGCAAAAAAGTATGGATTTTTTCTATCAAAGAGTGACCGTTTAATGCATTTGTTAATCAGTATTGTTTATAAAAATGGTAAATATTTTGATTGTACATTTCTGTCATGGAATTTTCGTTTTTGAAGGCAAACCTAATGATTTCGCAGAAAAAATGCATTTTATATATACAGAGGTGCTTATTTATTAAATTCGTTTATGAAATTTGTTTATAACAATCAAAAAATGTATACTTTAGTGTTTGATTTCAATGATACATTAATTTTACTCGATTTCGCGGGAGGAAACGTGATGGAAAGAACTTCCAGACTTCAATGTACAGTAATAATCGATTTTGTTCATAAATTTGTTTATAACAATTGAACAGATTGCACGAACTTCATTTAAGTTATTAGGATTTGTTAATCGATTGTAAATATATCATTTTTTCACCTTTTTGAGGTAAAATCAATGAATGCTAGAGAACAGGCAGCTCCAATATGAAAAATTATGTTTTTTTTTTGGCATTTTTCAATTCAATGGGGTTAAAAATGTTCCTCTTGTAGTTAAAAATGTAACTATTTGGTTGCAAATGAAATATATTTCGACTTGAAATCCTTAATTAATTAGTAATTTGAAGTTTAAAATATACAAAATTTGAAATATTGAAATTTTATGCGACTTTATCTTATTTATCTGATCTATTAGATATAGTTATTTTAAAATGAGAGCATGCTTTCAAAGTGCTTCTTGTAGGTATCAACTTATTTTTAGTACCTTCATTGGAAGGAGAGCATGTTTGGTAAATGGCGTGGACTAGGCACTTTTCGCGCACCGATGTCGTTGGGGTAGGCTCTCTCGGAGACTCCAATGATCAGGAAAGTAGAAGGGCTACTAGATAAGACTACCTTCTCACTCGAGACATTCACTTGCTCATATTAACTATGCAAAATGTATATCAGACACTGACAATTTTAATACTACAAAATAATGAGATTATGAAATTTATCGAACTTTCTTCCCTCTAAATCTTTATAAAGTATACATACCATTTTTGATCATAAGTTCGATCCAAACATGACAAAAATTATCAAAAATTTTGTTCTATTATAATGATAATATAATGTTCTGACTTCGGATCACAAATCGATGGGTCCTAAAAGAAAATACGGAACTCACGGCGACAGAAACTACGGACCACGCGTACTCTATACTAAGTATATGGAAATTTCTATATACTTAGTATAGAGTGCGCGAGGTACGTAGTTTCTGTCGCCGTGAGTTGCGTATTTTCTTTTAGGATCTATCGAAATAATCTACTTTGGGATTTTAGTTTGATATTACAGGATGTACATTCTACGGAAATTCTTTATCAGAAAAAATTGTGTACTACATTTTTTTCATAGTAATTTCTTCAGTTGTTGACAAAAATCTTTTTTTTTTTAAATAAAAATAAAAAATGTTTTGTATGATGCATATCATCATAAAAGGTGAAGACAATACTTTTTTTTAATCCAGATGCATTTTTTATCGACTGCGAGAACCGCGCGACACCTTAGAAATGTGAGATTCACGACGCCGCGATAGCAACGGCGGTCACTGTCAGCCCATCTTCACTAGGAAGGCAGAAAGTGTATAGAGGAGTTATTCAGTCTCAAAGCAGATTCTTCCAATCGCCGATAATAAATCATCTCCCATATACATCAGAGGCCGCATTTAAATTACGTAACGGTTTATAGGCTCTCTCTGAGATACCTCCCCTGTAACAAACCGTAAAAAATATCCCCCCCCCCTCTTACTGTACTATAAAAGATGTTAACTTTTCAAGCAAACAGTTGCAGTTTTGTCCAAGAAAAATGAAATTTCTACTAAAACAGGTGAATTGTTAAATCAAAAAGGCAAATTTTCAAAAAAAGAGTTGAATTCTCAGTAAAAAAGAGTAAATTTTCTAGGAAATATTTGAATTTTCAACAAAACTGTTGTATTTTGATCTAGAAAAGATGGAGTATTTCTACTGAAAAATATGAACTTTTAAATCAAAAGGACAAATTTTCAGAGAAAATAGTTTTTATCCAAAAAAGATTTCAATTGACGTATCAGCAACAAAATATAAATTCTTAACATAAGTTTAATGTTTTACGAAAAGAGTTGCATTTTTAACCCTAAAAGACGAATTTTTAACAAAAGAGTAGAATTTTCAACTAAAAAGGATGTCTTTTTGAGAATTTTTTTTATTTTCCATCAAATAATACATGAGTTAAAGGACCCCCTTCCACCTACCGTAACAAACCGTAACCAAATGCATATCAACACTAGTCTACGTTGTCGTTATGTTAAGCTCGTTCAACAATATTGAGGTATAGAGCTGTGACCTATTTCATAATTTAGGGTTTATTTAGGGTTAATTCGGGACCTAATTGCGAAATTTAGCACTGAATTTTTTTTTTTTTTAAATATATGTTTGTGCTAGCTAAACGTTAAACTAATACAACAATGCTATAAAACATATTAAAAATTATTTGAACAAATTTTTATTTATGGGGCATTATTTATGAAGTGATACTTCCTAGAAAACGAAAGTATTTGCGTCATGTCCAAACTCACAAACATTATACTATACCATTAAGTTGCCTTAGATCAACGGAATGCTTAATGGCAGGGCTCCAAATACAGTAAAACTCTTCTATAGCGCCGATTTTGGGGCTGACGGTGGGTGGGAACTAAATCATTATAGCCCGCACCGCTGTTATTTATTCACGCTGGAGTGCTCGCCTGAGTGCTAACCGCTGACCCCGCGGCCCCCGCGCAGCTGCTGTAATACCTACCTGTGACGCGGCGTCAATTCTCGGAAGTGCTATGGAAGGGAGGGCTATTGTAGAGTTTCACTGTATTCAGCTTTTGGCTATGCACGCCGAAGTTCAAATGTGAATAACTCAACTTAGACTTCTTCGATTTAGAAAAATATAGTCGTTTGAATATGCTCTTTTCATACACTTGAAAATAATTATATATATATATTTTTTAAAATAAAAATGTAGCCTCGATTTATCGAAATTAAAAATTAAAATCGATTTTTGACAAATTCTGATATCTTAGATTTTTTGGAAATAGTCTTTAAAAAAAAGTAGAATTCTTTCCCTTTAGAACCCCGCTTTGACCAAAATGTGGAAAACTTTTTGTTTTGAAGAAATAGGCGTTTACAATACCATCCGCCCATAACCTACCGCACGGTGTTTCTCTGTTGCTGCGAATGCGAGTGTATTTTGTATTGTTTAGATAATAAAAAGTGTTAAACAGTCGCTTCTAAGAGGATGTTCATTTGTCCCAAAAAATCTTTTTTCAGCGTGATTTTCACGTGGTTCAATACAAAAGAAGCGAGTGGACAATGCGTTTAATTCAAGGTAACTTTTTCTGTGAGTAGTATCAAGTGGTGATGGAAGAGGAATTGTGTACTGTAACATATTATATCATTATGCTGAAATTTAATTTAAACGGTGAACATATTTCATTTTTTTATCAATAATTCAGAAAATTATACTGTTTAACACTTTTGATTATTTAAATACAAAATAGTCAAATTCGCGGCAACAGCGAAAACTGTAAACTTTGTAAATGTCTATTTATTCAAAACGAAAAGTTCTCCATTTTGGTCAAAGCAGTTTTTTAAAGGTGGAAAATTATACTTTTTTTAAAGACTATTTTTAAAAAATCCATGATGCCAGAATTTGTCAAAAATCGATTTTAACCTTTAATTCAAATAAATCGAGACTACATTTTTATTTAAAAAATTAAATATAACTATCTTAAAGTGCATGAAAAGAGATTTTTAAAACACTCATCTTTTTTGGTTTTAATCGAAGAAGTTCAAGCTGAGTTATTAAAAAAAGCTCATGATCTGAATACTTCCATTTTTTAGGCGGTATCACTTTATACATAATTCGCCATAATATGCTTAACTACATATTTTGATATTTTACTACCGAATTTAAAAAAATTACAAATTCACAGTAAAATTCAACTAATATATTTAGTAGTTCAATTTTAGAGTCTAATTGATTTGGGTAACTTAATAAGTTAGTAAAGAATTACTGTGAATCATTTTTTACAAAATTGCAGCCAAATTTATATGAAAAATGAATTAGTAAACGACAGATGTTAGATCAATAAAGCATTTTCAATGTTTCTGTAACTTTGAAATATTTTACGGATATCAAATTCAAGAGATTTTGAATAACTTTATAAATGAGATATTAATATGTCAAAACATTAACCGAATAATTCTTTACGTCTAATTTGTATGGTAATGGTACTTTCAGTCAAATAAAATGATAAAAATATAACAAGTTTCTTGAAATCGATTGTTTTAATAACCAATACCCTCTTCTTAAAACACTACGGAAATGCAGATAATGTTAACCGTACATTATAAATTCTACATAAAAAATTAAGAAATTATGCGAGAATAGGAAGTGGTGAATAAAAGATTCTGTAATAAACAATGCATTGATCTCTTATATATGTTTATAAAACACCAATTAAAAAATGTATGGAACAATTAAGAAACATTAAATATTAAGTCGAAGGGGTTTCTCTTTGTTCATAAGCGTATATGTCACTAATGTGTTAAGCAAAAATATTTTCGAGATTCCAAGACGATCATAAAAGTGCGTGGTAAGAAAAATGGTATAGGGGAGCGGCGGGTAATGTGGCGCACATGTTATAAAAAGCACCGTTAAAAGTTAAATATGTTGAAAACTGTAGCAAAATAATATAGAGCACGTGAATCAATATCTTATCTACCCTATGAGTATGATTATTATTGAATTTACTTTTATTAAAGTAGTTAATTATCAAGTTTCACAAAAAGTGTGCCTGCGCCAAGTTATCCAACCTGGTTCGCGTCAAGTTACCAGTGCTTCAAGTTACCAAACGGTTTCAATTTTGGATGCACCAGATTAGTCGCACGTGTATCGTGTATGAAAAAAATGTTTTTACACAAGAACCAATTACACAGACCAACAATTCTCAGAACCAGAGACCAGACCTACTATACCCGAAGGTTTTTGCTGCGCTGAATCCGAATCTGACCTCAGAAAAATTCCATCA
>NC_046660.1:84283482-84304948 GCF_010883055.1 Belonocnema kinseyi
TTTCTGAGGTCGGATTCGGATTCAGCGCAGCAAAAACCTTCGGGTATACTAGGTCTGGTCTCTGGTTCCGGACCTTTATCAAATTTTGTCGGCCTGTGTTATCTTTACTTTTAATTGAAACACTACAATGATCAGAAAATTCTAAAGAACCGATTCTACAAAGAGTCACAGAAATTAAAAGTCAAATACTGTACTTTTTCACTGCTTTTTGGTTACTTTAACGATACACACATAACACCCAAAAATAACTTTTCATAATAAGAATTGAGTGATAAGCTTTATTGAGCAAATTTTTTCACTATAGAAAACAGTAAACATAAAAAAATACAGTACAGTAAACACCTCTCGCTAAAAATCAATCAATTTCTGTAAATAAGGGTGCGTCACATTACCCGCCGCTCCCCTAAATCAAATAATTAATAATAATTTAATTGTAATGGAATAATAAGTTTGTTAGCAAAATTTGCAAAAACATGATCGATTAATTATTAAAATTTCATTTGCGACTGTATAGATTTAGCTGATCTATATCTATAACAATATATTTCTTTTATGTTATGATTGCCAACCAAATAAATGTATTACATAAATTGATGTCAGGTGTTTTTGTCGACTGGTCAAAAATAGATATTTTTTTAATATTGATTTTTAAAATTGTGAAAAAAAGAAATATTAAAAAAATATTTACTTTTGACCAACAGACAAAAAACACTTAACATCAATTTATTTGATCTATAGCAATACCTGAAAAAAGAAAATAATTTATGACATCAATTCTTAAAATAATAATTTAAAAACTAGTGTCTGTACAGGTGGAATATATTTAAAAAGTGCTTTTAAAGCATTGATTTGAAATAAAATAAAAATTTATTTTCTTGGCTCATTACTTAAAAAAAAAATCATTTGGGGCCGGTCTGAATACCAAAAAATAAACATTTATCTTTGGTATTTATCAAAATAGCCACGTTTGGCGAAACGCGAATATTAGAATTATATTGTAATATTCCATCTATTCTAATCTATTCTGAATGTCTAAATATTTGAATTGTTTGAATTTAAATGGTTTGTGTCTGTGATAAGTTACCATTAGTGCGGCTCGAAGGGTAAGTACACGAATAGTTAACAGCCCTTCCAACATCTGTTACTGTTATCGATATATAGGAGATTTAATCTGGTTTTATTAACTTGTTTATAATTTTATAATAATTAGTTATTAATTAATTACTTACATCCGTTTAAAATGGTTGCTTTCATTGTTTCTTATTTAAAAAAAATATATATTGACACGTAGAGCTGCATTAGTTTTTAGGGAATCCACATCAAGTACTCCAGTAGCCGTGATCGTCTAGAGGTTAGGACCCTACGTTGTGGCCGTAGTAACCCAGGTTCGAATCCTGGTCACGGCAATGTTTCTGCATTGTCACGGTGGAGGTTTTTTTTTACTTAGAACCACTTAACTTTTATTTAATTTAGCAAATATCGTCAACCGGAGTAATTATGGATCAAAATATGGGAATTTATCAGATCGCGGCTTCCCAAAAAATCAGAAAATGTACTTATAATTTTGTTTGTATTATATATAATATCTAAAACTGAAAATATTTTAAATGTTGAGTTCGATTTTCAAAAATTACCAATTGTAAAGCACCAATACGGGTTTGAAGAAAAGGTTGGATTTTGAAACACATCATTGGTTATAATTAGGATTCCAATTTTCGCTATCTATTGTTGATTTTCATTTGGATATATTTTGAGTGTAAGACGATATCTAAAATTTTGCTTCTCAAGAGTTCTATACAAATCTGAGAGAAAAATAGATTTAGAAATCAAATAACAACATGTAAACAAAAAATGATTTATCTGCAGAGTTTTCAAGTTTTTTAACAAATTTTAATTTTGGTCAGATTTTAGGATACATGAGAGATACATTCTTCATGAGATAACAATTTTTTAATATACTCATGTGGGCCGTGTTGCATATAACATCACGTTTTTATTTTGCACTTATTCAACAATATAAATTTTTTAACCTATTTTATAAGTATAAAGTATACTAGCATTTAAATATTTATTGGACTTAAATCAATTTGTATAATTTAAATTATTAAAGTATTGAAATTATAATTAATTATGTTAAAATCGCAGTGTGAAATTAAATTAAAATAAATTATTTTATTTTATTAAAAATGTTAACAAATTCTACAAAATAGTGAAAATCAATCGAAATGAACTTAATTCCATATAGAGAATAACCGTTACTTTTTTACTTTTTACGTTTTTAACATAAAAATAAGTTAGGGATGTTCCAAAATCCAGAATCTTACCTGTTTTGCTTTTTAAACACATGTTTCTTTTATTTTAGCTGAAGAAATTTTAGGTGGGATATATTTAATTTTTCCCAAACAATTGTGTATTTAATTAAATTAAAACAAAATTGTTTGCACATTTACATAAAATGATAGACAAAACAATTTTTTCTAATTTACTCGTTAAATTTTTTATTGCTGTTAACTAGCAACAAGTATGTACAGCAAAAAGTTACCATAATTTTTGAAATAATAAGAATTTCAATTGAAGATGGAAAAGAAATTTATTTTTTCATGAATAATTTTATGGAAAATGAACATGAAAAAGAATCGCAATTAAAAAAAAGACTTCCAAACTATCCCCACTTTGCGGCTGTTTAGAGACAAAAAATAACATAACCCACAGATAAGAATTTTTTTAATTTTCCAAATACAAAAAACGAACAGTAAATGCAGTAAAATACAGAAGATATTAACCGATTTCAAATTCTTTTCACTTATTTTAGAAATCAGTCCACAAATATTTAAAAAAAAATCTATACTGATAATATAATTTTTGAACATTTTGCAGAAATAAAGTGGTAAAAGATTAAAGTTTGTATAATTATCTAATGATATCATCACTGAAAAATCTTAAAAAATGATATCTCACGTATTCAAAGAGACAGGAAGTAAAAAAAGTATTTTTTTGTTGTTGAAAAAATTCATAAATATTTGTTATATATTGTGAAAACGGCGGAAAATCTATAAAAATTGTACAAAAATTGCTATAGAGCGTTTACAGAGGAAGCACTATGTTGTATACATTTTTTTGTATGCCGCATATTTGTTAAAAAAAATTGTTTTAAAAATTTAAACTACACATAAAAGAATTAAGTGCAGGTTTATGAGTAAGACATCGAGAATTAACTGTGATAAATATTTTATTACCATGTAGATAATTCATAAATTAATTTATAAAACAGAACACCAGATAAACGAAGACTATTTAAGTAACTTTTAGACAGTTTAGTCACTGAATAGTTTTAAATGTTCAACACCTTTAAATAAAATCCTTACTACTAACATATCTATTTTTTCAAAGCGATCGCATATTTCTTTAAATCTGCACCTGCCTAAAACACTTTATGATCTCAACAATCTTCGAAAAATTATTTTTCAATAATTCAAGTACTTTCCAATCTTTCAAATCTCTTCAGGAGTTTCTTAATTTTTTTATTGCACTCTCCCAAACTCTTTTGATCAATTTGATAAACCTAAGATTCCAAATATTATTTTTTTAGATAATTAATTTCTTAAATTTTTGTCTAATTATTTATTTACCTTTCTCCTGAATTCACCTTTAAGTCTATTTTCCTCATGCAACATTTTTTCACCAATTCGTAAATTACTGAACACTTTCATCCTCAGTGGTACAAACTTTTTTTGGTATTTTTTCGGATTCTCTTTGTACGAATCTTCCAACTGCAGTATCTCTTTGTGAACTTTACGTTCCTCATTTCCCAGATTGTCGACCCTTTTGCTAAACTTTTTTAAATCAGTGTAACCTTTTTGATAGTCCTTTCTCATTTTATACTGAATTTGTTCCTTGATCTGAAACAAGAGTAATTACAAAAAATGTACTGCAATTAGATTTGATTATTACTAAGAATGTAACTCGGCCTTTTGCTCATTGCTTTTCTTTTAAGATAAATGAAAAATCACCTTTGGTATTTCGTTAGTAATGAAGTCTTCAGAGTCGTTATCTGCGTCTGGAAACTTCGCCATTGTACTCTCGATCCGAGTTTTATTATTCGCTATCCATTTTTCCACCTTGGCATCTATTTTAGCATTCTCGAAATCCATCAAAAATATATCTTCGTTGTGAATATTATCGTTAATTTGTGCAAGTACTTCGGAACTCCATTGCAAAACTCTATCTTTTTCAGCCATTAACTCCTCCCAAGTGTCTGGCATTTTCCCCGTTTGTTGTCCCATTTCTTATTTATTTTTTAAAAGGGACTTTCAAATAATATTAGACCGTTTTCTTCTTCTACTAAAGTTTCGATTTCAATCAGTTGAATTATTTTACTTTTATAAATAATATATTTTTACACAAATAAATATCTAACATGTTAAAAATGTTTATTCGTAGCAAAATTCTCTAATTTAAACACCATATGAAGAGGTTCAAACTTAGAATTCTAAGGTTCATAATATTTGTAATTGTCCTTACCTTTAATATCAATTTCGAATGGCTTAAAGTGCTCTATAGAGTTTATATGCCGATAGTATAAATTGATAATATCGATTTAAAATTAATTAGTTTCAAATTTCATTTGAAATTGATATCAGATTTACAAACGGAGATTTGATGATATTCAGCTATATTTTGACGTTATGCTTGAATATAAATATTTTGTTTCATATCTGTTCTTCTAGATTCGATAATCGGTTCGTGGCGCCTCATGTGCTCAGTTTAGAAATTAAAATGAAAGATTTCAATCGATAAAACAGTGATCTTCAAAATATATACAATTTTATATTGGCTATAGAAAACTTCAAAAATGCAGGGAATTGGGAAAGTTTGTGGATTCAAACAAGTTGAAGGCTTTCAAATTTTGACGTTTTTTTTATTCAAAAAATTATAAATGTTCAATTATTGATTTCTACAAAATTAAAATCTTCTAAATGCTTCAGTTAAAATTCATTTACCTAAAATTCACGAAATATATTTTTTCCAAATACAAATGTATTAAACGGAATCCATTTTTCTACCTTCAAAAACACATGTTTATTTTATTATTTTTATTAATTTCAAATTGAAATCTTTCGATATTAATACAGGAAATGTTAAATGGTAAAAATGTATAATTTGTTAAGTTTCCGGAACCCAATTATGAATGATCAACCCCATATAAATTGCAATTCTTAAAGGTAATATTTCAAAATTTTCAGATTTTTGCGAGTTACAAAATTACTTAATATTTCATGGTTTTAAATATGAATATTTTTTCTTAGATTAATTGGATTAAATAAGTAGTAAACACAGATAACAATACTGATAAAATGGGCAAAATTAAAAGTTTTCAAATTAAAATCTTCAAAGCCTGCATAATTTAAAGAGCGAAAGCTTGGAAAGTCGGTTGGACTTGAAATTTAAAACTTTTGAAATTGGATAGATTTTAAATTCAAATCATCACATAAAACTAAGCATCTTAAGTGCTTTTAGGTCACAAATTAGTTTCTTAGTAAATTAAGCATTATTTTGAGACATGAAAAGTGATTATTTTATGGAATTAATGACACAGGTAACGAATGTTCAAACTGATTTACATATTTTCTAAGGATATTTTGTAATTATTTAAATAATTTCCATTACATACAAAAAAAAAACGATTTTTCTAAGTGAACCCAAACTTTTGACCGGTAGTTTACCGGTCAAAAGTTTGGGTTCACTTAGAAACATCGTTTTTTTGTATTTATCGCTTTAATTGTACCCGTGGGGAAATAATTCCTGGTAGACTGGAATTATTCTAGAGCCACTACTGGATTATTCGTGGTTGTCTGTTCACGTCGAATTGGATTGGCGCTCTATTAGCGCTATCTATACCTACTAGATAGAAAAATCCATCACGCAATTCTATGCAGATCCACTAATGTCGCTAGCCAGAATTTGACATCACATTAAAATAAAAATTCCGTCTAAAATCTAGCTTTGCTCTAGAAAGTACTTCTATTTAGTCTTTGAAAAAGAAGGCGTCATTTAAAGACTAATTAATAAAAGATAACAAATTACATTTATTGCAGTGCTTAAATCAAAGGAAAAAGAAGAAATAAAGTTGCCTGTGTTGTCAGTGTTGTCTCATTGCGCAGATTTGTTAATTTAAATTCATCACTGAATATCGATTGATCTGACGCACTATACATTGTTTATTGGTAAACTATTGAATGAAAGACAAAGCTAATATAAAAAATTATTGCTGAATAAATACATTTTATCGTTAGATTTTCTAGGAAAGTTATTTTCCTTTTCGTATGACATGTATCCAGTACTCATCTACATTAAAATGACATATTTCCTAACTTCAAATATTATGCAGTGCTACCAATAGCATTCAACTTTCATCATACAGTGCAATTTCAAAACTGCTACCAAAAACGTTGGCAACAATGATCGGAACGGGATTGAAAGAATCAGATTTTTGCCATGTCGCCATTCAGTGTGAATACTTTTCGTTTCCCGACCACGAGGTTTGAAATTTTCCAGATCCTTTGTCGATGTAAGCGCGTTGGAATCAAGGCCCAACCTTAAAACGAGATTTTCTCATTTTACTCCATAAATACTAGAATTACATATTTTCTAGATAATCAGGGCTTAGTCCTCTTTTCAATTAAATCTTTATTCGGAATAGAACATTGGCTAATTCCAATATTTTTTGTATAAGTTGTTTTTTTTATTCTAACCCCAGCTTTTGAAAAAAAAACGTCTCACATAAAAGCTATTGAAATTTAACAATTTTTCACCTCGAATAAAAATTTGATTCAATGCAGGAATAGGCCCTAATGATTTAAAAAATATGTCAATCTAATATTTATGGAGTAAAATGACAATTAAATTTTGAGGTTGGCTTCTGTTCCCAAAACAATTACAATTGACATTTTCTTTTTTATCAATAACTTTTGGAAACATTCTGTCAAAAAAGCACATACGAGCTATATTTTATTTTTCTTACAGAAATCTGGAATTTGTTAATATTCTCAATGTAGCTCGTGGCGGTCTAGGCTGGAACAGTGTAGCGCCATGAATTATTTCCACACGGGTACCGGAGCTAAAAAAATGTATTTTTAAAAGGTTGATTGTTTTCGAAATTCTGTTTAAAACAATACCAGGTTGAAGCCAATTTGGCTAGTTTTTAAGTAGATATTGTAAAAATAGTGTAAATTTCAATGTTTTCTTAAATTTCCAATTTTGAATTTTTGAATTTTTGAAGCCTTTTTCTCACTATCACAACTGCTTACGAGTATTAATCGTAAAAAATATTTTTTCGAATTGCAAGAACTTGAATTTCTAACAAAAAAGTTGAAAAAATTGAAATACTATTTTTAGCAACAAAAATATTTTTGTAAAATATATGAAACATATAATCATGAGTTTTCTATGTAATTTCCTCAAAATATATATTTATTTAGCTTTCATTCTGATTTGCTTACAGTTGACTGTTTTGGAAGTTATTGAAAATTTAAGAAAACATTGAAATTTACACTATTTTTTCAATATCTACTTAAAAACTAGACAAAAAGGCTTCACCCTGGGCTTATTTTAGACAGAATTTCTAAAACAATCAACCTTTTAAAGAGACATCTTTTTATCTCCGGTATAATTAAAGCGATAAATAAAAAAAACGGTTTTTCTAAGTGAACCCAAACTTTTTACCGGTAGTGTAGTTTGCAATTATTAAAACAATTTTCATTTGCTTAAAAAATTTTCCTATAAAGCTTGAAAAGTGACTATTTTCTTGGATCAATGACGCCGTTGGTGCATTTTACAAGTGCTATATTTTTGAAAGACAGTTTGCAATTATTTAAGCAATTAATAGTTACTCACATGTGTATTTTCATAGGAAAGGTGGAGAAATTCTAGTTTTTTCTAATCGCTCACGCTATGTCGCTTATTATATAATTTTAAGAAAAATTATCCAAATGAGGTCAAAATTAAATGTGTTGATTTTCTGAAAACTCAACATTCCAAGTTGCACCCAATAGTGAACAAGCAACCCTATATAAATTTCAATTCCTAAAGTTAATATTTCAAAATTTCCAGATTTTTGCGATTTAAAAAATCATTGAATGCTTCCTGCTTGTAAATATGCGTATCCTTTCTTGTTTAATGATTTAATTGTTGCATTGCAACTGGTTTGTTTGATTGCAACTGTTGATTGAAATTGATTGCAACTATTCAGTTTTTGAAACTCAAAGAAAAAATGTCAACACTTTTGAATTTATATGGCACAACCGTAACGATAAAGTTATTGATGGAAGTTTATTCGATTAGAACCATAACAATAAAATTATTGATGTTAAATTTGTTCTACCCACTGGCCTATAAATTGTTATAAAAACGAAAAAAACAAGCTCAGTTGGATTCAAACCGGGATTAAGATATGAAATTTTTCAGTTTTTACCACTTTTTTTCCGCGGCATTTTGAAACATTTATCAGGTGGTGTGAATTTGACTTAGATCTCTGAATAGATAAATCATGGCATTTTTAATTAATAATTTTTATTTATTAGTTTATTAGTATCATATTTTATTTATTAGTCATTTTTATTTAATCAGGTACTATTTATTGGCTGTGTTAAAAAACAAACTATTTTCTGCTCTCTAAAGCATTTTCTATGTTTTCGAAGTGAAAAGGAACTAGGACGGACGTCCGTTTGTCTAGAAAGTTTGTTGGATTCAGTCGTTATGAAGCCACGTCAAGGTGTCAATTAAAAGCAATGTAATCTCCGTTGAACGTGGACAATAATCGGTTTATTGATTTCAATTCGTTTGTACTTAAGGCAACGTACACTACCATTATCTCGGGGAATATATAATACTTCTCAAACAAATAAAAAAATGATTGTTTCCTTATAGAGCGAGATTTTTAATGACGTCAATTTTCAAATATATCTTTTTGATTATAATTGATGAGTCTAATTGGTAGCTCAAATCGATTTTAGGTCTGATAGGATTTTTACAGGGTGTTCTTAGGTTAGGAAAAACCTGAAAATCAGGAAAAAGTCAGGCAATTATTTTGGTCTGGGAACAGTGAAGGAGTTTGAAAAAATTGCAATAGTGAAGAATAATCAGCTGTGGCACAGTCACTTTTAGTCCATTTTTTCAAATTATATTTTGAATTTTCTTGGATACTTTTCAAATCTTTTTTGGGTGTTCTCGAAGTAGCTACGGAATTTTTAATAGATTTCAGTAAATTGAAGAAATTGCAAAGGTTTTTAAACATGCTTGACTTTTTTCAATTTCAATGAATTTCCAAGAGCTTTAAAAAGTTTTCAGGGGCTTTAAAGGATTTTTAATATTTTAGGGCATTTTAAAAGATTCCAATGGTTTTAATGATAGTTGTTTATTTTAGTAGTTTATTAAACTGGAAGAAATTTCCCAAAAGGACTTGGACCAATTATAACTATGTACTTTGTTCGTGCAGGGTCCTTTCCAAGGATTTCGATTATATCAATAGATTTAAAGGAATTTTCATGAAGTTGTAAAGAATGTCGGAAAATATAGAATAATTTTGTTAGACCCACATATAAATAAGGGTGTAAGATGTTTTAACAGATTCCAAGAAATTTTTCATTGATTTTAGTAACTTAATGCGATTTCAGAGGATTTGAAATATTTAACGGAATTTTAAAAGATTCTAATGAATTTTCAAGACTTTTATGAACTTTGAAGGGATTTCCAAAGGTTTCAAAGGATTCTAAAATTTTTAAGACTTTTAAAAGATTCCAAGGATTTTAATGATTTTAAGGGGCTTAAAAAAATTGCATGCTGTTGTAAAGATACGATTTCCGAGGATTTCAGTGATTTTAAGTGATTTTAAAATCCCTTTAGGTATTATAATAAATTTTCCAGTATTTAAGAATATATCATATTCCATGTAATTTAACGGAATTTTAGAATATTTTAGTGGTTTTCAAATATTAATTTACAGTAATTAAAGTATTTTCTGGGAATTCAAATATTTTAAAATATTTTAAGGGATTTCTAAAGATTTCAAAGACAGATTCCAAGAAATTTTTAATTGATGTCAGTAGTTAGAAGGAATTTAAAAGAATTTAAAATATTTTAAGATATTTTAAAATAATCCAATAGGCTTTTTAAAGAGACATGCATGAAGGACTAATTTTATTAATTTTAATGGATTTCAAAAAAATTGCATGTGGTTGTAAAAAATCTCGTAAGATATGGAACGATTTCACAGGTCGTATAAAGTTTTAAGATATTTAAAAAAAATCCCAATGGATTTTAAAAGATTTCCGAGGATTTAAATAATTTAATCGGATTTTAAAAGATAACTAAAGCTAAAGGATATCATTGAAGAAAAGTAAAGAAAAGAAAGAAATAAAAAATAAATGATAAAAGTTGAAAAACTAAATTAAACTTCCACTAAAGTAAAATATCACTAAAGGACCACTGAAGTTATTTTTATCAATTTTCCAGAATTTTCCAAAATGTCTTCAAATTTTTTAGAATTTCACGAGATTTTATAAAATATTTTAATGGATTTCAAATAATTCATTTGATAATTTATTTGCCAGAAGTGAGGGATATTGTTATATGATTTAAAAGATTGGAAGAGATTTTCAAATATTTGTTGAAATTAATTTGGAATCTTATTAATTTGCTCTGAATTCTTTTAGATTTTTTGCAATTCTCATGAATTTTTTTAATTTACTTGAATTCTAAATTCACTCAATTCCAGTTAACTCAATGGATTTTTTTCTTTAATTTTTGTTTTATTCACCTTTAATCCCTAAGCATTTCATCAGATTCTTTTCCATTCCCTTGCATTTTCTGAACTCATTTCCAACTTACTTCTCTTAGATTCCCCTTAAAATTCTCTAAATTCACTCGAATTTTACTGAAGTCATTGGCATTTTGCCGATTATTTTTCAATTAAGTTGAATTCTTTTGTATCTAATTTGAATTGTTCTGAATAAGTACTTATAAATCGAGTTCTCTTTAAATATTTTGCTAAATTTTTCAGTTTTAATAGGTTACATTTTTCAAGCAAATTAGGCTATGACTGCGCCGAGAATAATCGAATAAAAAGGTATAAATTTAATCGACATTTTTAAACTTTGCATGAAAGATTCAACAGTTCCACAGTTTTCAACCACATGTAACAACAAACGCGTCTGGTACTACTTTTTCGTGGAGGAAAGGTGCTTTAATTTTGAAAAATAGCTAAATTGTACATTTGTTTATAATGAGTATTCATAAAATAATAAATTTTGGAAATTTCTGCGACACTTTAAATAAGAATCTTTCAGTATGACTCTATTAATGCATTTTGGCAAAAAAACTTAGCATTTATGAAAAAAATGGCTAAATTATGTATTTTGTTCATTATGATTTTTTATAAAAATACAGGTATTATTCAGTGGTAATTCATGTTGACTATAAACTTTCCAGTATGTGTCTAGCAATAATTTTACGTGAAAGAATAATCTTTATATAATCAAAATTGTCGAAACAACTTCTATGTTTTGATTATTTGATAAAAAACATTTCTGTGTTGAAATGTTGTCACAGGCTTATACTGCCCAACATATCGAAGGCATTTTTGGTTAGAGTTGGTTTTTTTTTATTTGATCATTTTTGCACGGGGCTGTCCTGGTATATATCATCAGTCACGAACGCATTTTTATAATGCAATCAAGAGATCTGATGAGAGCAGTCTGCCCAGACATATGGGACAAAGCCTGGTTTTTACCCCATCATTGACGGACTGGGTTGCAGTCAAGTACACGATGGGGGGACCTACAGCTTAAGGTGGGTTCCGAACCACCAGAACCTCAGTAAAGGTACATTGAAAAATTTCTAGAGGTACGGGCTCAGGGATCGAACCCCGGACCTCTGAGGTGAAGTCCGAGTGTCTAACCAACTGAGCCACCGAGGCTATTATTATTATGATTATTATTATTATTATTATTATTATTAAACTTTTATTCGGGTAAACCCAAAGATACATCATAGCCACGGACTAAGTTAAGTGACTGATGAGATTAGAATGTTATAACTTAATTCAAATAATTTAATACTATGGTTGAAACCTCCTGCGATGATGTTGTAGGTATACAATTACGAGCGGCCACGAGCTTTGGAGGTGATAACAGTCACCTCTGGATGCTTTCTTAGAGCTACCATTATTATTATTATAATTATTACTATTATTAAGAAAAAGTAAGCATATCGATCATCTTCTTCCGGTTGAAAAACACCGAAAATTCACAATTTGATCAATTGTGTGTGGGTATTTGTTGTACGACAAATAGATACAGAGATAAAAAAATCTTGAAAATGGGTGGAAATACTTTTGAAAAATGGAAAATTTTGCATAACATTGAGCAAATTTATTTGACCTTTGGAAGCTTTATGCTATTACGTTTTTCGTACAATAATGAGAAATTTAGAAAATTCAGTTTCAAATTTCGTAAATTTAAGATACGTTACCGGAAATTTCATATATTTTTCCGTCACTTTTTTAACGTAGTGACTTTGTAAATTCCAGAGTTTATCAGTTAATTACAAATAAATGCATCTATAGTGAATTCGCAGCAGTATTTTCTTTACAATTCGTAATTAAATGCATGTTGAAAAATCATATTATTACAAGGGAAAAATTGTACTGCAAAATAAAAATGTACTTTTTAGAGTATTTGAAATATTTTTTTAATAATTGATTTACAAGAATGGAGTCATTTTTAATCATTACATTTTTTATGACGACATTTATGTTGTCCATTAGTGATTGATTGGAGTGAGGCCTTTAGCGGTATAATGAAGCACCATGAATATTCGTAACAATCAGTTTCGAATTAGATCGTAATTTTGCAGACGAGGCTTTGGCAAATTAGCAAATTTTGCTACCCATCAATTTACCAAATTACAAGCGATAAATGTCATTTTCAGTCGCGAAACAGCGTTTCAATGTATAATTACACGTATTGACTCTGTAAATCGATGTTTACCGAATTTGTTTAATTGCCTGTTTTCGTTTTAAAATGTATTTTCTTTTTTGTTGTGGCTTTTAAACCAATTAAATGCTCGCAAGTCGGAACGTGTCTTTATAGGATTTCACGCTTCGCGCTCGATAAGGTATTTACCACGAGCTTTGCGCTCGGTCTTTTCACATACCCACGTTTGTGCATAGAAAATCTGAAAATAAAATCCAAAACATTGAAAACTGTTATTTGGTAATTATTGTGAATTCTCTTTGACTTTCACGAATATATTCTTAACATTTGATGAATTTAAAATACGATAACTCACTTGGAAATAAATTTATTTTCAAGGGAATACATCACCTGAGAATTTTTTTTTAACACAAAATTCAAGAATTTCTCGAGTTTTGTACTTCGACTTTAACTCATGGCATGAAATAGGAAAGTTGCAGAAAAAGCTGAAATTCACAGGAAGAAATCTCTATAATATCTTGTCATTAATTTGAGCTGAAAATTTTTTTACATCTTCACGGTTCCCGAGATGTGACTACCATAAATGTCCAAGTGCGTCTGTGTCGACTTCCATTTGTTCCCTGACTGAATATTTTGTTGGTTACTTTTTTTACATGAAACTTTAAAAATGTAAAAAAATGAATTATTATTTAAGCAACTTCCATAAATAAATGCAGATTTTGCTTATTACTCAACCAATAGTCCCAACTCAACTTTTTTAGGGAGTCAATTAAGAATGTCTTTTTGATAACTCTTTGCATCAATATTTTGCAAATTTACAAGAATTGATTATTTCAACGAGAGTAATCGGAAAAACATTACTTGTCGATTTCGTAAACAACAATTGAGTGTATTTATTGAAAAATAGCTAAACTCTGAATTTTTAAATGAATATTTATTTACCTACCGGCGGGCGCGTGGCCTCACTCAGTGTTGCAAATTTTCAAATATATCGTGAGGTTAAACTATTTGATGTTTTTTATCTAAATAATCACTTCCCTATACAATAAACCCCATCTTTTGTTAGAAAAATTGGAATTTTTGATTAGCCGCACAGAGTGCGGTACGCGCCCGCTTATGTGAGTCTCAAAGGCGCGCCCGCCGGTAGGTTTATAAAAAATTGTTTAAGTAAACGAAAATTGTTGTATATTTACAACGTATCGTAGCAAAGAGTTATCGAAAAAAAATTCTTAGATGATTCCGTAAAAAAATTAAGTCTGTTCGTTAAAAAAAAGCCAAACTCATCATGTCAAAAAGTCATCGCAAAGACATGTTTGTTGATTTCGTAAAAAATTAAGCCTATTATATGAAAAATAGTCAAAAGTCTAAACTTTTTAATGGAAACTGTATAAATAATTAATATAACTCTTGTGTATTTGAAAATTATCATCGCACAAAGTCACCAACGAGACATCTAAATTGATTCGGTAAAAACTTGAGCGCACTCTTTAAAAAATAGCCAAACTCTGAATTTGTTTGTAAAAATGGTTTGAATAATTAATCCTTCATATTTGTACCAACTGTACTATATGGTATCGAGGCATGGAATTATGAAGAAAAAGATAAGAATAAAATTAACGCCATTGACATGAGATTCTTTCGCATAATATGTATAAAAACTCTGATGGACAAAGTGAGTAACGAGATAATTCTCAAAGAATGTGGTGCAGAAGAGACGCTGGTAGACACATGGGAAAGAAATCGGTTAAGATGTTTCGGGCATCTTGAGAGAATGCCAAATAAATGACTAACGAAACAAGTGTATCGAGGTAAAGTAAATTGCAGCGTGCCCAGACGCAGATCAGGGAAAGAATGGTTAGAATGTGTGAATGAGAGCCTAGTTAGAAGAGACATAAGAAGCCACAGAAACGCGAGAGCCTGCATGAAAAAATGCATGGACGTAAAAGAAGCTAGAGAAGTATGCCAGGACAGAAAACTATAGCGGCAGTATTGCGGAACGAACGTGTCATTTAAATAAATAACACGAGAATTCTGGATCAATCTAAAAATTGTATATCCCTTCCGCACATTACTCCCTTCCCTACCGAGTGAGTCACGCCTACCCCGAAAGGGAAATGCCTTAATGGTGTAATAATAATAATAATAATTGGAAAATGACTTTTTGCATCAATTTCGATCCTTGGGTAGATTATAAGGGAATAATACAGAAAATATCGGAACAATTTAGCAAAACACTATAGAAAATTACCTTTAAAATTAGAAATTATCGAAATTTAATGTCTTTTTTTAGCAATATTTTTTATTAAATTTATATTTTTCCTTCAACCTAGGCGTATTAGATGAAGAAGTCTATTAATTTTCCCGTCATTTTGAGTGGAAAAAAAATTATTAATCAATGCAAATTTTAAAAAGCTTCTCGAATTTTATTTCATTCGTTTTGGCTAAAAATAGTTTTTTTTAAATTAATTTTTTTAACTGCAAACGTAACTTTTCCATTTTTTCCGAAAAATGTATCTTTTTTGATATACGCACAATCTTGTTGGTTAAAAGTTCATCTGTTTTGTTGAAAATTTAACTATTCCATTGAAAGTTCATATATTTTGTTGAAAAATTTGTTTGCGGGTAGGAAATTGATCTTTTGAGTTGACAATTTAACTATTCCGTTAACAATTTTGATTTTTGGTTGAAGATTCTTCATTTTTGTTAAAAATTCTTTTTCTTTTGTTAAAGAATTCAATTATTTTGTTAAAAGTTCGTTTTTTTGGTTAAAAATTAATTTTTTCTATTCAAAATGTAGCTGTTCCATTTTTGCAAGAAAAATGATCATTTTTAGTTGAAAATTCACTTATTTTGTTAAAAACTTGTCTTTTTGCGATTGAAAATTTATTTACTTTCGTAGAAAATGCATATTTTTGTATTGCAAATTCAAATTTTGTGGAAACTCAACTTTTCTGTTAAAAATTCCTCTTTTTGGTTTGAAAATAAGTATTTTTTCGTTGAGGAATAAAATAATTTGTTGCAAATTCATATTTTTTGGTTTAATTAAACTGTATTTGATTAAAAATGAAAATATTTTTTGGTGGAGATATTGAAAATGTTACAAGATTAGAATTATAATCTTTAACTTTGAATGTTAATAGCATATAAACTAAAAAAATTGACACGGCAAAGTTAAGGAATTCTGAAAATGAAGTTTTCCGGTCACTCTAGAAAAAAGTCAGTAAACCTCACCAGAATCTGATATGAAAATTTTAATAACTAACTTTTATTTAAAAACTACTGATGTTGAAAATAAATTTGTATTTTTTAAAACAAACGTGACAATTTAAATAGTTTAAATATCCTTGAATAAATTATGTTTTCTCAAATGGGAAAATTTTTTTTTTCAAATTTGTCTAAAAATAACATATTTACACGCAGAAAAAAGAAATGTAATATTTACTTATCAAGAATTGTAAAGGGTTTCTTGTAACCGTAAGGATATAAACTGCTCTTAATAAGAGGTTGAAAATGTCAAAATCACTTAGAATTTCGTAAATGTCACAATGAAATTAAGGTTAATTCAACGGTTATCCTTCAGTAAAATAAACGTCTATTCCATCATATTACATACTGAACGACATGTAAAATCCACTGAACTGAGCTTACAATAGTAGTGCAGTGTACATTACCGAAAGATCGGTACATGCTACCGATCCGATCGGTTCTCGCCCCTAAAGTCGCAACGCAACCTATCCGCGCGGAGCACCGGGTGAATTCACGACGTAATCGGCAATGAATGGATTGCATCACCTAAAAAACATTCCTTTTTGACATTTTTCTGTGACAGTCCTCACATTATTCCATATTCCCACTTTGCAAGGAAGGGGTTTTATAAAAATAATACAATTTTGTATGGCACAACTTATTCACAGATCGCGTACACTTGCGAGTTTATTGGAGCTAGACGTGTTTTTGTTCCGTGACTGTCTCAGCTGACATATAGATATGATGTGAATGCTAGAACTTTTGTTGTGTGCCGCGATGGCATGGTTGCGTATTCAGAAGTCGTTCCCGAGGTCATCATACTCAGTTACAAATGCATTTCAAAATTATTTTACAGATCGCAACTCGCATACTATAGTGCGTAGTGATTAAGACTGTTGACATGCGTGTTTAGGTTTATGCGTTCGAATCCCTCCATTGTGTGCGAAATTTTAATTGTATTATAAGCATTATAACTTACAAATAACGATTAAATATAAGTATATCCGAAAATATTTATAAGAAATAACCGTGCGCTTATTTATTAATTATTTTTCAGCAATACTTTTTCACAATTTATAGTGCTGTCTTAACTGTAGTCTACGCCGATAACAGAATTCAGATCTCTTTATATTATTCGTTAAAGTTACATGATAATTCGTAATTGTAGCATCCAGGAACTGTACAGAATAGCGACTGGGTACTAGTTACCATCATTGATAGTCACACTTATTTTCTTATAATTGTAACGTTTACTGAACTGTCATGTTGTCCATATACGTATTAGGAAGATCGGTAGATTTAACTTGGATTTCAGTCAAAAGTAAGGTTCTTTTTCTGCGTGTGTGACTCTCCCGCACGCTGAAAAAAGAAATGTAGAATTTACTAATCGAGAAATATAAGGTGTTTTAAGTAACATCAACAGTAAAAATAGTGTTTAATAAGGAGGAGCAAATGTCAGAATTACTTAGCGTTTCGTGATTGTAACAATAAAATTAAAGAGAACTTAGCTCTCATTCGTTAGTTATATAAACCATTACTCTATACCCCGATAGCCCGATCGGTACACGATCAGTCTCATTATAATCCATTCGTGAATTTCACGAATGGAGATTTAATATAAGTAAACTCGAAACTATCGAATGGTGCTCTCCTTTCGAAGGCCACCTTAATATTTTGAATTACCAATTAAGTTATTTTAATTTAAAATTAAAGTACGACATGCACGAAAAGAAGAGGTTTCAGACTACAAAATTTAATTATACTTTTGAGAAACGTAAGATTATTGTAGATGGTATCAGTTTCGAGGAAAAGGTTAATTTTTTTATGAAAAAAATGGATGATAACCAGAAATATTTTAATGAACAATTTTAATTTCTTGCAAAAAATTTTGTCTATAAAACTTTTTAACAAATTAGAGAAACTTTTTTCGCAAAAAGATTCTCTACAACTTGACATTTTCGAATGCTTCCAAAGAAAATCAGCGGGAAATGACCTATGATTTACGATTTATTAATATTTTACTGTAAATAAGTTCAATTTTCTGTCAATTGCATTACTTCTTGAGAAATTAGAGAAGGTGGTTGTAGATAATATTTTCGCCGAAAAATTGAGCTATCATTTATTCAATCGTTTTATTTTTTCAAGTCTGTTAAGAAGCAATATAGACCAAACAACTTTTAAACAAAAATGAAAAGTTTGGAATTAAATATTTCTGGTTATTTTAAATATTATTTACAGAATATGCATTTAATTAATTTTTATTATTAATTATTAATTTCGACCTAATGGACATTTTTATAAGTTGACATGTCATTGTTTATAATAAAAAAGAAAAATCACTTTGTTTAGCATTTTAAACTTCGCGCGAAACCAATTAGATGCCGAATGTGATGCATGCGCAGTGTAGTAACTAGCTCTTGTTGGAATCCCTACGGCCTACACAATTGGCATTTTGCATTTTGATTGTACTACTTGACTCTAAAATTCATGTTATGAAAATTTGTCCTTAATGAATGTGTATAATGAATGTATTATTAATACAGAATCAAAGTTTCAATAACAGAATCGATTGTATCACATATTTTATTCTCATAATCTAAAAACATTACAATTTTGTGCATACTGCAATTCATTTCTTGTCCATAGAATTGATAATTCTAACTCAACATTAAATCGAAAAACCTTGATTTTTTAAATAATAATTGAAAACAAAAGAACCTGATAAATTTCATCATATAATAATATTTGACTCAACTAATGGTAAATATACTAATTTTACCTGAAACAATTTAATTAATTATTAATGTATTTGAGGTTAGGTTTCAATAAGCCCGCAGAGTGTAATTACTTACTCTCATCTTCCTCGCGCAGGTTTCGAGGTATACTGGCTGGTGTTTGGTGCCTCCGAACAAGTGGCTTACTCGCATTATGCATTTTTAATCAATGATAGAATATTATAAACGAGTAGTATGTATACAAATTTCACTGCACTATCAGAAAACATCAAGCGGCACTAGTTCTGCGAGCGTATCGCGATGACGTTTCAGTAGGAAATCGGTATGGCCCGGTCAGGCCCACGAATGGGCCATAGAGTTCTACCGATCAGAGCCACATCGAGAAATCTGATCGGCGCCAGATCGGTGTTAAGTAGGGTGACCATAATTAAATTTCAAAAAGTAGGACGAAAAGCTTTGAAAAATGAGGACAAAGTAGGACAACAATTTATTTAAAAAAGAAAACAAAGTAGGACAAAAAAGTTTGAAAAAGAGGACAACGTGCATAGGACCGAGAAATTCGAAGAAAAAAATACAAAGTAGAACAAAGTAGTTGGAGAACGGGAAAAAGTAGGGCATAGTAGAATACAAAGAATTATATACAAAAGACATTTTTCCAATTAACTGTTTTATTAAATCTTATGAACATCTAATATTTTTTTAACCCTGATACATTCTAATTAATATCACAAATGCACATATAAATATTTTCCGTATAGTAGGAATGTTTTATAGTACTTTATCTTGTAAATTGACGCAGAAATCGTTAGATGGTATTGGATGATAATAGTGTGTAAAAAAGGTCCAAAAGTTGATTGAAAAATAAAAATGTATAACTGGAAAAATTCGGACAAAAACCGGACAAAGTAAAAAATCCTGTAGGACAACTCACACAAGGCCTAAAATGAGGACATGCCCGGGGAAATCCGGACGGATGGTCACCCTAGTGTTAAGTTTGAAATCGGGCGATTTCTGCACGGGATAGTATTTTCCACATTTAAGATATGTGAATTTCACTGAACTCAGATTACAAAGTGATGCAGTTGACATTTCCAAAGGATCAGTAGATTTTACTGAACCGACTGTCGTGAGAACGTAACCTAATTGCGCAAATGACGTGTATGCCGGTCAGGTTATCTGCCGCAACGATGCCAAATTCTAGAATCAACGAGCTTTTCAAACCACAGAAGCCGCTGTTCACAGTTTCTCGCGTTTCGTGCATGTTTTTGCATCATTTTCTCTTAACTGCTTATCAGAATTGAATCTTTCAAAGTTCATGTTACCGCATGATTTACGCGTGTGCCGATCGGATATATCTAAAACATCCAAATCACCGTCGAAGCAAATATAAACAGTTTTTCAAGGACTTCGTGGAAGTTGCCGAATGTTTATTTCATCGGTCTCGTATTTGTTCAAATATTACATCGTTCCAACTTTCAGATAAAATGGATGATTTAGTGCCAAGATTCTTAGATGAATGGGGTCTTGGATGTCTACGAGAAAACTTTGAAAGTAAGTGGATATTATTTTCTGTTCTTGAACAAAGATGTCCTTATTTTCCTAGGTTATGAACTACAAAGAGACTTTATTTTAATGTATTTCATTGCTATGTTGAAAAACTTTATCTTTCTTCGAACCATGAGCTATTTAGAAAAAAAATAGTTTTTCCTTCGGCTGCAAACTTTTTTTTGTTTTTTACTGAAGATTTTATTATTCCAGTTAATTATTCTATTGTTTTAGTTAAAAATCCATCTTTTTGGTTGAACATTAATCTTTTTCAGTACAAATTTAAGTATTCAATTTTTAATTCAAACCTATCTTTTGTAATTGAAAACTCATCTTTTTCATTGAAATGAAACTTCTTGATTAAAAGTCCACTTTTTTGGTTAAAAATTTAATTACTCTAGTTAAGAGTTAATCATTTCAGCTCATAATTCATCTTTATGGAAAAAATTCTGTCATTTTAGTTGAAGATGCATAATTTTCGTTAAAAATGCACCACTTTCTTTAAAAGTGTAAATCTTTTTTTTAAGTTAGTTTTTTTGGTAAAATTACTTTTTAAACAGACAATGTAGCCATTCAAATTTAGTATTCCATCATTTTAGTTGAAAATTTATCAGTTTGGTTGAACATAAATTTTTTAACACAAAATGTAACTGATCCATTTTTAGTTAAAAATTTATCGATTTTAGTTGAAAATCTATGTATGTATTTTCTTAAGAATTTATCTTTTTTGGTAGAGATCTTGGTTGAAAATTCACCTTTCTGCTTGAAAATTAAATACTTTGTCTGCAAATGTTTGTCTATCTTGACTGAAAAATCGTTCTTAGTTGAAACTCAAATCTTTTTCATTTGAAATATCTGTAATATAGTCACAGCTTCCTCCTTCGATTAGATAAGCAGCCCTATATATTTGAGGGCTTCAGGGCCACTAGTTTAGTTCTAATCTTGACTTTA
>NC_046660.1:84305048-84313885 GCF_010883055.1 Belonocnema kinseyi
TCTTGACTTTACTCTGTAACCAACGAAATAAAGGCACGTGATATCTCGTTAGAGATATCACATATTTTTAAAAACTCATTTGAGCCTTTTTTAATATAACATATCAGCTACTACATTTTTCATTCAAAATTTATCTACTTTGTAAAGAAAATTCAATGACTTGGTTTAAAGTTAAACTCGTTTTTAAAAAATTATTTGATTTGTTTGAAGATTCATAATGTTGATTGAAAATCCATCTTTTTCGTCGAAAAATGAGCTTTATTTTAAAATCGTTTTTTCTTTGGCTGTAAATTGATTTTTTAAACTGGAACTTGAATTTTTCCATTATTTTAATAAAAAATTCATCTCTTTGGTTGAAGATTGATGTTCCCAACTAAAAATTTAATTAGTCAATTTTTAACTTAAAAATTATATTTGTGGTTGAAAAATCATGTATTTCGTAAAAATGAACCTTCTTGATTAAAATTTCACCTTTTTAGTTAAATATTTAATTATTCTATAACTAAGAAATGATAATTTTAATTAAAATTCATCCTAATGTTAAAAATTCAGTCATTTTAGTTGGAGATCCATAATTTTAGTTAAAAATTTATAATTTTCTTTAAAAATGTAACCCTTTTTTAAATTCGTTTTTTTTTTGGTCAAATTTCTCTTTGAAACTGCATGTGAGATTTGGTTTTCAAGTGTTTTATATTATTTGGCATCGTTCAAGATTGAACTAAATAAATATTTATAATTTTAAAAATTTCTAGAACGATTGAACTGTATTTTTAAACTTATTTTTTATGCGAATTTTTGAGGATATAAAATGTTCACGTTTTAGACTTAAAAATTTTAATTGTTCCGTGAGGGCAACCGAGCTGGGCTCCCTACGGGGGCTCTCGTAGCCTTTCCATGCATGGATCACCCATGAGGAGCCCTGCCGGGGGCCATCATCCTAAGAGGGCTAAACGGGGCTTTTTCCACAAGGGATGCCTTCATATTTAAATTAATTAATTTCCGGAATTATTAATAGACGGCAGTTGACTTAATACCGTTCATTTACAATATTTAACAATTTTATTTTAAAAGTTTCGAATTAAGAAGAATTCTACCCTTTTAAAATACAGTACGAAGCAAAGTTTGCAAGTTTTTAAACATTGAGAAGTGCAAGCACACGAAAACCTTTATCAAATGAACTATAATTTATGTTAGTTTTCTTTTTCTCTGCATGATCTTTTATCAATAATTTAAAATATTTATTTTATTTTTTTATAAAATGGAAATTTTGTTACAACTGAAAAAAATGAATATTTTTAAATATTTATATAAGACTATTTCTAAAAAAAGTAATCAACGTCATTTACAATTAATTATAAAATCTAGTCAACACTGTTACCAAAAATAAATCCAAAAACAATTGTTTGTAATTTTTGTTTTTGTTTTTGAGACTTTATATACTCAACTCTGTACCATAAATTATGACCTATTTCATCTCTCTATTTGATAAATGTATTGGTAAAAATAAATGTAAATTTTCCGAGAAAATGGTGCTTAAAGAGACCACTATTTTTTGCCTTATTGATACAGTTTTAAATATTTTTTTATGTTTCATTAAAACTTTCAACTCTTGTAAAGTAAATCAGTAAAATTCGTCACAATAAAGTAAATCTTTACGATTTGAATAATCTGTCTAGGGAACAAAATAGATACAGAAGCATTCCTTTCATTGATGGATGACCAGATAAAAGAATTGATTCCATTAGTTGGTGATCGTAGTAAATTCTACAATAAATATAAGCTAAATATAAGCTAAAAGTCTGTAGAAGATTTACGATGGCTGCAGCATAACGACGATGAAATGGAAACAAGGGAAAGATGAAAAAAAAACGGTTCTTAAAAGATTGTGCCAAGGAAGGACTCTTACAATTGAGCAATATTGCAACACGTATAAAGCTCTAAAGCGTCCATTTGGACACGCTTTGGTAAAAAATTGATTCTAATATTAATAACTGTACGTAAATTCTTGAATTTTAGTGTCCGGAATATAACAAGTAATAATACATTTGTTTACAGATTGAAATTGATTTCACCTCTACGTTGGGGGAGAATCTAAGTTTATTTACGAAGTGGCCAACTTTGTCTAAAAAATTAATAGCTTTTGCTCATTCTCGTAAAGAGGTTTATATTAAACAGCTATTAAAAGAAAATAAGCTTGGAATTAAAGAAGGCAAATTTCACGCTCTTAATACTAATCTTAAATATTTGTAATCCTGTTTCTTTTTTTTAATTTGAGGTATTTTTACAGGCAACATTGATGCACTAGCCTTATTGCTATTGCCTTTCCTGCTCAAAATCAATAATGTCAAATCAAAGAAGTCTGGAGATCGCTGGAGACCTTCTACGCAAGAGGTTCAAAGGGGTTTCTTAATTCACGTGCAGGTATATATTAAATATTATTGTATAAATTAAATAAATTTCATTTTTGTGTATTGATAATACCGTAACTTGTAAGCGGTACATTAGGTCCTAATTTTAAAGCTAATGAATATTTTTCTGATTGTATTTGGTCAATCACTAAAGTTAAAAATTAACTTTATTTGATATGATAGTATATGCTAATAGGAAAATGTGTTGTACGTATTTCAGAGTATCGAGGAGTTACCAGAACTGTTGCGAGAGAGAGAAATAATACTAGATAGGTACAAATTACCTAACCAACCGATTCCTATTCTTATTGGATTGCTTGACAATATTGTCAGCTCTCAGGTTATGGTAAATCAACACTTTTATTCGCTGCCTATCCCATTGAAAGCAATCGATATTTGCTACAAGACATTTTTTGTCTACGAAGAATCATATCAGTGTGAACAAATTAATGTGCCAACTAGAAAAGTAAATTCGTATCAGAAGAATACTCCAAAGGCATTTTATTAAAGTTCGAATTGATAAAATAATTTGTTAAGCTACTGATTCTAGTCTCTGTTGTTTTTAAAATAAATTAAAATGCTTTGCTTTAAATGCGATTATGTGACGGATTCTCTAAATCATTATTTATTACATTTAAAACATTTTCACAATTTAAAAAATAATGATGTTTATAAATGCAGTGGCTTAACTTGCGAACGTGTTTACAATGACCTGAATTCTGTTAGAAAGCATTTAAATTTAATTCATAATGTTGGTCAAAGAACAGCTCATAATACTGCTTCTCGGCAAGGTGTGTTCGGGAAGAAGTCTATGTGCAAAGAAATGTGGATGGTTGCACATCTAGTATAAATACAGACAGGTGAAGCTCCAAATACAACATCCCCACTTCATGAGAATAAACCAGATAACAAGATTGAGGAAATTGATTTATTTTTAGAAGCTAGATCGCTTGTATTATCATTATATGACATTCTTTTATACCTAGAAACGTCGTGCAAACGGTTGTCGATGGGGTTAATTCATTTACAGAAAATGCTTATCAGCCATTTCTTAAACAAAAATTACACTCCGACTTGAATTTAACAGAGCAGGGCATTAATTCTGATAATATGTGCACTCAGATTGACAAAATAGTAGATAACATCCCAAATCCTTTTAAGTACTTAGATTCTGAATACAAGAGGTTAGCTTGTTTTGAAAAAACTGGTTCTTACATTGCACCTACTAAGCAAGCTCATTTTAGGGCCTGAAAGTGTGGAAAAATATGTTGACAGTCAGGTAGTATCTGAGCCTGCAGATGCTGAAGCACAATTAATTCCTTTAAGAAAAACTTTAAAAGCGATTCTGGAAATTCCTAATCTTCTTCAAGAAATGAAGATGTATCTAAAAGAAATATTAAGTGATGATTCGTCGATTGCTAATATCATCCAAGGAAAACTATGGAAAGATATAGTTAAAGACTTTGATGGTAAATTTTGTTTGCCTGTTTCTATCCATTTTGACGATTGGGAGTCAGGTAATGCATTAGGGCCACAGTCAGGTGATAACAAATTTGGAGTAGTTTATGCTAGTATCGCATGCTTAGCCCCAAAATACGCGTCAAATTTAAGATATACGTTTTTAATATTACTGTTCAGTTCTGATTACAGGCATCTCTATGGCAATCGTGCCGTTTTTGATATCATCATTAGAGAATTCAATTACTTACGCGAACATGGTATTCTAGTTAACGGTGAAAGAATTTCTTTTCAACTGATTTTAATTTTGGGTGACAAGTTAGGGTTGCACAATATACTGGGACTCACTGAATGATTTAGAGCTAAATTTCCATGCAGAATATGCAAAGCCTCAAAAGAAATTATAAAAAAATGTGCGTAGAAGATCCGCGTCTTTTTAGAACAAAAGGTAACTATGAAAGTGATGTTATAGAAAACAATCCTTCTGAACCCGGGGTAAAAGAGCGTTCCATTTGGAACGATATTTTCGGTTTTCATATTACTAAGAATGTCGCAGTTGATGAGATGTATGATTCTCGAGACGGTGTACAAACCTACGTAATGACGAAAGTAATAAATGACTTGATATTCGATTTAAAATCTTTCTCTTTAGAAATGTTAAATTTTCGGATTCAGGTGTTCCACTATGGTCGATTAGAGAAATCAAACAAACCGCCTCTTATCTCTTTGCAGAAAGCATCAAATGTTAAATTAAAAATGTCTGCTTCTGAAATTACTTGTTTTGTACGTTACTTCAGTTTAATGGTTGGCGCTTTAGTTCCCAGGAATAATTTTGTGTGGATGTTGCATTTGAAGTTGCGTAAAATAACTGAAATAATTCAGTCTCCTAAGATGCGTCACACTGATTCTGATTTATTGAAGCAGCTAATTATGGAACATCATACTATGTACCTAGATATTTTTAAAGATGATTTAAAACCTAAATTTCATTTTTTATTACACTATCCAGAACTGATTTCGTGGCTGGGACCTGTGGCTAACTGCTCATCAATGCGGTATGAATCAAAACATAAGGAATCAAAAAATACATCTAATATTTCTTGCAGCAAAGTAAATCTTCCTTACACTTTAGCCGTAAAGCACCAATTAAAATTCTGTTATTTCGTGCAAAATAATGTTGCAGGCCAAGATTTTTTTATTGGTCCTGTCATTCCTAATTACCGGTTCGATTTATTAGACTATAAATTATACTTTCCGAATTACAAATGTCCACAAGACATAACTTGTGTAAAATGGGCAAATATATGCGGAACAAATTATACTCCAGAAACAATAGTCGTAACAAAAGTCGAATCTGAAAATCCAACTTTTGGAAAGATTTGCTCGATATACATTATTAATAACACGGTTCACTTTTTAATAATGCCTTTGGAGTGTAAAAAATCCGATGAGCATTTTTATGCTTACGAAGTAAACGTGTTGGCAGGTAAAGGCAAAGATTTTGTGGTCACTTATAATGATCTGCCGTATAAATTTCCATGTCTTTTAGTACAAAAAGTATCAAAGACTTATGTAGCTAGTAGGATTTTAATATTATAAGCGTATTTTTAAGTTAACATTTAGTTTTAAAGTGTTTCAAATCTGAGTTTGGAAAAATTTTTATAATTCTACGAATTTCTTTGAATAAATTACTTTTGATTCCTACAAGAAAGGGATCTTCTTTTCGAAGTTAAATTTTCAGTTTAAAATATACTACAATATGTAATACTTAAGAGCGTCAAATTACGTGTGTACGGGTTTTTTTACCGTCATGCTTCAGAATTTGCAAAGTTTACTCCTTTTAAAAGCTTATTTTCATTTCCAGAATAATAAAATAAGGTATTGTATTAACTAGATCTTCAGTTAAAGAAAATCGCATTTGGGTAAGAAGTCATTATCATCCTGACGACGTCGTGAAGACACCCCTAAGACGTCCATGTCAGTTCAATTCATGTTCCAAAGACGTATTATGTCTTAAATACGTATTTTGGACATGAGTCTTTAAGAAATAAATCGGACTGACACAGACGTCCTCAGGATGACAATATCTTTTGCCCACTGGGATATTACTTGAACTAAATGTTCAGAAAAATAACTTACCGTCTACAGTGTGATAAAACAAATTAGTTATTCTATAAAACACTTCAATATGTAAAAACTGTACAGTTAAAATAATTTGTTCAAAATGTATTTATGCTGTTTATGATACATTAAATACATTCGTAATTCTAAAAAACAACTTTAACGACATTTACTGTAAAGTTTACTGCTTATCATGCTACTTTTATTTTTTATATTCGGTTAATTTTTACAGATTTGTAAGTAGTTTTTACATACGAAAAGCGTGTAAAACGCCGCTAAAGTAAGTTAAATTTACCGTTTACCATGCAATTCTTATTTGGAAAAACCAGTTAAAGTTACTGGCCTATCAGTTATTCTGACATTCGGGAAATGCGAAACGCACTACTAGGATCTGTAAGGTATACCGTTTAAATAAGTTAGATTTGTATACTTGGATCCGTTAAAGTGACAGAATGATAGGTATTAACTGCATTAAGGAACCGTTCAGGATAGCGAATGGATCGGTAAAATCTACTGATCCACAAGTCACCATCACTTAATAATTGATACTGGTAACCATTTACGACGGTTTTGTATACACAACAAATGTCATTTTTTGGGCCATCCTAATATACATCATTAGATTTTTTCTCCGTGTGACATCTAGGGGTGAGATACAGAGTTATTTTATCCTAATCTTGTTTAGAAGTGGACGCTCTCTTTAATTTGAGTTTTTTTTTAAATTGTTAAATTTTTAATCAAAGAAAGCTTTAATTTTGAAAGAGGATGACCACAAAATAGCTCTGCTTGCCACCCCTGATGCCAGATGATTGAGAAACCTCCTCTGAGAGGATAGTTGCGGGTCTATTTCAGCACAACGCATATCCAACAGAATAAGAAGCTTAGTATTTTTATTGATAACATTCTTATGGGTGTAAATACCCAGTAGATCAGGATATTGAAAGTAACACTTTCAGTTAAAAAGGACAACTGCATTTATACCGATACGCTTTTGTATATACAACAATAATGTGACGAATGTACGCATTTTAACGTGCGTATACAGAAAACCATTGGTATGAAATTTGTTGCGTTTCGGCTGAACAGTGAAAATTTTCATTCTGACCTAATTTTATTCATGTATTTTTGAGGATCGGCGTTTTACAGTTTATATTTTGTGAGCAAAGAAATAATAATGACATTTGCGCTTATCGCAATCACCAACTTCAATTGCATTTTTCTTGCAAACCGATTTTTTGGAGTTGCAACTTCAAAGTCGCTGCGGCCACTCGACTTCGGTTTGCTTTGGGCTTGAAGTGTCACGAATTTATTATTGTTGAGATACAACAATAATGTAACGTATACTCGTTTTCAGTTCACACTCGTTCTCGCACTCGTTACTACCCAGGGGGAAAAGTCGGATCCTAGCCGGAGTTCACGACCGGCGCAGTACCACGCCAGTTGTAATTCAGAATAAATACCAGTACTGTCTGTTAGTACTGTGCCAACTATCGGCATAGTACTGGATTACTACTGGCTCAGTACTGACTGTCATTACTGATAGAATACCGACGCAGGAATTCCGCCAACGGTTGACGCCATTCTGGTTCACAACTGGCCCAGTACTGACCTTTATTACTTGTGTAATATCGGCACAGGTGTTCGGCCAACGGTTCGGGGTGATACTGATATACTACTTTTGCAATACTGATACGTATTACTGGTAAAATACTGAAACAAGAGTTCAACGAACAGTTGGCATCATACTGTTTTACAACTGCCCCAGTACTGACCATCGCCACTAGTGCAATACCGGCACAGGAGATCCGCCAACGGTTGGCGTGATACTGGGTCGACTACTGGCGCAGTACTGATACATATTACTAGTAAAATACTGACATAAGAGTTTCACCAACGCTAGACTTCATACTGGTTTACAACTGGTCCCGTACTTACCTCTATTACTGGTGTAATTTCGGCACAGGTGTTCCGCCAACGTTTGACGTAATACTGATATACTACTTTTTAGTGCTGATACATATTACTGGTAAAATACTGGCACCGACGTTTCCCCTGCGATTGAAGTAGCAGTGGCCACATACTAGGCAGTCTGATAAGTCCCTGAAAAATGAAACACGGAGACGTTTCTTTGGCCAAAGTCGGTTTTATTTTTCAACATACTCTCCTTTTAGGTCGATACAGCGAGTCTAACGATTTTCTAACTTTTTGATACCGTCCGAAAAGTACTCGATCGGAAGGTCTCCAAAATACGCCTCAGTTTCAGCTATGAGCTCCTCATTTGAGTAAAAACGCTTAATTCTGCTTGTGCAACTAAGCATGAATGAACAGGCGCATTGTCGTGATGATAAAGCGGTTTTTTCTTCTTTAAATACGGTCGTTTTTCGGCGATTTTGATTTTCAATCGGTCCAATAATGACGAATAGTATGCTCCGGTTATGGTTTTACCTTTTTCAAGATAGTCCACGAATATTATGCCATGTGCATCCCAAAATACGGAGGCCATAACCTTTTCGACCCATTTTTGCGTTTTTGGACGCTTCGGAGCACTTTGGCCCGGTGGAACCCACTGTTTTGTCTGTTGCGTTGACTCAGGAGTGTAGTAGTGGATCCAGGTTTCATCCATGGTTATGAATCGGCGCAAAAACTCGGTCGGCTTACGCGAAAATAATGCCAAATTCTGCTGGGAAGTTGTCACACGAATTCGTTTTTGGTCCACTGTGAGCAACCATGGCACCCATCGCGCGCAGTGCTTCTTCATGCCCAAAACTGAAAGCACGATATTGCCCACACGTTCCAATGATATGCCTACAGCATTAGCTACCTCTCTCAATTTCACTTTGGGATCATTCA
>NC_046660.1:84313985-84316073 GCF_010883055.1 Belonocnema kinseyi
CAGGCGTCATTTGAAGGATCAAGCTCGACGAAAATGGTTCACATTAGTGAATACTAATGCCATCTCTTAGAATTTTCAGGTACTAATCAGACTGCCTAGTACCAACTTCAAGTGCTGATTGACAACCGACATAAGAGTTCAGCGAGGGGTTTTCGTGATACTGAGTCTATTATTGGCGCAGTACTGATACGTATTACTGGTCAAATACTGACACAAACGTTGAAACAACGGTTGGCATCATACAGGTGTACTACTGGTTTAGGAGTGGTATACATATCTGGTGAAATACAGGTACGGGCGTTTCGCCAGCGTTTGGCGTATTTTTTTGTCATTGTCACTAATTGTATTTAAAATTAGACTTCAATGTTTTTTTTTTAACGAATAATCGTATTTTTAATGTGAATTTTCAAAACAGAACAGTTACTCATGTTTCCAGGTGGAAATGTCGGTAGTGTGCCGGAGTTCACTACTGGCGCAGTCCTGGCCCAGTACTGCTTATATGGCAGTATGGCAGAACGTTGGCTGCACGACCGAGACGGTACTATGCCAGTAGTACAAAAATAGACTTAAAAAAACACGTTTATAAATGTTGTCAGGTTGTTTTGAAATGGCTTTTTTATTATATATTTAGATTATAGAAATAGTGGATGTTAAAATCAAACACATAGTTGGAAAATTATATTTTTGTAATTATAAATAATATTCGGACAGTATGCAGTCGTATGATGATAAATAGATGGTCTTTAAAACAATTAAATAATTTTTGATCGTTTTTAAAATTAATTTTCGTTTTTTTTTAAAAGCATTTTCGTACGCTAGTGGTTCGCCAGTACCGTCAAACATTACAAGTCAGTACTGGCATAGTACAGGCCAAGTGCAAACAGCCAGTACTGCAACTCCGACGGGGGGGGGGGTACTAGGCCAGTGCTGGGTCGGTGGTGTATTTCTGCCTGGGATACCTTCGTTATCACTTGGAATCTGACCATTACCTGCCCGTTACTAATCTGCAGTAGTGGCCCAGTGGTGAACTTCAGTGCTGGCCCAGTACTACAGGTCAGTACCTCGCCGAGTTTGCAGTATTGGAAGTCACGTTTTTATCCTGAAAATTAGTTTTGCACGTATGTTTATTGGAATTTTTCATTATCAACCAATAAGAATACATAGATTTACGTATGGTTAAAAAAATATACTTTTTGATAGTTAACCAAGAAAGCGACACTCTCAGAACGGCAATTATGTGGAAATGTTACATGTGAAGAAAGATGATAATAATGAAATTGATTAAAAAAGGGATCTTTTGAGGTACAACAAAGCTTTTGATAGACATTCCAAACAGTTATTAAAATGCATCCAAGATTTCCGAAATATTAAGGATTGGATAATTATACCAAAAAATTAAAAGTGAAAAATTCATTTAAAAAGAGTAAAAATAATCATGTAAATACGATTATGGTAAGAAACTTGAAAAAAAATTTACATACATTATTAATGTTAAGTATATTGCTTATAACATTTATTTTCTATTCGTATTATCTATGTAGGTTATTAATATTTTGTCTTTACCACTGAATATAATAGAGGAAAATAAGCTTCTATGCTTTTCAATCAGTGTCCCTCGTCATGCATATATTCATCGTAGGCATGTAATTATTCTTTGATGCATGTAGTTTAATCATTCTCTGTTACATGAAATAATATCCGACGTGTACAGAATCCGGATAGTGCATTGTATATAATGGAAACATACAGATTACCCGAGAATAATGAAAATACTTTGACTGAAGAGAAAGAAAAAAATGTATTGATCCATGTCACCCAGGGGGAAATTTACCACCGGCATAGTACCCCGCCAGTACCGCCGGTCGGAGTTCGGTACTTGCGCGGTACTGTTAGAATACTGAAGGACTACTGGCTTTATACCGGCAAAATCCCTAATGTTAAAAATGTTCTGTACTGGCGTGCAGTATTTAGCCAGTACTAGGCTAGTCCTTACATTTGGTACTGGTGCGGTACTCTCTGTTAGTACTGGCCCAGCACTGGCTAAGCCAATACTGCAAAATCTGCGAGGTACTGACCTCTAGTACTGGG
>NC_046660.1:84316083-84319389 GCF_010883055.1 Belonocnema kinseyi
TGGCTGTTTGCACTTGGCTTGTACTATGTCAGTACTGGATTGTAAGGCTTGGCGGTACTGGCTTGTCAGTACTGACGCGGTATTGGCCTGTCAGTACTGGGACAGTACTGACAAACCGCTGGCGTACGAAAATGCCGGAGTTAATTTTAAAAATGATCAAAAATTATTTAATTGTTTTAAAGACCATCCATTCATCATCATACGACTGCATACTGTCTGAATAATATTTATAATTACAAAAATATAATTTTCAAACTATTTGTTTGATTTTAACACCCACTATACTATACTATACTTATATACTTTACTATACTATACTATACTTTTACACATTAAATTACAAATAATATTTATAATGGTACGGGGTTTCGAACCTACATCTATTTACCTATGGTAAATCTATCGCCTAGCAGTCGGGAGTGCGAACCACTGCGCTAATCCGACAAGTTGAAACTCTATGAAAAAGCCATCCTCATAAGCTACAGTTCAGAAAAGTTAAAACAACCATTTTCCAACTCTTTTTTTCGTCATACGACATCAAATATATATAAAATAAACTAACTGTTCACGGAAATATAAATAAGATATTTTTAAAATAAATGATTTAAATCGACTACCATTTTTCTTCGTGTAATATTTTATTTTTTTTGCGTTTTAGACCATTTTGAAACTTCTGATAATAACATATAATGAGCATTTAATATTTGTATCGACGGAACTTAGAAATTTGACCACGTTGCCCAACAATTTTTTTAATAACAATTTTCATTAAATCTTCGTGTAACGTTTTTCTTTTTAGGTGTTTTTAGACTATTCTACGATTAAGACATACATACAATATAATTTTTTCGGAGCATTTAATATTTCTCATGAAGGTGGAACTTAGAATATCTATCTTAAAAAAAGTAATAGAAAAAAATATTTTCACCTTAATTGTATAGTCATTTCTCGACATTTCAAAACACCCTGACAACATTTATAAACGTGTTTTTTTAAGTCTATTTTTGTACTACTGGCATAGTACCGTCTCGGCCGTGCAGCCAACGTTCTGCCATACTGCCATATGGGCAGTACTGGGCCAGGACTGCGCCAGTAGTGAACTCCGGCACGCTACCGACATTTCCACCTGGGAACATGAGTAACTGTTCTGTTTTGAAAATTCACATTAAAAATACGATTTTTCGTTAAAAAAAACATTGATTCTAATTTTAAATACAATTAGTGACAATTACAAAAAAATACGCCAAACGCTGGCGAAACGCCCGTACCAGTATTTCACCAGTTATGTATACCACTTCTAAGCCAGTAGTACACCAGTGTGATGCCAACCGTTGTTTCAACGCTTGTATCAGTATTTGACCAGTAATACGTATCAGTACTGCGCCAGTAATAGACTCAGTATCACGACAACCCCTGGCTGAACTTTTATGTCGGTTGTCAATCAGCACTTGAAGTTGGTATGTGGCCACTGCTAATACAATCGCAGGGAAACGCCGGTGCCAATATTTCACCAGTAACGTATATCACTCCTCAGCCAGAGGTACGCCAGTATGATGCTAACCGTTAGTTAAACTTTTATTTCAGTATTTTACCAATAATCCATATCAGCACTGCGTCAGTAGTCGAACCAGTATCATGCCAACCGTTGGCGTAACTACTGTGCCGATATTGCACCAGTGGTGACGGTCAGTACTGGGCCAGTTATAAACCAGTATGATGCCAACCGTTCGTTGAACTCTTGTTTCAGTGTTTTACCAGTAATATGTATCAGCACTACAAAAGTAGTATATCAGTATCACGTCAAACGTTGACGGATCTCCTGTGCCGGTATTGCACCAGTGGCGACGGTCAGTACTGGACCAGTTGTAAAACAGTATGGCGCCAACCGTTTGTTAAACTCTTGTTTCAGTATTTTACCAGTAATACGTATCGGTACTGTAAACGTAGTATATCAGTATCACGCCAACCGTTGGCGGAACACCCGTGCCGATATTACACCAGTAATAAAGGTCAGTACAGGGCCAGTTATAAACCATCATGATGCCAACCGTTGATTGAACACTTGTGTCAGTAGTTTACCAGTAATATGTATAAGTAATGCGCCAGTAGTCGACCCAGTATTACGCCAACCGTTTGCGGAACTTCTATGCCGGTATTTCACTAAAGGTGACGGTCAGTGCTGGGCCAGTCGTGAACCAGTATTGCGCCAACCGTTGGCGGAATTCCTGCGTCGGCATTCTACCAGTAATGACAGTTAGTACTGAGCCAGTAGTAAGCCAGTAGTAAATATGCCGATGGTTGACAGAGTACTAACAGACAGTACTGGTATTTATTCTGAATAACAACTGGCGTGGTACTGCGCCGGTCGTGAACTCCGGCTAGGATCCGACTTTTCCCCCTGGGCACTTTGAAACTATTGTAACAGTTGAAATGCGTTTATCATCATGTTTAATTAATTTCAATATTTCATGGAATAATTCAATGCCGGTTACCTTTTTTTTTATATTTTTGATCATTTAAACCAAGAAATAAAAGAGTAAATTGTAATTTTTTTTCCAACCCACTTTGTCCAAACAACGTATGCCCTATGCCATAATTAAGGGCTAATTTAATAACCAAAAGCAAAGTTTTTGGCTCTGCATTATTTTTTTGATGAATGGTAACTTAACGTGATGATAGAATTATTTGATTCGTGAACTTTTTTCTTTCACAAAAATTGATAGTTCATTTAAGTCTCTTCCATTATTCCGGCGGAATTTTTCACAAACAACCTCTGTCACAAAAAACTACCATAAAAAATAAATATACTCTTATCATAATAGTGCGCACTGAAAAAACTAGTTGGTTGGGACAACTAACAAAGTAGTAGGCCCAACTATTTTAGTTTGTAATATATGCCGCTGCTATTAAAGACTTTTATTCGCAAGATTGGTAGTAGTTATCCTTACTACTTTATTTGTTCTCGCTACAAGTTTCGATGGCAGATACTACTTTCAGGTGGTCTTACGACTTAAATTATTAATCCTTACTATTATATAATCTTATATAAAATTACTATATTGTCTTATACTTTTTTACTATTCATATAATTATAGTCATCCCGCTGGCAAGCTGAATTGTCACGATGATGTATTTATACAAATTAGGGTACCTTTTCACGGAGGCCTCTTTCGAAGTATTCGTTGAATTTATTAGACACGTCGAGTTCATACCAGGTGTATACATATGAAACCGGTATTTTTTCAAGAAAAAAACACATTTATTTCAAGAGAATGATAACAAATATTTTATTCAAAGTATGCGCCC
>NC_046660.1:84319489-84322462 GCF_010883055.1 Belonocnema kinseyi
ACGCCAATTAGCACAAATGGTAAGTTCCGACAGTGCCTACAAGTGTGCCTACTGGCCGCTAGATGGCAATACCGGTTTCATATGTATACACCTGGTATCTACGTTATCAATCGATCAAATTTGCCATAAACCAACAAAGTAACTAGAAATAAATCCTATGAAAAATATTAATTCCACGATTATTTTAAAACAGGCCTCCGTGAAAAGGCATCCTAAGCGTAGGCCTTAGAGGACGCCCTAAAGAGCTATAGTCTATACGATGTTCTTCAATATTTTCCACGTGTTTACACATTACACGTAAAGATTTAGATAAAAATGGCGATCATCGAAAAAATGATGCAATATTTCGATGCGAATGTTGGCAGCACTACTCAGATTTCAGTTCTGCTAATATCGCCAAGGGGTAAAGCTTGTAACCTTTACTACTTTTATTTCTTGGAAAATAAATTGCTGGTAAATGTAACTAATTTATTTGTTGTGACTATAATTACTATCCTTACTAATATGACCTTCATAGGAGGACGAACGGCGACCTGTTGCCGTACAAAACTGGTTAGTTACTGTTGCTATCGAATTAGTTGTTGTAGCTAATACCAACTCTACTAATAAGGAGTTTCTTGTCGCAACTAACCATTTTTTGCAGGGTGAGACATCACGATTGAAGGCTCATTTTCGGCTTTCCAACACCTCTAAAATAATTTTTCTAAAACCATCCTTTAACACTGAAAAACTATCCATTACCAAAAAGTTCTAATAAAGTGCAATAAATATGCACTAATCATAAAAGTGAGTGCATTAGAATTGAGTGCTCCGTTTCGGCTCTTCAACGCATCTAAAAGTAATTTTCTAAAACCATTCCTTAACATTGTAAAACTACCCCTTACCCAAAAGTACTGATAAAGTTCAAGAAAAAGTATTGTATCAGTTTGGAATATTTTTTAGCTGTCTGAAAACATCAAATCCTTTTCAAAAAACCACCCTGAACGCTGGAAAAACACCCTGTAAATGAATGCGACATTAAAAGAAGAATGAAGTATGCAGTTCTTGATTTTCTCGGGCCGTGTCTAAACATTATACGTCCTATGACAAAAGTAAGTGCTCATAAATTTAGGGTTCATTTAGTACCCAAAAACCATTTTTTGGCTCAGCATTTAAAAAAATGCATGGTACTATCAGCTTTACATAAATCTATAGCAGTACTATGGTAGAAATATTTGTTATATCAACTTTTTTCTGTCACATGAATTAAGTGCTCATTTAGGGCTCTTATATCATCCCCGGCCCAATTTTTGAAAAACAACTTCTATCACAGAAAAACGACTCTAAAAATAAATAGGCACTAATCATAAAACTGAGTACATCAGAATTCAGGGCTCATTTGTGCTCTCAAACCCCCCAAACTCAAATTTCCAAAACCATCCCTTAACATTGGAAAACTACCCCTTATCCAAAATTGCTGAAAAAGTGAACTAAATATGCTTTAATAATAAAAGTGAGCATATCAGAATTGAGGGCTCATTTTAAGCTCTCCAATGTCCAGAAAATCTATTTTCCTAAACCATCCCTTAACATTGGAAAACTATCCTTTGCCCAAAAGTACTGATAAAGTTAAAGAAAAAGTATTACATCAGTTTGGCATATTTTTCAGCTGCCTGAAAACATGAAACATTTTTCCGAAAACTACTTCTAACATTTGAAAATCACCCCGCAAAGGAATGCTAAATGAAACTGAAAATGAAATATATATGTAGCTCTTGATTTTCTCCGGCCTTCCCCAAAAATTGTATGCTCTATCCCGGAATTAAGGGCTCATTTATTACCCAAAAGCCAAATTTTTGGCTCAGCATTAAAAAAAATTCATTTACATAAAGCTATCAGTACCATGGAAGAAATAGTTTATATATCAACCTTTTTCTTTTACAGAAAAACGACCCTAAAAATAAATAGGCACTAATCATAAAAATGAGTACATCAGAATTAAGGGTTGATTTGTGCTCTCCAATGCCTTCAAAATCAATTTTCCAAAACCATCCCTTAGTATTTAAAAACTAGCCTGTAACGAAAAGTGCTGAAAAGTGCAATAAATATGCACTAATCATAAAAATGAGTATAATCAGAATTAAGGGCTCATTTTAAGCTCTTCAACGCATTCAAAATCGATTTTGCAAAACCATCCCTTGAAATCGAAAAAATACTCCTTACACTGAAAGAAATGAATTGCTGATACAGTTATATTGCGGGTTAGAACAGCAATCTGTATGGCTGGAATAGACATATCGATGGCTGATCTAACGCGCAATATGATTGTACCAGCAATTCATTTCTTTCAGTGTACCCAAACCTACTGATGAAGTGCAACAAAAAGTTAACCATGCATTTTGTTTTAAAAATGCAGAGCTAAAAATTTGGCGTTTGTTATCAAATTAGCTCTTAATGATCCCGTAATTTCGGCATAGGGCATCCAATGTCAATGTGGTTTTCGAGTGTTAGGGGTGGGCCTGGAAAAAGATTGCATGTTTTCAGACGGCTACAAAATATTCCAAACTGATGCAATACTTTATCTTGCATGTTATCAGTACTTTTGGGAAGGGGTAGTTCTCCAATGTTAAGGGATGGTTTTATAACATTGTTTTTCGGTACATTGGAGATACTAAAATGAGCCCTCAATTTTTATGTACTCACCTTTTTGATTAGTACATATTAATTATTCAGGGTAGTTTTGTGTGATAGGGGTTGTTTTTGAAAAATTGCGCCGGGGGTCATGAATAAAACTTCAGTGACAATTTTCCGAACCCCCTACTTCCCTCAATTGTGTGACGTATTATGTGCACAATCGCTTTACGTAAAATAATAGAAAATGATACAATTTTGAAGATTAAATCTTTAATTTACTTACTTTTATAGAGTTGCAATGCTAAATTCTTCAATTCGGAACATCCAAAATGACAGCGTTCATATATGTTTTGAAGATTC
>NC_046660.1:84322562-84333166 GCF_010883055.1 Belonocnema kinseyi
TATATGTTTTCGTATTGTACAAAAACTCGATTCGAGAACCGATTTTTTTTAATGTTGAACTTCGGATCTTACAACAAAAATTTTCGCTTTATCGGAAATGATTCGACCCCTTATGCTGTTTTTTGAGCCAAATTTAAGCTCTTATCGGTCAAAAGACCCTCATTTTCACGGACGGACAACCACTTTGCCGACTACATAAGGCTTTCCTGACAACGCAACTTTGCAGTTTAAACTCAAGGATTTCTCTCCAATCACATCAACTTCAAGTGGAACCAGAATTTTATCATAAGATGTCAAAATGACGTATGCTAACAAATTGTCAAACTGGTTGGTGGAAAAAAAATCAAGTGACAAAAGAACGCGAGAAGTGAGCGGAAACATAGGAGCTTTAATGTGGATATACAGTAAATGAATGAATTTGAAGATTATATTAATCTGATATTATTTGGGCTATTATACTGATTAAATTAAGTGGGACGATGGTCGTGGGGACTAAAGCGTAGGCGTTGGACCCACTCCTTTGGCTTGCGGGTTCGATTCCCGCCTCGCACTCTGGAAGAGTCTCGGTGGCCCATGCGGTGAACACTAGCCTAGCAAGGGAGTTGTTCATCTCCGGAGAGTCGTGGGACCGGTACCTCTAGAGAAAAAAAAGGTGTTTTCTCTAAGTACTTAAGGCTGTTGCTCTTGGTGGTTCGGAACCCACCTTAAACTGTAGGGTTCCCCTTCCACCACCAAGTAAGTGTGTGGAGGGTGTGTAAAGGAATAGAGAAGGTGTAAGAAAAATGTTAAACCCTTAGGGGACACATTAGAAGCTTCGATTCCTACTGATTAAATTAATGAATATTGAGGTCAAAGATTAAATCTAGATTAACTGGGTTGTAATGCATATTATAGCGGGTATTGAGAATTGGGTGTGAGTGAAGCATAAGGGTTTCTGACCATCGGCGTTATCGGATTGGACACATCGTTGGCCACATTATAACCCATATTATCGTGCGTACGTATGTCCTACTAAATTAAGCTTAGAAACAGATTAATTCATAAGCCAGAAACGGTATAAACAATAAATAAAAAGTATTAACTACTTCTTGTTATGGTAATCTTTTGATGTAAACCATTTGCGATATTTTGTGAGTCAAAATAGCAACTAAGTCTGCTTCTCGAGGCTTAAAATAAAAAATTCTCGACTTTATTATTATTTTTTATAATACAATTAATCAATACAATTTCAAAGATTTTACGGGATTTAAAGAAATTTAAACTATTAATGTATGCGGATTTTTGCTTTGTATAGATCATTTGATCTTAGGCAAAGTATAATTATTTGTTGAGATGAATTTGATGTAATCTATGGAAAACTTATTTTTGAATAATTAACTTTTTACTAATAATGAAAGAAACTAGTTTAATTAATCAGCTTAATAAATATATTTTTTTGCTTGACACCAAAAATAAATTGATATTTTAGAGAAATCAGAAAAAGGAATAAAATTTGGCGAGCCTATTATTTTATATAAATAATAAACATATGTGTGGCAGTATAAGAATATTAATAATCAATTATTATATTAGAGGCCCATCAAATGTCCCAAAAATATCAATATTCACACGTAGTCTTTTTGGTGCGATATAAATAAAGAAATAAAAAGCAATTAAGCAACTTTTCTCATAAAGTCGGATTATAATAAAAAGTTGTCTGTGAGTCGTTTTTTTTAACATATGATTTATAAAAACATTCTTTAAACAAATGCAATTGAAAGTTTATCGCTTAAATCTAGTGTAGTTAGTTTTGCGACTGTTTGCATAGATTGTATAAATGATAGTTTTTGAGTTATTGATTTTGGTTTTATTTTGGAAAATTTTTAATTTGTGGTTTTAGAGAGCCCCAAATGAGCCCTCAAATATGGTATAGTCAGTTTTACGCTTGCATAATTTTTATTAAGGGTGGTGTTTAAGTCGTAGGGGTTGATTTTGGAAGATTTGTTTTTGTGCTATTGGTTATAATTTATTCAGAGACAATTTCTAAAAAATTCGGAACCACAATGTTGAATAAAATTATAATGTATTAATTTAGCAGGTTACTACGGGTCAGGGAATTCCAGAAAGTCTGAAAATTGGAAAATCTGCAGGGAAAGTCATGGAATATGTCATGGAAATCCTGACAGTGAAGGAATTTTTGAAAAACTAAATTTCAAGTTAATTTCATTATGCTGTGGAAGCGTCAACACTTTAGTTAAAAAGTCATTCTCTTTGGTTGAAAATTCATCTGTTTTCATGCATATTTAACTGTTTTGTTGAAAATTTATTTTAGTTGCTTGAATTTTTTTTGTTTACTGAAAATTTAACTATTCTAAGTTGAAAATTTATCTGCTTTAGGTGAAAATTCATTTATTCTATTGTAAATTCTTATTTTGGTTGAAAATTAATATTTTGGGTTGAAAATTGAACTACTTGGTTAAACATTCATTTTTTGGTAGAATGTTCATCATTTTAGTAACAAATTTATTTTTCTTACTATTTCGTTGCAGATTTATTTCATTTCGTTGAAAATTTATGTTTTATTGAATTAAAATAAAATGTATTTCTTTTGTTGAAAGCTCGTCTTTTTTTAATTTACAATTCAATAATTGTGGTAAAAAATTCATATTTTCGGGTTATAAACTCAACTGTTTTTCAGGAAATTTTGTCTTTTTGATTCATAATTTTGGATGCGATTTTTCCTTTCTTGCATGAAAATTCTTTTTTAGTTGAAAATACCACTTTTTTGTTGAAAATTCGTCTTCTTGGTTTGAAAATTAGTCTGTTTTGGTTGAGGATGCAACTGATTTGTTGAAAATTTCTAGTGCTTGGTTGGATTCAACTGTTTTTTTATTGAAAATTAATTTTCGTCTGTGGAAATATCAACCAATACACTTTTAGTTGGGAATGTCTTTTTCTATCGAAGATGCATCACTTTGGTTGTAAATTTAACTATTTTGTTGAAAATTCCTTTTTTTCTGAGTTGAAAAATAATTGTTTTTAATCAAAATTTATTTCTTACATTTTTGGTTTGCAGTTTATCTTTTTTGAGTTGAAAACTCTACTATTTGTTTGAAAATAAATTTACTTTATGTATGTCTTACGTAATTTGTGGATGACCCTTTATACAATTTTGTTCGACTGTCGTCAGTAAAAATAAAGGTTGTTCTTATAAAGAGCCAGGGATTTCCGAAACTAAAATTTTGTAGCAACCCTATTTAGGTTTTCTAGTTGTTGTTAATGCTAATTAAATGGTTGTATTTGTTTCCAGAGTAAATTTTGCAAGTTTTCAAATTTCCTCAGATATAGGTAGATACACATGGAAGAGCTTTATGGTCTTATTCATGCGACAAATTGAACTAAAAATAATCCTTTTACGTCAGAGGCTGATCGTTCATGCGTGTGAGGGAGGCATATCTGCACACTTTGAAGGCTTTGAAGTTATAAAGTTAGCTGGCAAACACATAGTTGTATATGTCATATTCTATAGATACAACATAAACTACTCTCTTGTCATATTTTCCCCACTATAAAAATAACGCTTTTCGCTATTTATGTTTATTTATGCCTTTCTTATTTTTTACGCACATATATCACATAGAATGTCAAAGGAAAGATGAGAGGCAAAATCCTATAAATTGACATGATCAAATACTCTATTATCGATGATACATTTTGATGAAGAATATATTGGTGACTTGGAAATAATTTCTAGATTCAGCGGAATTTTTCTTCTTCAATTGAGATCTTCACTTTATTTCTTGCGGCAGCTTTTGGCTCGTGAATGCGCCATTCATCTCTCTATTGGTTAGGAATTGAGTAGTCTTCGGCTAGAATGAGTTTTCCACTCGATCAGTCAAACTAACATGCAAATCGAAACTGTGCTCACCGCTAGCCCGTAAATACGGGCCACATAGCACGAAAGGGCACTGCGCCGGCCTTGTTGAGAAGCTCAGTCAGAAAGAATTAACCGGATAACACGAATGCATGAAGCCATGGATTAAAGTCACTAATGATGCTAAAAAACTCAATTTCCTTTTTTTTTTTAAATTTTCAGTATTCTTAAAACAATTTAGAGATTTGAAATTCTAGGTTAACACAATATAATAACAAAAGGCTTTTTTTTTGTTTTATGTCTAGCGGAAGGATGAGTCGCATTAATTCGTTTTAAATACTGTTGCCTGTATTTTGTTAACCAATTAATCGTTTAGCAAATGCCGAACAAACAAAAACAAGTAAATGATCAATAAGAAATAATCTGTTAATGCGATCGTTGTCGCATTTCAGAAGATTAATTCTTTAACCAATTACACTACGTAAGAAAATCTTATGAAATACTTGTTTATTTGATTGTTATAATATTTCTTTATGTATTTTAAGACGCTGATTCTAAAACTGACCAAGTTTTTTCGTAGCATCAATATTTTCAGAGATATTAAACATTTAATATTCAATATCTCGTCAAACGTTTAAACCTGTTTTTCTGAAAAAAGCGAAAGGATATAACATTTTCGCCTTCAGGTTCATATTTTGCGGAAAAGACATACTGAAATGTTCTATAAATTGATGATAAACAAAATTTTGTTACCTAGGGTTATACAAAATAAAAAAAGTAACCAAAATTTTACCACTACCCAAGTGCGAATTGCTGGAGCTGAATATACGGCCGATTCTCCGCCGATGCTTGGCCCAGTATCAGCACTTCATTGCTCCAAGTCTCACTTTTCGTACAGGGAACCATGTTTCACGAGGATCAGCCAAAGTATGGCCCAGTGACGGCACATTACTGGGCCAAGTGTCACTTTTACCACGGCAAACCATGTTTTATTTAAATTGGCCCAATGTTGAGCCAGTGCTGGCAGCCTATATTGGCTATTTATATTTGCCGATCCTCCACCGATGCTTGGCCCAGAATCGGTACTTTATTTCGCCAAGTGTCACTTTTAGCACTTAATAAATAAATCTTACACGAAACATAAAGAAATTTTATTGAAAAATTGTCAAAGTTCACGATGAAATTTGTTAAGTTCTGTCATTAAAAATTTTTAATGTTTATGAAAAATTACATTTCCTGTCATTGCAAAAAGTTGTAAAGTAGGCTACAACGGAAAAAACAAAATGTTACGCGAAGAAAAACTGTAATCGATTTCAATTATTTATTTAAAAATTATTGTATTGCTATTCATGTTAACAGTTCATGTATTTTACATTCACACAACGTCGCATGATAATAAACAATTAGAGAAAGAGAGCTTAAAATTTGATTCTTTAACTTTTCTGAACTGCAACTTATGAGGATGGTTCTTTCATAGAGTTTCAACTTGTCGGTTTAGCGCAGGGGTTAGCACTCCCGACTGCTAGGCGATAGATTTAGGTAATATAGATGCAGGTTTGATACCCCGTTGCGTTAGAAATTTTATTTGTAATATAATGTTCAAAATGTGATATATGTATTAAACCTAAACAGGGCCATTAATATTACTATTCAAAATACTCGCAATCAATTAATATTTATTTTTTAAATATTTTTTTTTTCATATCCTTAGATCTTAGAGTATAGCAGTATTGATACACAATGTTGGGCCGGCAATGGCAGCCAAACCTTGGCTGCCAAGTCAAGGCCATATTTATCAATACGGCAATGGCGCGACGTTGGCAGTTAGGTTTGGTCCAATACTGGTGCCCAGTGTTGGGCCGACAATGACAGCCAAACCTTGGTTGCCAAGTGCAGGCCATAGTTATCATTCCGTCATTGGCGCGATGATGGCAGCCAAGCTTCAGCAATATTTTTGCCGACTATGGGCCAATGCTGAGCCGTATGTGACTTCGCACTTGGGTAAGTTACAAAATTTTATAAAATTCGTGTTTTTTCTATTTTTATCATACTTCATTATGTATTTTAAAGCGCTAATTCTGAAACAAACCTTCTTTTCTCGTAGCATGAATATTTTCGCCTATGTAAGAGATTTAATGTTCAATATTGTAAAAGATTCCAAGGAGTTTTCCAGTGATTACAGTAACTGGACGGCATGTGATAAGTGTGTGTTTTTTCAATGTTAACAATAATATCAATCTTTATTTAAGTCCGTCTAGCAGACGGAGTCAATTCAGCAGCCAACAAATAAATTTAACAAACAGGTGGAAATTTCGTAGAAAGAAATATGTTTACTGATGCGGACTGTCGACGTACAGTCGAAACGCCTATCAAATATGTACTGAGAATCTCTCAGACATGATTTCAATAAATATGACCAGTAATTGACTGAGATTTTAATTTTCATCTACAAGAATATTATTGCACCCTGTTCAACAACTGAACATCTTATATATTTAAATATTAGTGGTCAGGGCATAATGAAAAATTAGCCAGAGAAAAGTCACGAAATTAAAAAGATGAATTGTTGTGGCTTCCCTGGTATTTGAACTGCATTGGGATCGAATTTGATCTAGCTGGCTTATACATATATCTATATCACTGTAAAATCTTCTCTATTAGTCTTCTTTTTCTCTTGTTCAATTTTACGAGAAATTCACAGAACCGGAATGATTGAATTGCTCGATTTCCATCGTGAATATAGAACCGCCACTCTTTACCTGAATCATGATCCCGGTCGTTGAATTTTTATGGTCTGATTTCTTCATACCGCATCATTCTTCTCAGGCACTTCATTTTCAGAGGAAATGCTTTTCGTACAAAGTAACACATAACCGCACGAAGTGCCGCATAATTTATTACGGCTTATTCAATTTTTAACTTAGTTCTCTGTGGAGAACAAAACAGTTTCTGTTAGAAGGATTGTTTGTATGTAAAAGCAAACGGAGATTGTGATTTTTTTTGGTAGATTAGTATATACGAAGTATACAAATACATAACATATTGAAAAATAATAACTCTATAAATGAAACATTTTTCCTGAATAACAGTTTTGGATCATTTTATTTTCTGAATTTTCACACAATGCTTTTCGACAAGTGATCGGAAAGGTTTATAATGTCAATATTTACTTCGCACCAGTAGAGTACCATCTGAATAAAATTATGTGTTAAACAAGAATAAAATATAAGGTAAATGGCTTATATATTATAATTCATGCCATGGAATTGCTATCTGTAAGATGGATGTTCCAGTTGTAATTTGCTATGTAATAAATTGTCAACTTGTTCATCATTTATCAATATGTTATAACTTTAAAGGCTTTTTTTTATCCACGCCGTACTGGTTTCCCCTTAATTTCCCTTATTTTGAAAGAAGAGATTTTCAGTGTTAAATATTGAGAGGTGAAAGTAATTATTCAGTGGATAAAGTTTGCTTAGAGATAGTCGAATGCCAAAAGAAGGGAAAGGATGGTGTTTTAGTTTCAAAGTTGACTTTGTGACAATGGCACCATTTACGATGATACTGCAGAAGGAGATGAGCATATTGCAGAGTGAAGAGAGCTTGGTTCGTTAGTTTCAGAGGTTAGAATTGTACCTGTCTTTCCCATTCCAACCGGTACTAATTGACGCCACCCTCCTAGTCTGCACTCTACTGTTTACACACTCATTCTATTCCATTCTCCTTCATCTGTCATATAGGACTAACAGTGCCAATTCTCAAACAGAATTCTACAAAAGAGACTTCCAAATTAACAGTTTTTTGTTATATCAAAGAAGCAAAATTCTAAACCTTTTTTGATACATTTATATATACAAACCTTAAGAAAAATTAATTCTGCTGTGCAAAAAAAGAAAACTGGTAACATACATTTGTGATTAGGCACCAGATTCATAATTGTTTTCCATTGAAATATATAAGAAACAATGTCAAATCAAGTGCAAAATCCCAAATCAAAGTTAGGGTAAGTTTCCCAGTAATCGTGACGGTCCAAGTAATCTTGAAACTTGGTTATGATTTGAATATACACTGGAGTCACGCTTTATTGGGCATTTCTGAGGTACCCTCAATAGCCTTCACTGTAAATCGGGACTCTTTACACTGTTTTTCTTCTCATTCTTGCTTGAGGCTTCTTATAGTCCCGAACCATAAACTGCGCAAATTTGCAGACCTTGCAAGCGCCTCTCTGGCCCCCTTTGATCACTTTATCCGGTATATCGGGACTCGGTAAAGCAGGACCCGGTATATTGTTAAACAAATATGTCAAAAGTAACATTTAATGATAAAACCAACTTGTTTTTAGCATTTTATAGCAGCAAATAGAAATCACATTATTTGAAATTAAATAAAAAGCAAAAAAAAATTGGTATCACGATTACTGGGACGTTTACCTTACCGATTTTCTTGTTTTTTACGTCACACAGTGGGACGAATTCGCGAAAAGCTGGCCAAAAGTCAGAAATTTTTTAAAAATTAGTCTTGAAAGTTGGGATTGTCTTGCGATATAGAGAGCCCAAATACTTCTAAAATACTCTTGGGCTTACTTTAAACTTGCACTTCACCGTGGACGCAGCGTTCTGCGCTCTCCAAGTAGAAATAAATTGTTTTCGTTAAAATTGATTCATTTCTGCAGAAGTAAACCATTTTACACTTTAGAACATGCAATCTTTTCGTGATAATAAGTACAATTAGATCTCTAAATCGTTTTTCAGCAATCGTTTAAAAAAAAGTGCAGAAGTAATTGTGATCGCCGAGTTATTTCTTTTAATGAGTCAATAGAAACCTATTCTATAGAAAATTGGCTGCTACTTTTTGCAACTTTGTCCTTGATCTGCATTTTTCTTCGGCGGGCGAATAATGGGACGAAATCGCGAAAAGCTGGCCAAAAGTATAAAATATTCATAAAATGGGCCAAGTTGGTCCGGCGGCGCACACTGGTTCAGATGGTACGAAAAGGTAATCAAAACCTAAAAAAAAATGAATTTGGTTTTTTTGATGTGGAATTGATGTCAATCTATTAAAAACTGTTTGAAATTCATGAAACACCTAATATATACCTTAATTTTAGAAGGTGCTGTGTTAAGACAAACAAAAAATATTTTAAAAAAGATTATATATAATTATAGGGTATTCTTTCCTTTAAGTGATTCAAGTATTAAGAATTTTATATTCATAAATTTTATTAATTTTTTAAAATTATATTTAACACGTGAACTTATTTCTCATTTAATCAGCTTTCGAATGAAAAAACTGAAGTGCAACACCTTGCGTACAAAAAGTGGAAATGCTACGTTGTAGTGAACGATCTTATGCATTCATTTCAATCAAAGATTTTTTTGTGAACTTGCGCCTTTTCAATTCAGACACTAATTACGAGGGCTACACAGGCAGGAATTTGCACGCGTTGAGGTGTACGCTTATCCCTCGAAGCATTTTGACGATATAGGTATTTTAACTTACAAAGCTTTTAGTATTGAGCGATTCAGATATTCAATATCCTATGCTTATTTTGGTTAAATCATTTACTTTAACTAATTACTAAATATAATTGAAAGAAATATGAAGAAAAATGTCCTTGTGAAATAACTTTAAGATCATTCAGCAATTGCACTACAATACATGGAGAAAAATGGATGTTTAAATGTAGATATTCAAAGGGTAAGATTGTACCACCTAACATGCAGATATTCATACCAAACATCTACTATCTTTTTGAGATGTTAGGGGTAAAAATATTTGTATGTTAAACTGAAACACATTCAGATGTTAAAATCGCCCGAGCGCATGCGCATTGCGCATTAAAATCTCTTAACTAAATTTGACGGTTCTATATTTTCAATATCACAATTGCAGAATATTACAATTTTGGAACATTTCAAAAGAATAAAAATTAATGCTATCTTTAATTAAAATTGGATAACGGCTTCTGTCTGTATACACAAGGAAAGTATGATCGTAAATTGCAGGTTATATACCATTATATTGACATGAACACATTTGACAAAATGCTTATAAATTTAAAATAAAATTTGAGTTCTAATAACCTAAAATAGATAGAAGTTTAATTGCACATTACATATCATTCGTTTTTCGCTTACTCATCTCGTTTTTACACCCTTTATAGGTTTTTCGTGCATGCAAGAACATTAAAGTTAACTTTAAATACACAAATAAGTTATCAATTAATTCCTTGAATTACTAGAAATAAGTAAACTCCTAAAGTATTTACAGCCCTTATTTGACATAACCATAAATGTAACATCTCGGATATTTCAGTTAAACATTTTGGATGTTCCATAGTAACATCTCACTTTTTAATATCTACAGATGCTAACTTCAAACATCCAGATTGTTGTCCTATAGTTAAACATAAAGTATATTCACCCTGAAAAGCTGGATGTTACGTTTGAACATCCATTTTTCTCCGTGTAAAGGACTAGGTTTTATCAATAGAATTCCGAATTCTGATTATATATAAAGCACCTATCTCACGGTCGTGGGACGTGGTTGTGGCTGAAATTTTATCGCGATTTCGCTGGGAGCGGGTGCAATTTTCCAGATTAGCACCCGCTCCCGGCGAAATCCTACGGTTGTCCTTATGACAAATTTTTAAATATATATATATACTAGGCAGTCTGATAAGTACCTGAAAATTCTAAGAGATGGCATTAGTATTCACTAATGTGAACCATTTTCGTCGAGCTTGATCCTT
>NC_046660.1:84333266-84335564 GCF_010883055.1 Belonocnema kinseyi
TATTATTCAACATCTATTAGATTTTCCCCGAAAATATTGTTCATTTGGTTTAAAAGCCTTTAATTATCTAGAGGCCAATAGTTCTGAAAGGTAAGACTGGAAAATCTACAGATACTAGATTTTGAATTTTTTATTGCGCTCTTATTGGAGCATTAATTAATTGCGATTAATAAGAGATATTTTCTTTAATAACTAAAAATAATCATTTACATTATTTATTTGCGCGGAAAATTACAATAACTATGAAAAAACTTGTTCGAGAAATGATACTGATAGTATTTTGTGAGATATCGAACACAATGTCAATTACTAAGTTTCTTTCGTCATGTGGCCGAAATAAAACCTATGCTCACTTTCAAAATTTCAAAATTAAAAAGGGCGGACCCAATATGGCTTTCAACGCATTCTGAACATGAATACAATTTTATTAAGTCCAATTCAGAAATTTCAATTAGTGGCTCAATTCTATCTACGAATCATTAGTTTTTACTGATAAATTAGTCATTGTTACTGATACATTAGTAAGAAAAACAACTATTTCATAGCTAGAATTGAGCCACTAATTGCAATTAGTATTTTTTTTATCTAAAAAAAATTAAGAGAGTAGTTTTCTTATTTTAAATATGCCACAAAAATTTTAAAAATTAAAAGTGGCAAATGTAATACGTTGGCCTAATTTAAAAGACCCTATAAATGCCTGGAATTTAATTTATAATAGCCCGTACAGAAATTTCTCCATCTTTCCCTATTTGAAGTTGGGTCCTGATGGGGCCCCTATCAGAATATCTATTATAGAAAAAACTGACGGGGCCCCTATCGGAATATCTAGTCTAGAAAAAACTGATGGGTGCCCTGTCGGGTTCTAGTGAAGAATTCCATGCTTTGTATAGGTATGGCAAATCTATCTGTGTCTAATGGGGCCCCGACAGCTGGCCAGAGATTTTTTTTTGAATAAAAAAATTCGAAGTCCCATCTTTATGAAAAATTGTAAATGTTAAAAAAAATTACATTTTAGGTTTAGGTTTAAATGGTCTTAAAAATGTAATGTTCTGTCACTTTACAATGTACAATGTACATTTTTTTACACGTTAACAGTTTGTATATTTTACATTTAAATAATGTCGAATAATTATAAATATTTAATTTAAAAAAGGGAGTTTGAAATTTTGTGTTTTATTTTTCTTAAGCTGTAGGTTATGAGGATGGCTTTTTCATCGAGTTACAACTTGTCGGTTTGCAGTCGTTAGCACTCCCGACTGCTAGGCGATATATTTAGGAATAGATTATGTAGGTTCGAAACCCCGTAGCGTTAGAAATTTTATTTGTAATATAATGTTTAAAAATGAAATATATGTAATTCGCTCTAAACAGGACCAATAATATTTAAAGTAAAAATACTCGCAATTAATTAATATTTATTTTTTGAATACCTTTTTTGTTATATCGTTACGAGTATAGCAGTAGTGGGTGTTAAAATTACCTAAAATGTTTAAATGTAATTTCAATTTTTGAAAACATAAATGATATTCGGATCGTATACAGTCGTTTGATGATGAACGAATAAAAGAACTGGCTGCCAGTAGCGTGACAGTACCCTGTAGGAGACCCGCAGTGTCTCTTCTCTTTAATTAAATTGAAGGCGGGCTGACCCCACTAGAACCCTACTGGAACATCTAGTAGGGCCCCCATGGCCCCAGTGTTACGTTCCATATGGGGCCCCGATTAGTTTTACCCTCTAGAGCCCGACTATTTGTAGATACAACTAGTCAGCGCCCCACTAGAGCCCTTTTGAAATTTCTGTACGGGAGTACTTCAAGTTCCTGATTTTACATAAACCTATAATTCAAATGTAATTTGTTGTATGAAATTAAGGGAAGTAATTATTGACGAAATAATAATTATGTAAGCAAATAAAGTCGGTTTTATTTTTCAACATACTCTCCTTTTAGGTCGATACAGCAAGTCCAACGACTTTCTAACTTTTTGATACCGTCCGAAACATACTCGATCGGAAGGTCTCCAAAATACGCCTCAGTTTCAGCTATGAGCTCCTCATTTGAGTAAAAACGCTTAATTCTGCTTGTGCAACTAAGCATGAATGAACAGGCGCATTGTCGTGATGATAAAGCGGTTTTTTCTTCTTCAAATGCAGTCGTTTTTCGGCGATTTCGAGTTTCAATCGGTCCAATAATGATAAATAGTATGCTCCGGTTATGGTTTTACCTTTTTCAAGATAGTCCACGAATATTGTGCCATGTGCATCCCAAAATACGGAGGCCATAACCTTTCCGACCCATT
>NC_046660.1:84335664-84346487 GCF_010883055.1 Belonocnema kinseyi
ATTGATGATGCCAATATTTTCTATAATTCTTAATCAGAAAAAAAATCACAGGAACATTGGACTCTTTTGTGCATGTTAGAGTTAGCTGATAAGTTGGACTGGTTGTATCTCTTTAAAAAAAGCTATGCTCAACTTGAAATTTTTTCTATTTTCAAGTATCACGACAAGCTATTCTTTCAACCAATTTGGCATCAAATTCATGAGGTCGAGAAAAGAGGCTAAATTTAAGGTCACTCTTTGGAATAAGGGACCCGTAAAGTATTTACAAGATAAATTTCACGCAAATCGGATAACATTTCGACTTTCGCTCACCTTTTTGTACCATCTGAACCAAAGAACTCTCCCGGAACTAACCTTGTTTGCAGGCAATCAAAAAAGTTTATTTCATAAATTATTTCCCAGTGGCGAAAAATTGAACATTAGTTTCAAAGTTTCATCAGATCTGGTCCATGATTACACCAAAGATATTAGGTCCTAGATACCAAAGATATTATAAGCCTAGATGCGGCACGTGTATAGTTCGAGGAACTAATTGTAGACAGTAGACGGCGCTACCGGCGAAAATTGCCCGATCCCCCCATGCTTCTCAACCCGAAAACCGCACCCACCAACACTTTGCCCCTGCAATCTTCACCCGTCGAACAAGTCCACCAAATAGCCGATACTAAGTCGGCAAATACAAAATACTTAAAAATAAAAAATACAAATTTTATATCGAGAATTTCGATTTATTATTTTCAATTAATGATTCAATAATTTGAATAAATTTTGCATCAAGAAAATATGTAGATGCATAAGATTGACTTCTAAATTAAATTGAAATGTAATTGTATCGTAATAAATATTTTTAGCTGACATCTTTGATTGAAAAAATTAGTCATTTTGCAATTAAAATTTACTGTCTATGAATAATATTATTTTTTTGTTTTGAAAAAAGCGGTAGAAATTCTACTAAATGAAACTATACGTTTCAAGACATTAAAAGTTTTAATTGATAAACATATTTAGTTCAAATTTAAAATAATTAATTTTTTAAATAAATATGATCGTACAGCGTTCACGCATGTATAATTAGCGATTTGGAGTTTTTAGATGTAGAGTTAAATGTTATAGAAATACCGCCTCCTTCACGATTATTAATTTAAGTAAACAGTAATTCGTAAATTTCTATGTTTGTGTAATTAATTATGAATTAAATAAATTATAATGAAACGATAAAATTATATAATAAAATTATTTTTTATATAATATTTTATAGAAATTTATGTATATTACTATGCATGTAAATTATGTCCCGATTTTTTAAATTGAGAACCCCATAATTTCAAAATTTAAAAAATGTATTTTTGAATTTTACTCGAGTGGTTGATCAGAATATATAAATATTTTGCCTTAAATTTCTCAATTTAAACTAAAGGTCAGAAATTATTGGAAAGTTTCAAAAACATTTATCTGTTAATTGTTAGTTTGTAATAATATAATCCGTAAATGAACTATTTATTGTCGCGGGCACATTCTCACCGTGCGCTGTGCCCGTGGCTCGTAAGTTTGATCGCGCCTGGGGGGCGCTTCTTTTGATTCCCGCGATTCGCGCTCAGATATTTATTCTTTGCATTTAGAATGCTTGAATGAAACTTTATCAAAAACATCTCTTTAGATTGCAGTATTTATATGCGTGTTCATATTCTGAATTTTTTGCCTGAATAAGTATAGTTAAAGATTAAGTTTCTCAAAGTTCTGTAGGCTTTGAGGTACACAATATTATCGTGACACTCGCGCTGAGCACTCCTTTTTTGACGGACAGTTGTAAATTTATATTTTCTGAACCACCTTAAAATAAACTTAAAAAATACAATCCTTTTTTTAGACATTTTTTTTCATATTATTTTTTATACATGTATAAAGCAAAATATTCTACAAGTCTTCTTTTAGATTTTTCACGTATCTTGCGTCTTTTAGCGTGATATTGGAATTTTCGATTATCTGCATATATTACTTACGATAAAACAAAATTACGAGTTCTATTGAAAAGTGGTTTAAAGAAATTTTGTAGGATTTTTCAAAACCCATCATTTCTCTTCGAGACTTTTTGTTGTATTTTGCGTCATTTGGTTCAAAATTTGAATGTTGTGGTGTCAAATTTCGGACAATTCTAATACTTTCTGCATCATAAATAATAAGAATGTAATAAATTAATACACATTTGTATAAATTTTTGGGCGAATAACTTTTTTCAATCAATTTGTTTTTGTACCTTTTGTTGTTTTTCCACAAATTTTTCATTTTTATTTTTAATACCATTTTTATGATCAAAACCAAAACTACGTGTCATGTCAAAAAGTAATTCATAACAAATTTGTAGCTCTTTTTCGGGTAAATAATTTTTGTTGAATCATTTTTTTTTTCTCGTAACTTGTATCATTTTTTCACAAAGTTTTTTTTTATATTTTCAATGTTATTTTTCGCAAATAAAACACAACGTACGCCTCTTATCAAGAAGTGATTATTAACGAATTTGTAGATATTTTTTGAGATCACAATTTTTGTTGATTCATCTTATTTTGTATCCTGAATAGTTTGACCACAAAATGGGATTTTTCCTATCTCATTATTTTTTGTGCAATAAAAATTAGAATTTTCAACTTTACAAGAAAATCCAAAAAGTTTGTATGATAATTTTGTAGGGCTTTAAAAAGCAATGCTTTTCTTTACTTTTTTTCATATCGTACGTTGTTTGGCTTATAATTTTGATTTTAGATTGATATTAAAAATTTGGAAATGCCATTACTCAGAATTTTTTTTGTATAAAAAAAAGTCATCAGGATAAATTGTTTGGCCTTCTGAGTACTATTAATGGCCATAAATAAAAATTTTAAGTATAAAAAATGTTCCCAAAATTTGTATTTTTATCCAGAATGGCTGTTAACGAACTCGTTCTTTCTTTTCGGACCTTTCTTTTCTTTTCCTTTCTCAATCCTAAATGATGAGAATGAGAAAAATTAGAAGTCCTTTAATTTTTTTTATTAATTTCAGTTTCTAAATCATTTGAATTCTTCAAAGTAAAACGCTGTTACTTTTCTCTGTAATATTGATATTTTATCAAATATAAATAAAATTGAAAATAAAGTTTCTTAAGTATAGTCTCAATATACTTGTTCTCTGTCATTCTTTTAATTGTTGTAATATCGTTTTCTGAGTCTTGTCGATTTTTCGTTGTGTATTTTTATGTTAAACAAATTTTAAACTATATATTATAAGGATAATTTCATTAAATACAAAAATCGAAACTTTAAGCGGTCGTCAGTAAACTGCATTATCAATTGCATGGGGAAGGGGGTCATGCTAAAAACTATGGTTCGAACAGGGGTTGAGGGTCAGTGGAAGAAAAGTTACGAACTTAAATAACATTTAGTATGTTTCCTTATTATTCACTTTTAAAGAATTGTTCTTTTTTCAGTTGCATTCAGTTGCAAATTTTATTATTCTGTAAAAAATGCAACTATTTTGTTAAAAAGTCATCTTGTTTCTTTAGGAATTCAGAAGCTTGGTTAAAAGTTGAACTACTTTGTAAAAAAATTATTCTTTTGGTTTTAGATTCACCTCTTTGGTCGAAAATTTAACTATTCTATTTTTAGAAAATTAATCATCTGCGGATAAAAAGTCATTTTTAGGCTGAACTCTTTTGTTAAAAATGTAACTATATTGTTGAAAATTCGTTTTTTTAAATAAGAATTAATTGTTTTTAACTAACAAGATAAACATTTCATTTTTTATTTAAATTTATATTTTTATTAAAAGTTAATATTTTCTGGTTTAAAATTGCTCCTTCCGGCTTTAAAATTCAAAAATTTGTTAAAAATTAATATATTTTGTTGAAAGCTCGTCTTATTTTGGTAGATCATTAATACAATGCTGGAAAATTCATTTCTTTGGTTAAAAATTTAACTATTTTTTTCGCAATTTATATTCTTTAATTGAAAATTAAACGACTTAGTTAAAAGTTGAACTTTTTCATTAAAGATTCATGTTTTCGGACTCCCCTTGATCTTTGGGATTGACTCTTTTGTTGAAAATTTAATTTCTAGATTTAGTTGAAAATTAATCTTTTTTTTAACATGTAACAATTTTCTTGACATTTTGGATTTTTTGTTTTGTTCAAAATTAGTTTTTTATCTGAAAATTTACATTTTTGTTCGAAATTTATACTTTATAAGTTTAAAATTTAATTATTTTTTAGAACATTCTTTTGTTTTGTTGAAAATTCATCTTTTTGGTCGAAAATTAATTTTCTTGATTTTTTTACATCGTCTTTTTATTAAAAATGTAATTGTTAAGTTTTAAATTAGTATATTTTGATTAATGATTTAACAATATGGTAGAAAATTAAAGTAGGATTCGTTTATCAATGAACTTTTCCGTGTTTTTTTCATGTTCGTTAAATCTAGTTTTTTTAAAATCATATTTCTGCAAGATTTGCCTCCTTGGCTTAACATTCAACTTTTTTTTGTTGACAATTTGGTTTTTTATGTTAAATTTTTTTTTTCAAAATTGTAACTTGTCTAGTCTTGATTAGAAATGGATCCTTTATAAGTTGAAAATTCAAATATTTGGTTGAAAATTCATGGAGTTTGTTAAAAATTCGTCTTTTTTGGTAAGAAAATTAATCTTCTTTTTTGCGAATTCATTATATATTTCGACTTTAAATCTTAGGAATTTAAAGCGTTTCATATTGAATTCAAATCAATTGAAAGTGAGTTTTAAATAATAACTGATACGAGGGATTTTATTAGCTGTAAGGCATAGCGTATATATATATTGAAAAACTTTTTGATTTTATTTATTTCTTCAAGTGGATTTTTTTTAAGTTTGCAATAATAAAGAAAAATTATCCAATTAGGAGTTTCAAGTGTTTAAACTCGTGATTTATTTTTTTCATAAATAGTTTCCAAATAATGTTCACATTGTACACATCATCAATATAATATGCTTAAAAACCAGCTGATGTGTACAATTTTTAAAATTAGTTCCAAACTATTTATGAAAAAAAATGAATCACGATTTTTAAACCCTTTAAACCCCTAATTGGATAGTTTTTCTTTGTTATTGCAAACTTAAACAAAATTCACTTGAAAAAATAAATAAAATCAAAAATTTTTTCAATCCTTGGTGGGAATTTTTTTACAAGTACGAAAAAGTATAACTATTTTTACAGGAAAACACCTATAAATATAATAAATTTTTAAATACTAAGAAATCCAGGTGGCCGTTTTAATCAAGGAAAAAAATTTCCGCTCATTTCCCGGCTCGCAAAAAATGATTGAATTATTTTTATTCTTTGGAATTCTTTCCTTTTCCATTTTTTTTGTAAAAGCCTTAGTTGCTGAGATGCACCCCTAAACTCTTTATATTTCTTTAGAATATTTTTGGACTCTTCGATTCTTTGAATTATTTTTATAAACTATTTGGATTACTTTGAAGTTGTGAATTCTGATGAGCATAAGAATTGCAAGTGGTTAACTTCCCTCAAACTTTTGAAATTAAATTTTAATTTGCAAGGCACAGTCTAGTTACTGGTTTTTGTAACCAAACAAATTATAAGGAAAAAGATTATATGTTTCAAATAATCAAGAAAAAAAACAAACAAAAAACAGAATTTTAATATAATTTTCATAAATAATTAAATGAGTTGTGAAAACCTTAAATTTTTCCTCGGAATTAAATGTAAATATTGTCAATTCGACACTTTAGAGAAGTGTAAATATTACTTCAGTTATACCTTAATTATGCGAAAAAATAATAAAATATTTTAGGATTTAAAAATACATGTAGGATAAATTTAGACAGTGAAGTATTCGAACCTTCAATTCACTATTTTTATAAAAATTATATTTTTTAAATAATGTTTGAAATTTCGCTAAAATTCTAAAATATGACAAGAATTTTTTTCAACTTATTTATATAGTATTTTGAAAATTTCTCTTTTAAAAGAAACCAGATGAGGAATTAATTTAACTTTTTCATTTAACTAAATTCTGAATTATTTAAAAATTTATTTACTTTTTAAATTTATTTACTATCTCGAAAGTGTCCCTTTTTAAAAAAGAAACCGTAAAAGAAATTAATTAATTTTAACACAATAATAAATATAATAATCTTAGGCCCTCATTAATTTTAATATTTTCGGCGTGCATAGATAGCCCCGAGTCAGCTATAGATATTAGATATGGCTGGCGAAGGCAAGCGCGAGAATGAAGAAACAGAAAATTACCGGCTCTTTCGGTTTGACTTTCGCCTTGGCCCCACCCCTCCCGTAGACGCACGCAAAGGACGCGGTTGCCATAGAAACATCGAAAAGTTGAAGAGGGCAGCACCTCGAGGCATGCAAAAATGTAGTTAGATATATATATATATCGTTCTCCCACTCCGACCTCCCGTACCGCATCTATGCTCATAATATCTTTGGCTGAACCACTGTGCGGCATAGTGCGCACGTGCGAACGTAACTTTACTAAAAGCGGCCACATTACGCCTGCTTTGCATGCATGCAATGGCTTGTTTTTCAGAGTGGTCGGACAAAAGATTATTTCATGAATGTACCTGTTTCATTGTCGTTGTCTTTGTTGTTGTTGTAGTTTTTAGGAACCAAAAAAATGTCAAGTTCGTTAACCATCCTTTTCTGACCAACGGTTCTGGTTTTAACCAATAAAAAAATAATAAAAAATTTCATTTTGCGGTCAAACACAAGATATTAAAAACAATGAATAGATAAAAGTTGTTTACCCTAAAGATCTAAAAATTTTTTAGGAATAGTTTTTTGTAATTTTTTGTAAGAAGTAGCTATGAGAATACTTTTTTTAGCTGTTGCACTTGCGCATTTTGAATAAGAATTACTTTTTAGGACTGCTAGAATCCTAACCTCACTTCATTATGAGTTGACGCGCGTTTGAAAGGCTTCTTGGAAGTAGTGAAAGATGTTTGGACAAACCCAGAATTTGTTACAAAAAAAGATTTGTGCAACATGGGCTGAAAGTAGGCAGTTGTGACTTTTGTGAAGTTACAGTACTTGCCATCGGCTCATCTTTGGTTCGTGTCCGGCTTGTCTTTGACACGCTTGCACATCCCCTCCGATTTGCCAAAACTCCCCTTCGATTCGCCTCTGGCTCCTACGGTAAAGTTCACACTCGTGTAGAACTGCCTATTTTCCGCACTTGTAGCACAATATACTATTTTTATAGAACGCGTATTTTATGGTTTATTCATAAAAATAAAATCAAACATGAAAATATTACATTTATGGAAGAACGGCACAAGATATATACTGGATTTATTAAAAAATGTGGACTTTTCTACATTATTTTTAACACTATTGTGTTTTGCTTTTCATGCTTACTTTAATATTTTTTCCTTATTTTGTACTAATTTTTATTCTCAGCTACCCTGGAAATACGTATGTTTTAATATTAATGCATGTAATGAATATTGTAATATGCATTAATATTGAAACATACGTATTTTCATTGTCTTGTTTTTATAATTAAAAAAAGTGCGCATTCTATAAAAAGTTTCATTAGATGTTTATAACTAGAGTTTAAAACAAAACTTATGGATCTTTTTTTTACAAAAATAAATATTTTAATTCCTAATCTTATTTTTTACGATTAAAAGAAAATCTACTCGTCCTATCTAAAAATTATTAATAACCAATTTTAAGATCCTTTTTGGATGAACATTTGTTGTTTATTAATCTTTTTGATACCTCTGATCGTTTTTCAAAAAACTTTATTTTTTATTTTTAATGTTATTTTTTAAGATTCAAACAAAATTTAAGCGTCCTTAAGAAATGATTGATGACAAATTTGGAGCTCTTTTTTTAAAAGAGCAAGTTTTGTTCATTCATTTTTTCGATAGCTTGTGGCGTTTGTCCACAAATTTAATTTCTGTATTTTAAATTTTGTTATTGACGAATAAAACAAAACATACGTGAATTGTTTATTTTTTATTATTTTTTGTACTATTAAAATGAGAATTTTAGATTTTTCAACAAAATTTAAAAAGTTGTTCTGATAATCTTGTAGGTCTTTCCAAAAGAAACTGTTTTCTTCTTATGAATTTTTTTCATATCATGCGTTGTTAGGCTTAAAATGCTAATTTTCGTTTTGCTTTGTATTTCAAAAATGCTATAACTCTGATAATTTTCTTTTCATCGAAAATTCTCTAACTTTTTGAAATTTATTCTAAAATAGTTGACTAAGGATTCACATCCTAATAAAGTATGCCCATGGGCAATCCTATCGGATAATTCCTTTAAATGCTACCGTGTTTACAGACGACAACGGCGACAGACACCGCCGTAACAACTATTTTTTTACATGTAACCAATACCTTCTCATTATGATGAGAATGTATTAAACATTTGCATATTATGCATTGTTATATCACGGTAGCTTTCAGGGCTTTAGACAATTTTAAATTTAAGGATGGCAACAAAATCCCAATTTTTCTATATTAGGATATTAATTTTTATGGCTCTGGAAATCTTTTTTCATAAATTGTTTCTTTATATGTTTATCTAGCTCCTATTCCCAATTTTGGAAGAGTTAAAATTTCATAGAACCAACAGGGAATCCTATAGTTTCTTAATCCAATTTCTGAAAGGTTCGTCAATTTTGGGTTTCAGAACATTTTGAATTTGCGGGTGGGAAGAAAATTAAATTAGTTTTGTTTTGGGTTATACATTTTTGTGGATCGGCAAATGATGTTTTTTCTGTCAGAGTTTCTTTGGATTTACCTAGCTTCTTAGTCCCACTTCTGAACGTCTTAAAGCTTCCTATAGGACCAGCAGAAAATGTTTTAGAAAAGTCTCAATTTCGGGGTGAAAAATTCAAATTTTGCTATATTAGTATATTTGCAATTGGACTCTAAATCTCGACGGATCTGGAAATTATTACTTTGTTATTTCTGAACAACTTTCTATAGATTTCCCTAGTTTCTACCCCCACTAATGAAAGATTTACAACTTCGTAGAAGCAGCAGGGAAAACGTTTTAGAAAAACGTGAATTTCTGGGTGAGAGAAAAAGTATAATTTTTTTATATTGACATATGAATCTCAATGGGTATGAAAATTATTATTTTTTATTTCTGAAAGGATTTCTGTAGATTTCCCCAGTTTCTTAATCCAACTTCTGGAAGCTTTACAACTTCCCAGGATCAAGAGAAAATGTTTTAGACATGTTTGAATTTTGAACAGACGGAAGGATTAGAAATTCAAATGTTTAAAAATCCTTAAAAAACTCAATTGTTACAAAATAAAATAATATATATAACAATTGTACTAACAATATTTTTTTGAAAATATCATAAGGCGGGGCTCCGAGTCTTCCATAATGACATCCCTGACGCTGACGATCAGCTGATTAGTTCGTTAGATTCGCCGGATTCACCCCACGCTTGATGCGGAGATGCGGTTGGCGGTTCTTCCGTCTTCTACACAAACATTCTGTACATGCTAACTCTTCTAAATAAATAAAAATGTGTAATGAAACTGCAATGGACTAATAATTGAATAATAATAATAATAGATTGTGGATAAATGAATTTTACACCAGAAAACTATCGTAAGTAGAATCAGTATAGACTATAATATTATAAGAGCACTTATAACCTCAAAACTCTCTCAACGCTACTATTTCCTGTGTTTCTTTTTAGATACACGGTGACGTTCTGAATTATTAAAGTTTTTAACCAACCTTAGTATCACTTCTAATAGGAAACATCTCCCATATATTTAATTGGTGAGTTTATATTTATCAAATTTATTCAATACATTTCGCACGGTGAGTCTCAACCAACAAGTAGTTGAAGTCAAGGTTTTTGTTTCAGAAAGCGCCCTTCTGGTGATTTACGTATGTTAAACGCAAATTTAAAATCTAGTAGTCTTCAATATTAAAAACTTTAATATATTGTTTGTAAAAGTAAAATTTAATTTTACTCTTTTCAAAAAGGGCTCTAGACTTTTTTTCTTTAAATATTTAAAACCTTTTTTAATGTGAAATAACATTTATTAAGCAATAATTTACATTATGCAAATCAAACAATTTAATTTCACTTCCTAAAGGACTCTGTACTTTTTTTCTTACAATTTTTAAAGCGTTCACAAATGATCTCGAAGTGATAAATAAAAAATAAAAAGCGAGTACACACTGTCAGAACTTAACGTCAAAGAACTATTTTCTGCTATCCTCTGTAAAACACAGTTTTCAATTTTTCCAATTTTTTTATATTAATTTTTGGCTTCGTTTTCAATTTGAAATAACACTTTCTAATCAATAATTCAAAATATTTAAATATTTAATATATTTCAAACATTTAAAAACGATTCTAAAGGGATAAACAACAAAGAAAAAGCGAGTAAAAACACTTTTAAGAACCTTAATTAAAAAAAAAAAACGATTTTCTGCTATACCAAAATCTCCATAAAGTACACAGTTTTTAATTCATCTGATACTTTTATAAAATAATTTTACTTAATTTTTCTACGCAATTATACCTTCTAAACAATAATTTAAATTATGCAAAGAATAAAATTGAAATTGACATATCAAAAGGGCTCGATACTTTTTTTTTAAATATTTAAAACGTTTAAAGTTCATCTTAAAGTGATAAACAATGCAGAAAATTCGAGTGCTCAACCACTTTAACCCTTAAACGGCCAAAACGCCAGTACCGGGACACTGCTTTTCAACGGCCAATAACTAAGACTATTCGACACTAGAAAAAATTGAGACACATATATTTTTATTGCTTAAGATCTCCTCTTTCCGAC
>NC_046660.1:84346587-84351811 GCF_010883055.1 Belonocnema kinseyi
TCTATTGCGGAAATCATTAAATATCAGCAAAAATGTTTTTATAAGAAATTTATTAATCGCACTTTCCTGTCTCTGAAACGACCATACATTGTTCCTAAATTTTTCCAGGATTTTTATTTAACGGGATCAAGGCTAATTTTTAAATATGAGGTTTTAAATATTTTTGTAACAATAATTAATAATTCCGAATTTCAAGCGTCTGAAATTTTTAAAAAATGGAAGGATTTGGACAATTTGCTAAGAAAAAGAAGGTGGATTTTATACTTTCTAAGTCGAAATGCTTACAATTAAACAACTTTAATTTGATTTGAAGAATCACCAAAGTAGCATGATTTCATATTAAAATTTCAAAAATATGAGAATGTCAAAACGCTAAAAATTTCATATTTTAAGATTCAAATTTGTAAAATTGGGTCATTTAAAATTCAAAGGAATTGTAATTGTACTCTTTATAATTAAAAGTGTTCCAAATTAAATAATTAAAGATTGAGAACTATTAAATTTAAGTTATTCAAATTCAAAGCGATTAAAATTTGACAATTTAATATTTAAACCCAAATCGAATCTTCCAAAGGCAAAGCTTCTGAAATTCTAGAATTTTAAACAGCCATTACATAATAAAAGTACAAATTAACATGGTAACTGATTAGACAACTTTTTCTAAAGTAAAAAATGAATTGAATTTTTCTTTTAAAAAAACCTTTCGAAATAGAATTTAATTTAAAATGGGAAACTTTAAAAATGAAAAAATTTCTACTCCCGAACGCTGAAACTCAAACGAACGCGAACTTCATTTAAGACTGGAAAAAATTTAATTCTAATTGCAAAATTAAAACCTATAAAAGGAACAAATAAAAAATTCAGAACTCTGAAATTGTAACCGCTTAAAATTACCGAAATAGTCCATTTAATTATGTATCAATTTCAGATAGTTTAATTTCATCGATTTTTATTTTAAACTCAATTTATAATTTTTTGGTTTCAAATCTTCCATTAGAATTAATATTTCTATTTTTGAAATTGTACAATGTTATGCTTTTAAATTCGAAATTGCTTTATATTGACATCTAAAGTTATTAAGTTCAAACGATTGAAACTACGATACTGTGAAATTAAACATTCAAAACCTCTAAAATTTAATCTAAAAAGTAATTTAAGAAAAAACTTTAGTTTCAAGGCCTCAAAGATTAAACTGTTTTAGAATTGCATTAATATGATAAACTTTTTTACTATAAGATGTGATTTTCTCAAATCAAAAGTCACTGTCATTTTCACCATTCCAAATTGCAGAATTTTAAATATTGCGAGAATTATTGTGAAACTTTACAGTTCAATTACTCTAAACACTGAAAATTATGTACTCTCTAGTTGGGAACTTTCAATAATAACAAAATGCGTGAATTATGAAATACACGCGAAATCTCCCCATGTAATATTTCTTTCCCGGCTTTGTACCGATTCTCCCGGGTGGGTAGCCACCCTGTATATGTTACCTATTGCAGAAGTCAATTAACATCAGCAAACCTTTTTCAAAAAATCGATCAATTTTGAATCATATAATAAGTAGGATAAGGAAATTTGTGTGTCTAATAAAGGAAAATTCAGAGATTATATGAAAATACGCAAATTTAAGAATCCATTATTAAACCAATTGTTTATAACAATGTTTTAAATATTTTTGAAACAATAATTAATAATTTCGAATTGCAAGCGCTTGAAATTTAAAAAATATACGAACTATTTTGGACAATTTAATAAGAAAAAGCAGTTGAATTGTATAATTTCTAATTCAAAGCGCTAAAAGTTAAACAATTTGAATTTGAATCGAAGAATCACGAAACTAATTTGATTTTAGACGAAAATTTCGAAAATAGGACAATGTCAAAACGTTAAAAATTGTATATTTTAAGATTTGAATTTAAAAAATTTTGTCAATTAAAATGCAGAGGAATTTAAATTGTATTCTTTATAAATAAAAACGTTTAAAATTAATTCATTCATTTTAAATTTAAATCGATTCAAATTTGACAATTTAATATTAAAAACTAAAATTAATCTTTTAAAGTCGAAGCTTCTGAAATTCTATAATTGTAAATTGTTATTACACAATAAAATCATAATTTAACATTAATTTTTCTGAAATGAAAAAAGCAAATTAATTATTCTAAGAAAAAAACTTTTAAAATGAATAGTAATTTTAAACGGGAAACATTAAAAATGAAAAAAATGTCTATTCCGAAACGTTAAAACTTAAACAAATGCGAACTTTGTTTAAAACTGAAAACAAATTTAGTCTCCAAAAATTGTCATATTAAAACTTTTTGATACTCAAACCCTTTAAAATTTTAATTATTTCAAGTAACTTTAAATCGCATAAAAATGATTAATTTTTAAATTGCTAATTATACTTTCCAAATTTAAAATTATCTATAATGAGGGGCTGATATCAAAAGGGGAGTAGAAAAATCATTTGAGCAAAACCTAGTTAAGAACGATACAGGCAAAAACGAATTAGGAAAAAAAAAACAATAATAACGAAGATTGTACTACACTTTTATATTATGATATAAGATACAATCCTTGTTATTCTTGTTTCGTTTTTGTTCGCATCGTTCTTAGCTCGTTTTTGTTCCGACGACTTCTTTAGCTTTTGCTATCAGTCCCTCAATTATCCATTTACTAATCAATTTTTTATTTTTTCATTTCAAATCTTTCTTTAGAATTATTATTCATTCTAGAAATTTTGTAATCAAATTATTAAATTATTATAAATTATTATTATTATACATTAAATTATTAAATTCAGTTTGAAATCACTTATTTGTTTAAATCTTTAACTAAAAATCGGACAATTTTAAGTTTTACAATTTGAAATTGATTTGTATTTACATCTCAAGTTGTTAAATTGAAAACAAACTATCTATTCTCAAACTGCAACACTGTTAACTTTAAAATTAAAAATATTCAAAAACTAATCTAAACATTAATTTGAGAAAAAACTTCAGTTTCAAAACCTCAAAGATTGAAATGTTTTAGAATTACACAATAAAAACTATCATTTTAAATTTAAATTATAGAAAATTGAAGACGATTTCTGTGATTTCTTTTACATTAAAAATCACTGTGACTTTCACCGATGAAAATTGCAGAATATTAAATATTGCGAACCTTTAAAGTGTAATTATTCAAAACACTTTGAAAATTATATACTTTCTACTCTTTCTAGTTTTATCCATTTTGGACCAATATTGAAGGGGACCGAAAAAGGGTCTTATGGACCCTCCTCCTTTAAGAATTTTTTACATATTTAAATTATTGTTTATAAAATGTTATTCTGTATTAAAAACCGAGTAATAAAGTATTATACAACACCGACAAAAATTTCGAGTACATTTCCTTTGACAGTTTAAAAATTCATACTACACTTCATAAACAAATATCTGCACAGAAAGAGAAGATTATAAAATTTCGCGTGGAACTAGCCTGTTTTGAAATTATTTCAAGAAACGAGTCCAAAAATATATAGTTGGAAATTTAAAAGATCTTTTTTTAGCTAACTGATCATTTTGAAACCTTGAGTAGAACTCTTTGCCTAATCTAAAAAAAGTGTTCCTAAAAATCTTGGAAAAATTATGCCATCAAGAGTAAATCCTAATCTTTAACTCTAAATAAAGATCACGATTAAATATGTAATTGCTGAGTATTCAAACACAATATTTTTGTGTACAATGACTCCCAAAAAATAATACCACACAAGTAAATAATTTGTATGAATACTGAGCAATTGCATAATAATTAATCGCGGTCTTGAATTACATTTAAAGCTTAGGATTTACACTTGATTTCCTGATTTTTTCAAAGTTTTGGGAACACTTTTCTAGATTGAGTGAAGAGTTCAACGCAAGATTTCAAAAGATTCATTTAGATCAAAGAAAAAACTTTTAACTTTGAAAATAAATATTTGTTGACTCGTTCAATAAAATAAATTCAACGTCGGCTGATTCCATGCGAAATTTTTCCTTCTGACAAATGATTGTACCTGCAAAGTCGTAGATTTAGTTTATGCGCAGATTTTCATCTTTGAAGCGAAGTGTGAATCATCGAACGGCCAAAGAGAATGTATCCAAACTTTCTGCTAGTAGTGAAAAGAATTGAATAAATTTGAAATTATGAAGGTTATGACGGTTTTTGTGTAGCAGAAATCGTTTGTTATCATTAGGGTTCTTAATGCGCTTTTTCACTCAAATTTTCCTCATTGTTTCATTTAAATGAAAATCATCACTTTGAGATAGTTTCTAAACGTCTTAAATATTTAAAGAAAGAAAGTATCGAGCTCTTTTTCATTTTTATAAAATTTAATTCTTTGAATTTCATATTTTAATTTATTGTTTAGGAAGCGTTATTGCAAACTGAAAACTTGAGTAAAAAGGGAATATAAAAAAATTGGATAAACTGAAAACAGTGCGTTTAATGGAAACTTTTGAATAGCAGAAAATCGTTTTTTGACATGAAGATTTTTAAAGTGTTTTTACATTCGCTTTTTCTTTATTGCTCACCATTTTGGGACAAATTATAAATGTTTCAAATATTTAAACAAAAGAAAGTATCTAGCCATTTAAGAAGTAGGTAAAATTCAATTATTTACTTTACATACTTTAAGTTATTTTTTAGGAAGCGTTGTTCCACAGTAAAAACGGAGTAAAAAACTAATATGAAAGAATTCAATAAATTGAAAATTGTGCGTTTTATAAAGGTCTTTGTATCGCAAAAATTCATATTTGTCACCAAGGTTATTACAGCCTTTTGCAGTCGTCTTTCCCTTATTTTTTATAATTCCGGGATAATTTTGAAACGTTTTAAATATTTAAAGAAAAAAAGTATCGAGCGCATTTCGAAATAAGTGAAATTAAATTATTTTCATCATTGAAATTACTGTTTAGGAAGTGTTATTTTGAATTTAAAACTGAGTAAAAAGTTAATATAATATAATTAGAAAAATTGAAAACTATGTTTTATAGAGCAAACAAAATTTACGTTGCCCAACTATCATCAACGTGGAGGTCGACGAATATCGATAGTCTCTTTTTTTTAAGGGATTTTATATATTTTTTTTACATTTTTCAATTTTTTTTTTATGGAGAATTTTTTTCATTCCAGATTTCAATCCGTTGAAATCATTTTGATCCTGCTGTTTCAGAATGTAATTTTGAGAAACAATGTAAGC
>NC_046660.1:84351911-84359941 GCF_010883055.1 Belonocnema kinseyi
AAAAGCTGTGGGATTCGCAAAAACGTTAATTTTTTTATAAACCGGGAGAAATTGAGAATATTGATCAGGAGAACCCGGAGAAAGCCGGGAGACAAAATTTTGTTAAATAGTGGCCACTTTGAGATATGAAAAACTATGAGTTTCGCAAAGAGAATTAATCACCCTGAAAATGCGTAGGAAAAAGTATTCTGTAAATAAAAGTCGATTTCCCGAACTTTCAGGTTGAAAATTATTTAGGCTCACCGTGTTAATTTATAGCATTTGTAACTAATTACCATTTTATTCTTTAAGAACCCGAAGATGATCTCAAAATTGAGAGCGAAGCTTCGATGCAGATCAACTATCGCCCAAAAAAGATTCTCTAGGATTTATTTTTGAGATAACCTTGGACTGGTACACGTAAAAAGAAACAGTGACAGAAAAGGGCAAACTTTTGCGTTATCCACAGGAATGAAGATTTCTTCTTAAATTTTATTTAGTTTTTTAATTTATTATCTTTAATTGTGGTTTTAAAATTTGGTGTTTCTTCCTTGAATTCAGTGATCTCTGTTTCTGAGCCTTTCTCAAGACTTCTTGATTTTAGGTTATCTTTCCTAAAAATTGTTATTCTTGAGTTGTGTCCTCTTAATGGACACCGGTCGTTCTAGTTTTGGTATATGCCGAATCTTTTGTGGGTCCACCAGTTGACTAGACGGCTCTTTCTGGCATTTCGTAAATGCCGTATGAGCTGGTAAATATTTTTAACCATATGCTCCATTCTCGTTCCAAACTTTGGTCACTTTTGTCTTTTCTTACATTTAGAAACGAATGTTTCTCTCTCGACACTAAAGCCTCTAGTTTCGTGATCATTTATTCAGCTCACAGTTTTTGCTGAAATTGACATGGATCCTGTTAATAAACCATCAAACTTTAATGGTTCGGAATCGTCGCATGTGAAAGTTGAGGGTATTCCTCCTGAGTTGATGCACGTCCAAGTATCACGAATCGTCCCACAGAATCTTCTCAAAAATTGCGACAAATGGAAGCGGTCCGCTTCGACTGCACCACCTTGGGTTAAGACAGCCAAAAACATTGCAGCGGAAGCTGTCGCAAAAATCTTAACTAGCCCGTCTGTCAAGTTGAGAGCCAAACTTGCTACTGAACAGATGGATAAGCTCAAAATAATGTCGTTCAAGACCCAAGTTTCACAATCTGTGGCTGCTGAATCTGGGGGTCTTCTGACCGATAAATCTGCTTCAATTAAAAAAGCCTTGATTAAACAAGCCCCAATTATACCAGCTCCAGCTAAACCAGCTTCGATTAAACCAGTTACTTCTGTGATGACCAATCAGATGGCAGTCGAAACTTTAGCAAAATTCTTTGCATCTCAGTCTGTCAAGACAGGCCCTATTATTAATCAAACCAAGCCTAAAGTTAACAGAAAAACAACCGTGCGGGCCAAAAAAAGACGTGAACGAAAGATTCGAATGGCCCTCGAAGACCTAATGTTAGAGTGGAAAGACCTCTCATTCCGAGGCTTTGTGGAGACTGTCTTTTCATTGGTAGATACCGAATTAAGTTGAAAAATAGAAATCAAGCGAGATTGCCCATAGCTGTAAATTTTAAATAAATATACTGCAGTATTCAGTTTGATAAAGTCAATGGAAAATACTGATAATCCAAGGTCATATCTTCCGTCGTAAATTACACTCTTAATTTCAAATTAAATTTTTTATCCTGAATCCAACTTTATATGTCGTTAGGTTTAATTTTGGAACGTCACGAAATTGTTTAGTCAATGCTGGACAGTCAAATTTAACATTAACTTTCGTTTTTAAGTAATTTTGTAAATAGTCACACGTTTGATCTATTTTTGAATAATTATTTATTGTATATCTTTACTAAAATCAGGGTAGTATATTTAAAAGCGACAACCATGTACTTTTTAAATTGTAAAAAGAGATCGCACTTGTGTTTAAGCGTAGTTTAAGCTTCATTGTATTTTTAGCAGTTTAAAATATAAGTTTTATACGAGAAAAATTCGGTTTTATTTTCCATATTCTCTACTTTCTTAACTACAATTTCTTAAAAAATGTTTCGCTGCACTTTTTTCTAAAACAAATTTAATGCAATTTTAAATTAAAGTGATTCTTATTAGCAAGATTTTATTTGACTTGTTTTGTGGGTGCCATCAATTTATATAAGGTGGCAGTTTTTCCAATTAATTTTAAAAATCTTGTTATAATTTTTTTACGTTTTGTTTTAAGTGAACATTAATTTGAAGAACCAATATTTCATCTTAAACATTTTTCTCAAAAGTTCAAGAAAAATAAAAAGTAAATAAAAATATTAAATAAAATGAAAATAACAATTCGATAGTATAATTAATTTTTTCAATATACACTACCGACAAGATGTATGGGACCAATTGGTTTTTCTTAGTTGCATACAATCATCTAATTTTTAAAATAAAAAACAGGGATGAGAAAAAGTTTTCGCACACCTATTTCTTAATGACTGATGAAGCTCTCTTAATTTTAATTAGGCCAGAGCTAAACAAAATTCTCTTTAAAGGGTCGATTGGTCTCGGTATTTTGTATGAAATGAGCCCAAGGTGAAGCCAATTTGTATATTTTTTAAGGAGATATTGCAAAAATAGTTTAAATTTTAATGTTTTCTTAAATTTTCATTAAATTCCGAAATAATAAACATTTTTCAATATTCTTCGGCTAATTTTGAAGCTTTTTTTCACCACATCTCAGCAGCTTATAAGTACAAATTGCAAAAATGTTCTTATCGAATTGCAAGAACTGGAAGTTGTAAAAATTTGAAAACATCTCATCTGTAGGCAAATCAGAATAAAAATTAAATATATATTTTGAGGAAATTGCATATATTCTACAAAAATGTTTTTATTGAACAGTTAAGAAAACATTTGTAATTTACACTATTATCGCAATATCTAAGTATAGAAAAATTGGCTTCGCCCTGGGTTCGTTTTATACATCATTTCGAGAGCATTCGCCTTGTTAAGGAGAAAACGGTTTAGCTCTGGCATAATTAAAATTAGAAGACCTTCATTAGTCATAAAAAAAGAGGTGTGCGAAGACTCTTTTGCCCACCCATTGGGACAGTATTTTTTTTATATGATTATAATTCTGAGTTGGGACATGTTATTTCAGTAAAGAATTATGATTTCTACTTTAAGATTGACAATTTTTTAAAGATTTATAATCATGAGTTTGGTAAGGGACTACATAAAAAACATAAAGAATTATAAATCTAAGTTGGGACATAGAATTTCAGTACAAAAATCTAATTTTAACTTTAGGAGAGGGAATTTCCTCGAAGAATCATAATTTTGAATTTGGGACAGAAAAATTATTAAAAAGAATTATCATTCTGAGATAGAATTGGGAATTTCTGTAAATAATTATAATTTTTATTTCAGGTTAAAAATATAACAGGTAATTTTGTTAACAATTCGAATTTTTAGTTTGCGTCAGGGAGTTTTCGTGAAGAATTATAATTTTTACTTTTGGACATGGAATTTTAGTGAAGCATTATATTTTTTACTTGGGGACAGGAAATTCCTTGTTTCAAGTCAGAATTCTTTAAAATTGGAAACTTACCTCTTTAAAATTTTCTGAAGCTTGTTTTGCCTTAATTAATTTAATTCCACCACCCTTTTTACACATAGTGAATATATTCTTTATATGTTATTTATTTATATTTTAAAAAATTATCTTTGTTTACTTTACATATTTATATTTTACCGAAATAATCCTGTTTCAAAATCAGAATTCGTCAGCTTTTATAATTCCTATTAGTTCAAAATCAGGATCTGAATTACTGAAGCAGAATAAAAATGTTGCAAATAAATATAATTTTGACCTGGGGCAAGGGACTTTTCGAAATAAATGTAATTGTGACTTGGAACAGGGAATTTTTATAAAGAATTACAATCTAAACATTGAGACAGGGAATTATGACCCAAGAATTATAATTTTGATATTTAAATTTTCGTAAAAAATAATAATTTTGACTTTGAGACAGAGAATTCTGAGTAAAGGCTTATATTATTGATTTTTCAGAATTATAATTATTTTGCAAAACTTTCTGTTCCGAATCAGAATTTTAAAAAATCTTTAAACATTCTTTAAAATGTCTTTAAATCTTTAAAAATTGTTTGAAATCATTCAAGGTTTTGAATTCTTTTGAAATGACCGTGAAAAATTAAAAATTGAACTTAACTTTTTTTCTGATTGACTATAAACACCCCGAACAATTTGTCCACTTATACAAACTTTTCACTTGTAAATCCTTTGTTTGTTCGGAAAATCTGTTCTGTTTGTTGTTTGTATTGGAAAATTCAAATTTTTGAAATTTATAATCAAATGTTTTCTGTTGTTTCAAAAATTATGGTAAATTCGGTATACATACTGTTATTATTACTTAGCACTATTATAAAATTTTTAATTTAAATGAAAATTTGTTGCTGAATGTAGCATTTTTTGAACATGTGCAAAAATATGTTTTTTTTTTTATTGCGCAAAATACACACATTTTGGTACATCTGAATATATGAAACCTGAAATTTCTTTAGCTCTAACCAAAGAAACGTTTTATCATTCTGAATTTTCATAAGAAATTTTGTTCCCGGATTTCGAAATAACTGTACATATGCCAAATTTACCAGAATTTTTGATCTATTAGGAACCTTTTTTTTAGTTTTCAAAAATTTTGACTTTCAAACCCAATGAATGAACAGAAGATATTGTCGAATCGAAACAAGGATTTATGGAAACAAATATATACTAAAAAATTGTAATCTGTTTTGTGTTATTATTCCCTTTTTTCAGCATATCAATAAAAAGAAAATAATAAATTTAAATTTGGTAAATTTCATAATATTTAAATTTCGCGGTTATTTTTGGAGGGGTCTCATCAGGGGCGTTGCGTTGGAAATTGTCTATAAGAAAAATTTATTCGAGTCTTTTGGATTACACTGATAAAATATTAACATTAAATACTTAAATATTTATTCAAGATTAAATGAGGCTTATTTAACTTTTAAATATCTGACATGCTGATATTATGAGAAAATCAATAAGACGAGGCGCGCTAGTACCTGACACCACGTCCCTGCACAAATGCTTGTGGAATGCAGTTCGCTGAAATCAGCTGAAATTTAACGATGCAAACAGGCAGTACGTTTTTGGAGGACAGTACTAAATATGTAAACTAGAATTCTCGGTACTGTGATGGATCAATAACTTTAAGATTGTTATGTGATATTATGGACAATTTTATGATTTACACCAGAAATTTATTGTGAGTAGAGTAATCATAAATCTCATAAACCAACTATTACAAAACTAAACATAACCTCAATTTTATTCACTATTATTGTTTGTTATGTTTTAGATACATGTTGACGTTAAAAATTATCAGCATTTGTGATCAAAATGCTTATGCATTCGAGTATGGAACACCTTATAATCGTTTAATTGGTAAGGAATTTATATTGCTTTATCTAATCGTGTACTTCGACTATAACTTGTGATTAATTAGAATTTTCGTTCTTTAAGAAAATGACGAGGGACTCAGTTTGAGATTGCTACATCTATACACAGTAAAATCTCATCCAGAAAAAGGACTTTTGGATTTTTTTTGAAATCTAGAACTAAATTCTGAAAAGGACCATAAAGTGCACCATAAAATGAGAAACACATTATCTACTGGAGTGAAGACTTCTTTAAATTAATATTTATTTATCTGATCCTTTAATATTTCTTCAGTTTAAACACTTTTTTATTGATAATTAGTGAGCAGTAGTTTTTAAAAAAGTGTACTTCCTCTCTTCCGCGGCCTCTCAAGTCTGCTTTTGATCATATTTTTCTTTTCATGTCATTCATTTTGAGTTGCGTTCAGCCGGTGGATACCGAACCTTTCAGGTTCGTGACTACCGGTCGTTAGACCCATTTACATTCACTTACAAATACCGAACCTTTCGGACGATCCCTTTTTTCTCGCGTTGAGTAAATGACGCCTAAACCTGCAGACTTTGATAGTTCCCCAGGAACTGGAGCCTTTTCTAGCGAATCGGCGAAGACTGAACTTTCAAAGCTTGAGACTAATGATCTTGAGATTATTGTTCACAATTCTGTTGGCTATTCTCCGATATCATTTTACGATGAGGAATCCCAGATCCTGAATGCGGAAACTATCAAGTCTGTAAATCCCGAAACTGCCTATCGTGAGGGTATTCGCGATTCCCCGTTGCTAACGGAAACCATCAAAACCGGGACTGTTAAAAAAAATCGTCCTGGAAAAAATTGTCGATTACGTCGATGTAAACGCTTACTCGCTCTTGCTGTTGCTCGTGAAGTACCTCCTCCGGTACCAGAAACATTTCCTGTTCCCGCAGCTCTCAAGTCTGACATTCTTCAAAGTACCGATCATGTGGTCATTCGCGATCCCCCTTTGCTAACGGAAACTGTTAAAACCCAGGCTGTTCGGAAAAAGCGAAAAAGACCAAACGCTCGTGTAAGAAAAGCAAAAAAAGAGCGTGCGTTTGATTTCCCAGGTGCCATCGAGACTCTTGGCCAAGTTTGGCAGGAAATCTCCTTTCGCGGTTTCGTGACATATATCTTCAGTTTAATTTAGAATAAAATTAAGGGGAATTAACTTTCAATTCGTTTGTGAACACCGAGTCTTTCCGGGTGTTGAACATTTACCCGGCGCGTTTTTTTTTAAATCGAGACGATGGATTCTAATAAGCCGTCAGACCTTCATGCTTTGGGACTGTTGCCTGTGAAGCTTGAGGGCGTTCCTCCTGACTCGATGAACAGCCGAGTTTCACGCTCTGTGTCTTCCGAAACATCTTCAGACCTTCAGGCGCTGGGACTGTTGCCCGTGAAATTAGAGGCCGTTGCTACGGAGTCGATGAACACTCGAGTTTCACGGTCTGTGTCTTCTGATAAGCCTTCAGACCTTTATGGCTTGGGACCATTGCCTGTGAAAGTCGAGGCCGCTCGTCCTGAGTCAAAGAGCACACAGGTAGCGCGATCAGTGACTACCGATTCTGAGGGTCTTTTGAGCGACGACTCCATTTCCGAAGAGCGAGCCTTGCCGGTGATAACCCAACAAGTTACAACGGATGCTTTTACAAAGATCTTGGCTTCCTATCCTGCCATTGCCGCAGCCAATAACATGGCAGCGAAAGCTATCGCAAGTATTTTAACGAAGCCGCCTGTCATGACTCCTAAAGATGAAGCTGCTGCAATCGAAGGCAAGAAAAGGCGCAAGAAATTGGCAAGAAACACCAAGGCAAAAAAAAAGCGTGAATTAGTCTTACGAAAAGCCCTCGAAAATCTTCTCTTAGATTGGAAAGATCTCTCGTTCAGAGGCTTTGTGCAGACTATTTTCTCGTTGCTTTAGGAATACTATGGAAGTGAGATAGGGTATAGATGGCAAAACTGGCCCTTTGTAATCCATTTCCAATTAATATTGTAAATGATACTTGATTCTGCAATCAGTTTCACGTGTGGGTAAAATGTAGTTGAGAGCATCACAGAATTCTTTAAATGAAATAGAAGAATATAAGTTAACATTTATATAAGAAAAGTGATAGCATAATAAATTAGGCGAACGATTAGTATTTATTACTTTTATTGGATGTGGATATATTGCGTGAATGATAATAAGTTTATAAGACTCGATTTTTTAAAGAATGAACTTATAAAGACGGCTGAAGAATTAGTTGGAGAATGTGTTAAGAATTCTGTAAATAGGCGTACACGTGATAGATTTTTTAAATACTTATTTATTCTAAGATACATGAAACTGGATACACTATTACGTGCTTCCAAAACTTAAGATAGTATAAATACAAACGACATAAATGCATTTCTTGGTAGCTATCAAGATGATACATCACTTATTTCTAAGCATAGTTTAAGCGTCTTTGTATTTTTACGAAAACTAAAAATATAACTGATACGAAAAAAAATTGGTTTTACTTTCATTTTTCGTATTTATTTTTATTC
>NC_046660.1:84360041-84373962 GCF_010883055.1 Belonocnema kinseyi
TTTTTTTATAAAGTAGTTTCCTGCTTCCTTCAAAGTCGTTTTGTATTTTTATCTCTTCTTCTGCTCTAATCGTATCTTTACTTTCTTTAACTAATCGTTTAAAGGGTTGTCTAAATAAGTTTTACGCAAATTAAAATTAAATACATTTACCATCCATCATTTGTTTAGAACAAGTCAGAAAAGAATTTTTTAATTTTTGTCGAAAGGTGTACATCTTTTTATTTATTAAATTTAGCTCTATATCTTCGAATATTTCAAATTCTAAACCGTTTAATTTCAAACGATACAATTGTAAATTGTTAAATTCAAAATGCTTCGATTTGCAATTATTTAATTAAAAAATATGTGGGATCTTTTAAGTGGAAAATTTAAACAGCTATCAATATTTGCAATATATATGAAGCTGAAGCCCTTTAAAACTGGCCAATTTGCAATTGAAAACATTTATGAAATTTTTTTAACTTAAACAATATGTCAGTAGTATTAAACTTATTATTTCACAAATCGAATCAATTTCAAAAAGTTGAAGAGAGTATCAGCGATGAAATATCCTGTTTTTCCGAGGAAATTTGTCCAAATTTTGTTTTAACTTAAATAGTTTTTGATCCAATTAAGACATTCCAATTTAATTTTCCGATTCTGATATGTTTTATCTTTCTTTTTCAAAGCCAGATATAACATTTCAGAAATAAGATCAATATTAACAATGTAATTAAGATTTTTTCAAAATAGTCCAGGCGAATTAACTGATTTTGAGACAAAAAAAAAGAAAATTGTTAACAGCGTTTGGACAATTGGAAGTGGTAAAGTTTCTCATGATAAACATAAAAAAGAAAGGTTAAAAGAAGTGAAAATGGTATTATTGTGATTTTAGGCGAAAGTTGACGTCAGAGAGAAAATTGTTTTTTAGAAAACATAGATTATAAAAAAAGCTAAAACTTTCTTTTTAGTGACTTTTTCACATAACCTCAACATGTCCGAGAAAAATGCGAAAAACAGTGTTTTCTTTTTTTTTTCTTTTTTATTTTTCATTTCCGCAAAAATAATTTTATTTTGACGAAACTAAATGAAAGTATACTTTTTTATGTCCTCAATATTCACAATTTTTTTTAGATGGAAAAATCAATTGGTTTCCGAGATAATCATTTGTTCCGGTCCGAAACACTTTTTTTCCAAATGAAATTTGTTCTTCAGAAAATTATCGTACAGAGTTCTTTCAGGCCTCAATTTTTTTGTTTTAACATATACTTTCTGATGAAAGGAAAAAAATAGTCCCTATTGGAGAACATGCTCAAAAATGGAAAAAACTCGAAAAGTGACTTTTGAAACAATAAATTTTTCACTAAATGTTGATAATTTGTGTAATTTCTAAAATATCTTAAAAAACTGATTACTCCGTTCAATTTGACCGGAAAATATACGAAAAAACTGTATTTTATTATTTGACTAGAAGCTTCATTTTTGAACACTAACGCTATCAACATTCAAGTCGAATAATGAAGCTTCAGATGAATAAGGAAAAATACGAATTTTTTTTTGGTTTAAAATCAATTGGTTTTGAAGTTTTTGTTAAATTTATAGGTATATAAACATGTACAAAATTTCATGTTTCGGACGATTGTTCGAGCTTCGGCAACATTTTGGAATATTTCGATGAATACGAAGATTTTCACGTGAAATCGAGCAGCTAGGTCTTTGCTTGAACCCAGAAATTCCGTTATCCGAGGAATTTAGCGATATCGAAAAAACGTTTGAAGATCAGGAAGAAACACAGTATACTGAAAATTCGTAACATGAAGATCAATTTGAAATGTTGTCAAAAAAAACCCCAGCCTAGCGTAGTATTGTTTATTTATTTTTTATATTTACATTATATTGTAAACATTGATAGTGTAAAAATCTTGAGAAATTAAATATTTTTGAAAACTAAATCTTAAATTCTAAATAGTTCAATTAAAAATGGCTTATACACTGAGAAAAAAGTACTCTTGAATCAAACGCGCCGGTGCTTTTGAATTCCGCATTATTAATACAATAGTTTATATCAATAATCCAATAAATTTTGCTTTGAGTGAAATAATTCGAGTTTTTTAATCAAAAATACAGTACTATATATTAACACATTGACGATTATATGAAGCTCAAGCATATAAAGTTAAGAAAAATAAATGGACAAAGATACTTTCGATTTGATAGTATCTACTGTAGTCACAATGATTGGCGCTTTCGAATACGGTCAAAAGTATACACTATCAGATCTACAGCATATGTGATAGAAACAAAGAAAAGTGAATTTTGAGTCATCTGTGTATTCTATTATAGTGACTGTCTGTAAGGAACAGTAAAATTGAACCAAGAGTATTAACCCTCTCCAATCTATAAAATATTTTGTATGATTCATGAGCGTATAAAAATGGACTAAATTAATATATAATCGAATCTTCCAAAAAATGTTGAACACCATCAAATTGAACTGGAAATATATACAAAAAACACAAACACATTTCTAGCCGATGTGATTGGTGTATTAAAATTTGCTTCAAAGTTTGAACTTGGCAGTTTGTCAGCGAACGTCTGAAAAATCCCGAAGAATAAATCTCAAAAAATTATAAAATTGCCGAAATATAAAAATTCCGAATTAAAAAATTATTGAATAACAAAATTCACTACAGTTTATAATATGACCCTATTTGAAAATTCAATAAAAACGAAATTTCCGCCGAAAAATTACCGAATTATAAAATGGCCAAACCAGAAAATTTCAGAATTTAAAGAATCAAAAAAATTGTTTTCTTGAATATTATTTATTTTTTTCAATGGAATAAACAAATACTTTTATCAGAGAAATGTCTTTGATGTTCAAAACTGTATAAAATAATTTTTTTAAATTTGAATGACAATAATTAAAAAGAATGTATTTCTGAATGAGCAGTTTTGTTTAAAAATGCGCACAGTCTTCAAAATAATTTATTTATATAATTATTGTTATTTAAAATTCAAGAAATAATTTTCATATAGTTTAAACATTGATACAGATATTTGATCATTGTGTTTTTAATAAATAAATAATATTTATTTTTAGAGAAAAAAATTTCTTTAATTTCTATAATTCAGGAATTTTATAATTCGGACATTTTTTACGGGGATTTTATTATTCGGAAATTGTACAGTGTAGGAAATTTGGTTTTTCAGAATTTTTCAGTTGTCTCATTTGACAGTATAAATTAAAATATTTAAAATAAATATAAACACTGAATATCTGAAGAAAATGTGTCAAAATTTCCATAAGCATTGCTAAATAATTGAATTTTGAAACAATGTATCTTTAAATTTCTGGGTTTGATAAACAAATGGAGTGATAAAACAAAATAAAAAAGCACAGTTTTTAATCAATAAAATATAATAATTATGGTAGTATTATTAATTGTAATTGAACTAAGTATTAACAGAAATCAATAGGCAGAAATAAAAGATACTAATAATTATGTAAGAATTTAATTAAAAAAGAATATTATTCATTTTATGCAAGTAATTATTGAATAACTAATCAGAGTAAATATTTAAGTCAAAATTTAAAATAAAAATAAATAAAATAAATGGACTATATTATACTATTTAGCTTGAAACGATGCCAAATATAAATTTTTTTTTTTTTTCTATATGATCTAACATTGTCTATTTTTAATCAGTAATTACTTTTTGCAATTATTAATTTAGTTACAATTTTCAATGTAGAATATTGTTATACAAAAATTAACTGGAAAATACCGAGATTCAAGCTTTTAAAATTTCCATTTCTTGAGAAAAAATGTCTAACACAAAACACCTTAAAAATTTGATTTTGATTGAATTTTAAATGATCTAAGTACGTTTAAAAATATATTTATTGTTCTTAATATATTTGTGGGTGATAATCGTCATAAAAAGATTTGAATCATAACGTTCTTCGACAGCAAGCGCTATAGATTACGATAAATTACGATTATGCAAATAAATTAATCGAAAAGTGTCTGCATGATAGTTATTTCTCAATAATTTTACTATTTTAGAGGGAAAAAATTGATCGCCGGGGGATATTAAAAATGATTATTTGACATATTGACAATGCGAAAATAGAAAAAAAAAGTTGTCAAATAAAAGATTTGAATTAGTTACAGCCTTGTCGTTAGATAGGCCCTTTACCATTGGACCATTGACGCAGGCTGAAAAGAGTAGCGCGTGACTCGGTAGACATTTGGCAACCCCGGCGACTGTGATTTTCATACGCTCATAATTTTTAAACAAGGGCCCAGTTACAAAGAAGCCGGGACATGTGTCTAATTAATAAAAAGAGATATTTCGGGTTCTAATCGTGTAAAAAACGTACTTTTATACACGATTACAACCCGAAATATCTCTTTTTATCAAAATGAATCATCGTGAAAGCATTACATCTATTACGTGTCTGATTATTTTTGACATACTATCGATTTAGGATAGTTTAATCAAAAAGTCAACGCTGCTGAGGTGGCATTTTCCTTGTAACTTCAAAAGTCTCAAATGAATGCCATCAGTATTTATGATATCGTTCTCAGCGTGGCGTCGTAGCTTTAGGGATAAGGCGTGCGATTTGAAGCGAGCAGTGCGGTGCGTTCGATTCTCGGCGATTGTGGATATTTTAATAAAGTGCGTTTCTTATTAGTTATAAGTAAAAAACGTCTTCCCTAACCAAAGTCAGCAATAGTTTAGTTTAGAATAATGTATGGAGAAAATAGTTAAAAATTAATGTTAATAAAAATACGAGTAAACGGAGAGGAGTTATGTGTCAGGGGTTAAGGCAGGTGTTGTAAATTCTTTAGATTTTAACTTCTGGAAAAAAAAAATATTTTGCATTTGAATAAATATTTTTCGTCTTTAAATCGGAAATTTCTGCTAATAAATTATGGCAGTGTACTATACAGTTAAACTTTTCTACTGTTGCAACGATAGCATTGCACTTTAGAATTGAGAGCATGACGCTATCAATTTATAGGACATATAGTTTGCTTCAAATTTCACTGTGATTAACTTTATAATATTTTACTATTAGGTCCAGGACATCTTCAGTTGAGTCTAATCAATTTTTGTATAATTTAATAATATTTGCTATGAATCAAGAAAATAAGAAACAATAGCATATGCTTTTGAATTGATTATATATGCATTTAACCATTTTTTAAATTCGCAGTTTGCTTATTCATTTGAACCCGGTAATAAGCGTTGAATAGAGAAAAATTAATATTTTTAAATTGCAGTGTAAAAGTGAAGATTATTCTATTATTTTGAATGCGCGATTTTTCCATCTGTCTAAAATGTCATCATAAGAACAGGATATCTCAGAAACTAATTTATTTCTATTTCCATAGTGGCCGCCGCATAGGTTCCTATTCTCCGAAAGAGAACGTGTTTTCAATATATTTAATTCCTTGTAATTGTACCGACAGATAACCTCATAGAGATGTCCTCTATTCCCCAAAAGTGTTCAATTTTTGAGATTATTTAATTCCTTCTAATAAGTTCACAAAATATGTGTAATAAATTGTTTTAATTCCTTCATATGGAATATAAGTTTTGAAAATTTAATTTTAATCAACTCAAGTTCGTCTTTCTAGAGTTAAAATTATTTTAATTCACGAACTTAAATATATTTCTTTGATGCATTTTTTAAGACGTTTAAATAAATTATTAAAACATAAATAAATATAAATTTGAATATTTTTTGAATTTATAAGCTATAAAAAGATTTAATGATGAAAAATTAGTTAAATGAATGCTTTCGTTAAATTTTACCAAGTCGATTGAGAGGAATAGGAATTGCACTTTTTCTGTTCCCGTTGGGGGATTCTTAGACGAAGGAAAAATCGCGTATTTATAGGAATACAAATTCTTAATTTTTCTGAATTCAACGCTTATTACCGGGAAGCTTCATTAGTCGACTTGAATGTTGATAGCGTTAGCGATAAAAAATGAAGCTTTTGATCAAATAATGAAATACAGTTTTTTTTCGTATTCTTTTCCGTCAAATTGAATGAATTAATCAGTTATTTAAGATATTTTACAATTTAAACAAATGTTCGACATTTAGTGAAAAATTGATTGTTGCAAAAGTCACTTTTCGAGTTTTTTCAAATTTTTGAGCATGTTCCCAATATAGATTATATATTTTTTGATTTCATCAGAAAGTATATGTTAAAACAAAAAAATTGAGGCCTGAAAGAACTCTGTACAATGATTTTCTGAGGGACAAATTTCATTTGAAAAAAAGTGTTTCAGACCAGAACAAATGTTTATCTCGGAAACCAATTGATTTTTCCATCTAAAAAAATTGTGAATATTGAGGACATAAAAAGGTATACTTTCATCGAGTTTCGTCAAATAAAATTATTTTTGCGGAGTTTAAAAATAAAAAACGAAAAAAAAAAAAATAAAACACGGGTTTTCGCATTTTTCTGGGAAATTTTGAGGTTATGTGAAAAAGTCACTTATACAAAAGTTGTAGATTTTTTTGTAATATATATGTTTTCAATGAAACACTTTTCTCTCTGATGTCAAACTTCACCGAAAATCACAATACCATTTTCACCCCCTTCCCCCCGAAATCAATCCCGCCACACACCTGCTCCTGCATTTTTCTTTTTTATGTTTATTATGAACCCCTTTACCAATTCCAATTGTTCAAGTGTCAGGTAAACTTTCTTCATAAAATCGAATTAGTGAATTTTTATTGAAAACAACGAAAGTTTGCACAAAAAAATGATGAGATAAAATTTTGCATTCCTGAAAAAGTTGTACAAAAAATTCCTACTGTTCTTTTTTAATACCTTGCATCGCTTACAAGAAAATTTTGAAAATTATATTTTTGGCAGAAACTGTAAAAAAGGATGGAAAAAAAGTAAAAGGTCGGGCTTTCCAAAAATTATTGTGTAAAGTTTCAAAAAGATAAAAATAAGATTTTTTGGAAAACCCACCTTTTTTGTTTATTTATTTTTGAATATTTTAGAACGGGTTTGCTAAATTAGTGCTATGCCGGCTAAAGCATTTTTGAGACGAGGAGAATTTTTTGTATAAAATGATGAGTCGTGCAAGCTTTTATTTTGACATTTTTGGAACTTGTTTCCGAGAAAAATGTGAGCATTTTATTTAAAGAAAAAAATCTCTTGTCCACAAAAAGTGTTTAGTCCAAAAAATTTGAAAGAATATATATATTTTTCAAATTTTCAATATTTTTCAATTTTCAATATTTTCAAAGAAATCGTTGCAATTTTGTTACTTCTAACTATGTTTAAATTTTGCGCCAGACATAGAAAGACGACAGTAAAACTCAGAAAAATCCGTAAAGAAAATTGGAATATTTGATTGGATAAAAAATTATATAAGTTTAAAGACAAAATTTTTATTTACTTTTAGATAGACTCACTTGCCTTTTAGTATTTCTCTCTTAAAAAATGTATTTTTAAATCATTTCTTTATTTAAGCTTTGTGATGTAGATCTATAAAATTTGGTAGAAAATCGGCATGTAGAAGCAGAATTATCGTAAGAAATGATTATTTTGATTTTGGAACAGGAAATTTCGTAAATAATTATAGTTTTGACGAAAAGTGTCATAATTATGGAAATTTCTTTAAAAATGTATCATGTTTTCATTAGGTTAGGAGTTTCTTATATTATGATTTAACTTAGAACATTGAATTGTTGAGTTAGAACGAGAATTTTTGAAAAAAATGGAATTCTTATTTAAAAGAAGAGAATTTAAAAAATCTCTGTAAAATTTAAAATTTTGGGAATAAATTTAATTCAAAAGTAGACAATTTTCTAAAAGAAGGATAATTATGAGCTTGGACGGGAACAAATTAAAATTAAAAATATCGTTAAAAATTATATTTTTGGATTTGGAATAGCGAATTTTGTAATGAGTAATTTTTGACCTGGAATGGGAAATTTGGAGACATAATTTTTATTGTGATTAAAAAAAGGGAATTTGCAAAAACAATCCCTGTTACAAGTCACAAATTGTTTAATTTTGAAAATTTGATTGCTCCAAATACGCGAATTTGTTTGAATCTAAATATTCTTTGTATTTAAAATAAAAATATGCCAGAATTTGAAAGTTCCTTCTTCCAAATTTTAGAAAAATTGATAATAAATAAATAATGGTTGAATACATAATAAATTAATTGAAAAATAAATAATTAATTAATAACTTTTTCACTTCCGTAAAAAATGATGATTTTCTTTTCAGAACATGTAATTTTCAAAAAGAATAATAAGTTTCAAATTAGAACAGGAAATTTATGTGAATAATTTCATATTAGACTTCTTTTACAACATTCTCTGTTCCAAATCAGAATTAAACGGCGGCAGTATAAAACTAGATAACCGATAAAATCGGAATTTTTCAGAAGAGTGAAAAAACATTCTACAAAAGTCGAAGTTACCATTTAAAAATAATGCAAAAGTCTATTTATAAGCTAAAGTGTTGCTGGATTGAGGGCAAACAATCTTTTACTAAAAAATTGATCTACTTTTTTGAAGGAAATAAATGTGTAAGTAACAATCTCAAAGTAACATAACTAACGAAAAGACATAAGGATGAAAGCCGTATAAGAAGAAAAATATAATATTTCTTTTCTCAAAAAATGATAATTATTTCAAAAAAATCGAGGAGAAAGGAGAGGGAACAATAGGAAAATTTGAATTAAAATTCTTTTATTCGAAAGCATCACGTTATGAGCCTATAACTGAATAGTTTCAGCTGCTAACAGATTATTAGTTTCAAACACTGTCACAAATGTTCTGATGACTAAATATAATATACACATCGCGATTCTCTTCCCATTCGGTTCTACAGTGTCATATCATGTTGATTTCGAATAAAATATCGTGCATCACTCGTAGGGTTAGGCAGGTACTCATGTGGAGCTCAATGTTCGCAAGGACAACCTAAAAAACAATGCCCTCTTGTCATTGTTTTACAACTCGTCCTGTAAACATTAATCTCTTCGTGAAGACCTGCCTAACCCTATAACTTCTAATGTAATGTACTATTTTTCTAATGATCCTATCTAATGAAGTTGATGAAACGAATTTATCGAAAATCGGATACTCGTGTGGAATACCTTATTGGTTGCATGCTGCGTGATTACGTCTAAGCGACTAGGTCGCGGTTTTCAGTTAGTTTTTTTGAATTTTCTTGGAATTTTCAAATTTGAAATTACAATTCTCAAAATTTATTGCTGAAAGAGAAAATTTAAATTGTAAATCATCCTTTAATAATGACAACAATTTTGTTCTCATCTATTTGACCAAATGTTTTTTAAATGACTATATGATATGAGGTTATATGTATATTATCTATATTGATGAAGATCAAAAATTAATTTTTATCTTGAAAAATTAATTTTAATATTTAAACAGTTTCGAAAACATTTCATATAATTAACTAAAATTTCGCAAAGGATTTTTTATTTTATAAAATTTATTTTAAAGGAATAATTGAAAAGATTTCAAAGACTTTTAAAGCAAAAAAATCTAGAGGATTTTAAGGGAATTGTTTATAATTATGCCGCATTGTTTTGTAAATTTGCGCAAAATTCGAACTATTTTAAAAGATATTTAAAAATTTGTTTCATACTAAAAAAAAGATATTGTCAGATACAAATTCGGAAGATTTTAAGACAATTTTAAGAATAATGAACCTGTACTAAACTTATTGAGGAATTTTAAAGTTTTCAAGAGATCAAAAATATTTTTAAACTTTGAAAGATTTTCGAAAATTTTTAAATACTTTTTTATTTTTTCCAAAGCGTAATAAATTTCAAAATATATTTTAAACTGACTCCATGTTTTTCTTAAAATTTTTTAAATCCTGTAAAATTAAAAAAAATTCTTAGAAATTTTGTAGATGCTTTTTCGATATACAATGAAACTCTGAGAAAACGCTTAATTTTCACGCCTGAGCGACTGCCGCTCACCCCGCGCAGCTTATTTTACTCATACTTGCTGCGCGGTGTCAATTCGCCGAAGGAATATATCAGGGGGCCCTATGTCTAGGGATGAATGTAACTGCAATTAAAAAAAATTTCTCTGATTTTTCTTGAGAAACCTAGGAAAATTATATTTGCATATAACCTTAAAACAAAAAACAAAGAAACTAAAGAAAAATAAGTACTTATTGAAAAATGTTATTTTTACATAATTAAAAATTAGCTTTCCTTTTAAATTATAATTTGCCTGTAGACACGATAACGCTCGAAAGACTGATTAAATTGGATGGAGATTTGGTACACGTTTTTGAGGTACAAAAAGAAAGAAAATATTCGTTAATCAGCTATTTTTTACCAACGGATCTGGCTTTATCCATCGAAAATGCTATTTAAAAATAAAAAATTTCATTTCCCAGGAAAACTATACAAGATATGAAAAAATGTTCATCTTAAGAAAATGATCTCTTTGGGCCATTTTTTTATAAGACATATTTTTCGTTTTAATCGGGAAAAATGCGATAAAAAATATTTTTCGTTACAATTATACGATGTGAGAAAAAATTAAGAGGTAAGAATTGTTAATTCGAAAAAATGTCCGAATTTGTAATCATTTTTGTATAGAACGCGTAGTTTTTGTTTTAATGGTAAAAAATGACATACATTATTTTTGGAAAGACGGTGCAATATACGAAAAAAAGTTGACAAATGTTCTGCTCTAAAAAATATCAAAATATTTGTTATAAATTATTACATTACAAATAAACAAAGTAAATTTAAAAACAATACATAAGGTACAAAAAATGATTAATTACAAAATTGTCTGCCTAAATTAGGTCTAAACATTTACTTTGACCTTTTTTTTAGGAGACACATTATGAGAATGTGTTCGTTCAAGTCGAAGGAGAACTAAATTTCAGTTTTTGATGGTTTGACCCTTAATTTTAAAAGCTCTTTTCAAAGATCTAGTATAATTACTACAACCGAGTGTGTATGCGAGGTAAATACATGATCGAACTTTAGTCGCGAGATCCAACAGGCGCTAAATGAGCGGGCAGATTTTTAAAGATTTTTTTATACAAGTAACAGATTTATGAAAAAGTGGTAAATAAAGTCGTATCTGGACCTAGTGATTCTGGATTTAGAGTTTCCAAGAATTGACACCGCGCCCATAGGCGAGATAAACTGCCGGGTGAAGTGTCATGTTCACTCATGCGTGACAATACCTAGAGGATCAGGAGAGAAACAACAGTTTTCGGAGACTGGATTTATGGTCACCGTCAGCTCCGAAACCGACACTAAATCCAGATTTGACTGTATCTAATTTTGTACCACCAAACTTCAAATGTATTCTTATGACCAAACATTATCTGTAATTCCAACTCTCAGAATTAAAATTCTGTGTCAAAATGTCCCGTTCCCAATCAGATATCTTTGAAATCCCTAAAAATAATTTGAAATCATTCAATTTCTTGTCTTCTTTCACATTGACTGGGGAAAGTAACAAGTGTCTGCGAGGAAACCGGGAAATGAGCGGGAATTTCAAGTCCTCCGTCGGGAGACACTCTGGGAACACTTTATACGTGTTTGAGCCATATGAAGTCCTTCATGAAAAATTGTTTCTCTGAAACAAGAGCAACAGTCTCCACCACCATGTCAGTAATATTTGAAGACACTGAACTTTCGAGAAAGAAGTAAACGACCTGTGCTTGAAAAATAGCGACTACAAGTCCTGAAGCAAAGATCCTTTTAGACTTTAGAGAATTACGAAGTTATCGAGAAAGTACCCTAAGAAGGATACGCCTCGCGGCATTCTATTTCATAATGTCCAATAAACGCTCCATCTACCTCTGCGCTCTTTCCGCTTTTCAACCACATCTTTCTCTCTTTTTATGCTCAACCCTCCTTTCTTTTCTTAAGCTTTTCTTCACTTTTAATTCTCTCGCTTGTGCCACGTTTAGAGACCGATTCCTCCCGCGGTGATGGTTTATCGATCAAATCTTTTCATGGTTCCAAAGTAACTTGACGAATTTGGTATCGGCATTATACAAGTCCTCCAGCTACTTTTTCTTGCAGAAAAAAACAGCTATTCAATACAAGAAAAAGGGCGACACTGGGACGAAAAATGTATACTAAAACAAAGTTTATATTTTATCACTTTAATGGTGTTGTTGCATATTTAAAAAATATTTTTTTTCGGGTGTAATTAAATGAACAGTAAAAACTGAATATAATTACTTGATTGGAGTTTAAAAAGAAATAAGTTTGAATACGGATTTCGATATTTAAAAAATATATTTTTCTCAGAAGTGCAGTACTCAACACATTCTTTTAAATTTACTTAAATTTTTAGAATTGTATGCAGCATTAAAAAAGTGTTATTTAAAATGCACGCTACAACCCCATTCTATATTGGAACAGGGAGTATGGGAAAAAATTATAATTTTCAATTGGAATAGGGAATTTTACCAAAGAATTACAATATAGTCGTTGCATGATTTACAAATTGCATTTTTCAATAATAAATTACCTACTCCTTACATTTGTAACAGACAAAGTGTTTAAAATACATTATTTTTGAAAAAATTGAAAAATAAATGAGTAATATTTGATTTAAGATCGAAATAAATCTTCTTTCTTATGAACCGTTTTATGCAACGAAATCAGTGGATACAAACATTCACAAATCAAAATTAGATTCCGAAACAATATTCTTTCCGGCTTATTAGAGACTACCCAATTGATAACTCAGTCGAAATTTTCTTTACATTAAAAATTTTTCTTTCTGTGCAAAATCAATTCCAATTTACGCCGTGAAATTGAACATTGCGAGTTTCTTAAAAATTAAAAAAAAAAGATTATTATTTTGATGTCTTAATTTTCAATTAATTTAATGATTTTTTATGCATTAAAATAAAAAATTTCTTAATTTGAGTACTCTGAATGTGATTTCTGAAAATGTTTTTATCTTTCTAAAGAATTGAACTAAACATTGCTCAATTAGCGTTGTGTTAAATGTATAAACAATAATAGTGAAATATATTATTTGGAGCTTTTAAGCAGGAAGTTTGCAGTTTTCGATTTTTCTTACTCTTAACTGTTATTTTTAGGACTATGGATTTCAAAGAACTTGACAAAAATTGGGAAAATGGGATGGATGTAATTGGAGGATTGGAAAAAAATATTAAGGAATTTGATTTAATCAGTAAAAAACTCAGTTCGTCTATATCATGAAAAGAATGTATTGATTAATTTCAGAATTTCTAATAAAAAATTCGAAACCATTGAGAGAAAAAACGACTTTTTTGGGACACCATTTTTTTAGTACTAATGAAGGATCTTGCTTAAAACAAAATTATATTAATTTGTCATTTAACTTGAAAAATGCAATTGGTTACGTTTGCACCATCTACGTAGTCCCATTTATTGAAATTTACTCAAAAATGTGTAGAATTAGTAAAGATACTTTTGTCGAATAGAAAGAGTCACGCCAATATAGGCTGTTTTTTAGCCTATTTTTTGAACCTCGCTAGCAACCTGGAGAAAAAACTATAAAAATATGTTACAGGTAGAAAATTACTCTTCATTGAAAAATAAAAACCAAAGTGAGCATCGCTTTTCGTTTTTTTTTTAATTTCAAAAAATTACCCCAATTTAGGGGTTGAGAAGACCACATAAAAATGAAAAAATGGAACATAACAATTATACAGTCCTTTGTTACATTAACCCTTTATCGATCAAGAAAAGACGTGATTTTACTTTTGTAAGGTCCATTTTATAGAAAAAATGCAATGAAACATGATTTTATAATTAGTGGTATTTTCTATTTTTTAATTTTTTTTTGGATCTTCTCAACCCCTAAATAGGGGTAATTTTTTGAAATAAAAAAAAAAGCAATGGTCACTTGTTTTTCAATTATGAG
>NC_046660.1:84374062-84375574 GCF_010883055.1 Belonocnema kinseyi
CCTTCCCCTTTTCAACGTATCGTGGGGGGGGGGGGAAGGAACCCTTTCGCTGTTCACAGAAATAACATTTTTTAAGGATTTTTATTCTGGGAAACACACTATTAAGATGGCCGATATTAAAGACCGAACAGTAGCATTAAACACATATAAAAAAAATTAATATCTTCTCGCAGTTTAGTCTCTATTCTTAAAATATGCTTTTTACCTCGAATTTGACTTAGAGCAGAGCATTTTCGACATAGTACGGGTATTTTGAAAAAGAACTTTTATTCTAATTTAGAAGAACGGTTTAAAAAAAATCCCTGTTACTTTTGAACAGAGAATTTCGGAAAATAATTTTAATTCTGATTGATAAAAGTGGAATTAAAGAAAACAATCCCCGTTCCAAGTCAGAATTCGTTAGCTTTCGAAAATTCCCTATTCCAACTCCGATTTTTGAAAATTCAGTCAGCAATCGTCATTATTTGAAACTTTCCTTTTCAAAAATGTAGAAAAAGAGAGTTAGTATTTTTCTGTATTATAATAGAAAATGTTGTAAGTTAATATAGTTCTAAATTGTAGCAGGGAGTTCTGGAAATTAATCTAAATGTGACTTGGAATCGGGAATGAACCGTTTTATAATTTAGATCCTATAGGACCGGGAATTATTGATACGCAGCGAGAATTTTGGAAAATAATGTTAATTCTGGTTCCGAAGGAGGGATATAAAAAAAATTCTTGTTCAAAATTCAGAATTATAATTCTTTTCCAACATTCTCTGTTTCAAATCAGAATTGTAATTCTCATGACCAAAATAAAAGTTCTTTGAATTTCTTTAAAATGTTTAGAAATCTTTAAAACTCGTTTTACACCACTCAAATCTTCTAAATGTTATGAAACTGACTGAGAAAAAATAAAAATTAACCGAGATAAAAGCGGGAAAGGACCGGGGACTTAAAATCATATGTCAGGTAAATAGCCTGATTATAGTTAAGGGTGTGGAACAGAATGAAAAAGAATGTTACGCTCAATAGTTGGTACGCTCTTTTCTTCCAAATTTTGCTAATTCTGAACAGCGTTTCCAAAATCACAAGTAATACAATGTTGATTATTTTATGCGTCAAAAGGGATGTTAATCACTATATTTTCTCGAAATATTGAAGGTTTTTGATTTTTTTTGTTTACTTTAAATGTCAACATTCCCAAATTTGGTTAAAATGCCGTTTCAAGTAAATCATAATTCAAATATTTTATAATTTACCATTTTTTCGCGTCTAATTTCAAAATTCTTAAAGGCTTTCAGCATAAAATTGTAATTTGGACACTACCCAACATTGAAACACGATAATAAAACATTTTGCATTTCGCAACGTTCCTCAATCAGGGAATTTTTAAAATAAGGTTTTGCGGCCACCTTGTTCTATTTAGCAATATTTTATTATTATTATTACACCATTAAGCCATTTCCCTTTCGGGGTAGGCGTGACTCACTCGGCAGGGGAAAGGAGTAGTGTGTGGATGGGATAGAGATTT
>NC_046660.1:84375674-84382118 GCF_010883055.1 Belonocnema kinseyi
TCCCATGTGTCTACTAGCGTCTCTTCTGCACCACATTCTTTTAGAATTATCTCGTTACTTACTTTGTCCATTAGGGATTTCCCGCTTATTATGCGCATGATTAGTTTATTATATTGCAAAATCTAGCTAAAATAAATCCTCAAATATATTTTAAGCATCTGCAACTATATATATTATACTTACCTTCACAGAGTTTTTACAAGCATTGAAATACAAATTTTGTTATTTAATATTTAAAAAATGAATTCAAAATCAAAATACCCTTCTTGATCTCGCTTATCACTTTTTTCATCACAATTAGGGTTAGGACTAGTGAAAAAAAGGTTTTAATTGAATAGGAAATACCAATAAACAAAACTTTATGAGAAAATTGTGTCGATTGTTTTATTTTTACACAAGTCTTCTATTTATCATTTTCATGAATACAAAATATTAATCTTGTGATCCCTTGAGGTGCATGTGGCACAAAAGAAGCGCCAACATGAAGGGTGGTCGTGTGGGACGGCGCGGAACGAAATGGAATGAAACGGGATAAAGCGAGATAAGTTGAGCCACGATTGGACAGTGGTGCCAGTATTTATAGTATGGATTGTGTCTGCTTGGCAGTCCGCCACGAAATGTACATCTAGACTCCTATAGGATACGAATCGAAGAAAAATTCTCTGAACTTCATAGTGTAATAAAGTAACCGCATGTACCGGAAAATTTCCCTTCAGTGTTTCCACCATTGATTTACTTATTCAAACTAGCGCAATTTGGACTCCTGATTTAGTTTTGAATTATACAAATATCGCAAAGCCAAATAAGGAAAATAAAATATCAGAAGAAACTTGAGTAGGCGAAAGTGGTCCTTACGTGGTCGTTTTAGACAGTGGGTATTTTTGATTATTTAAAAAAACCAGTAGAGCAATTCGTTTTAAACTTTGGGGATGAATGAAATGTATGCGAACACAATACATGTAAATGCGTGAGCCATCTAAACACAGAAAAAACGAAAGATAAAGTTTACATCGATTTCAGGTGAAAGATTCACCACAACAAAAATTAACCTTGCCAGATAAACTTCACATGAATCGAAGATAATTTCCTATTTTTAACCTTGCCTGGATAAGTTTTCGCTTGTCAATCGCTCAATTTCTATTCGAGATGTAGCGAGAATTACGACGCCAGCGCTATCTAACGTTGTTTAACTTCATTGAATTGAAGAGAAATGGGGAATTCCATCTGTCACTTGCTTTTTGCGCTTTTTGTTAAGTCGAATTAAGTAAGTTCTAATTCGTCTACAATTGTGTAATTTATTTCGAAGGAGATAGATCAGTAAGCAAAAATTTTCTTTTAGTGTTTTCTGTTGCTGAATCTACATATTTTACCAAAATTTGCTCACTTCAGCGTGACGCAGTTGATGAGATCAGAATTATTCTCCTAACCTCGGCGAAACCTTCGCCGAAAATGCTTAATTTTTAACCGTTTGAAGCTTTACCTGCGAAAAATTTTAACTTTTTTTTCGGTGATTGCTATAAATCTGGTGTTCTGATTTATAGCTCGAATTTACTCATACTTTGCCGTTTTCCCATTGCTGCTTAGGACGCCGTAGCAGACGACAGCTTTTATTCCATCGTAGGGTAAACTTTCGCCAAACAACATGTAAACTTTAACAACGGGAAATTTTAGATGAAACAAAATTTAACTTTAGTTTTTTCTGTGAACCTACTAGGAAATGAGAAAAAATGAAAAAAACTGTTTTTGCGATTATACTGAAAAAGTATACCTTGACTTAACCGACGGCATTAGCTGTTCGGTGAATCTCAAATCGGGAAGAGTCTGGATGTTAAGCCATTTTGAGCACGGATGACACTCGGGATGGGTGACCATCTCTGACATACGACGACCAGGTTGACGCCGAGGATGCTTTGGTGTTGAAGGCGGTTTTCTGCAGTTTCCTTTCTCCCCTGGCCGAAGCTCGAGGCAAATGCGAGTGCTTCTAATAAATTTGGATGCGGTCACGCGTTATATTACGGTTAGCAATTAAATTCAAAAAGTGATTCTAAGCCCACGTTAGTAAAAGAAAAATTTCCGCAGGCCCATACCCAGTGAAGTCGAGTCATCTGGTGGCGGTATATCTAAAGGACTTAAATGATACTTCAGCAGCGAGGATGATACGTGTGCAGACTTCTGTTTCACTGAGCTTTCAAATAAAGGCATAATACAATAAGTTAATTAAATTCAAAGCCTATTTTAGAAACAAGCGTATCATTCCCATAGGTTAAACACAGTTTAAAAGTTAAGCAGCATCAAATTCTGGGTTTTCATCGCTCAGGGAACGCAAACTGAGAACTAGATTCCGTCATCTTATAACATTTTGACATAAATCGACTATTTTGAACACTTTTTCTTGTCTTTCGATGGAAAATAACTTTGTTATCGACCTACTGTTACCAAACGACTTTAGAAATAAGAACAAATTATTTCTTTACAAAAACATTAAATGTGTATAATCAGCTGTGCCAAATCCTTTAACGTCATAATTTATGTAAAATCTAGGCATGATCATGGATATGAAAATTACCCTACCCACTGATACTTAATCTCTCCTCATCTTATCAATGTTATCCTTATTTTAAAAAGTGGCAGTATCGAGATTTCGGAGTTATTGTTCTGGAAAACCTGATAAGTTGACACACTGTGTGATTATTAGGACAATTCAAAAATGCATTGGAAACTTTTCTTTTCGACGGAAATTTGTCTGAATTTACAAAAAATAACTCCATTTTCATAATTAGAGGTGGCGCAAGCCCCATGAAGTTTAAAAACGCATTTCCCTTAAGAAAAAAATACGCTTTTGTAAATTTTATTAAGAAATGTCAATATTAGCTGAATTGAGTTGAAACTCAAAATTTCTCTTCACAATTAGCCATAGAATACAAATAAAGTATTACATTTCTAATCTCAGCCTCGTAAGTCTCCATAGGGACAAAAAAAACCAGTGAAAAATGAGTTTAGCGGGTTTTTGGCGCTAATCGTAATTTTTTGCAGTGTTCTTAATGCAAATTGTTTCTAATGCATGAAATACTACTTTATACTAATATTTAGATGTTTGAATCAATTGTTTGAAGCAATTTATTATTGTTTTTTAGCAATTTTCTCTTAGAATTTATATAAAAAGTCGCGTTTTTTATTTTCCCAGTTTTTGTCGAATTTTCAATGAGAGTGAACTATTGTTCATTATTGTTTACAAAAAGAGTAGTTTAAACAATTTATTTTTATTGTTAATATTATTTTTGAATTATGCTAGCAATTTATTATTGTTTTTAGCAATTTTCTCTAAGAATTGATAGAAAAAGTCGCGTTTTTTATTTTCCCAGTTTTTGTCGAATTTTCAATGAGAGTGAACTATTGTTCATTATTGTTTACAAAAAGAGTAGTTTAAACAATTTATTTTTATTGTTAATATTATTTTTGAATAATGCTAGAAGTTTCGGTTGTTTCTGAATTTGTTAATTTTTTCTACTTTTCACTTGGAGTGAGTTCATATTTTATTTTATGTAGAAAAAAGAATTGTTTGAACAAATTATTATTGTTTATAGCTATCTTCTTCCATATTAATACTAGAAAGTTGCGGTTTTCCCCGATTTTTACAACTTTTTGTCAATTTGTCTAATAGAGTGAACTAATAATTAATTAAAGTAATCAAAAATAATTTTTTGAACCATTTATTATTAATTTTAATAATATTTTTTTACTTAATCGTGGAAACTTACGTTTTTTCTGAATTTTTTAACTATTTGTCTATTTTTAACTTGGAGTGAGTGAATACTTAATTAATTTGAGCAAAAATAATGGTTTAAACAAATTTTTATTGTTAATATCTATCTTATTCTAAGTTAATGCCAGATAATTGCGATTTTTTTCTGAAATTATTGACTACTTGCTCACTTTTCACTTACTGAGGTAACAATTAATTCAAGTTAATAAAAATAGTTGCTTAAACAATTTATGATTGTTTATTACTATCTTCTCTTAGATAATTGCTATAAAGTTTTGATTTTTTCTGAAATTTGTTACTCTACTTTGCGTTTTTTGTTATCAACAAACAATAAATAAAAATTACAGAGAAACATATGGCTGATATCCAAATATCTTTCTTTGTTTTCGTCTCTTTTTTACAATAGCTTTTTTGTTTAAATACATTTTTTTAAATACGCATGTTTGTTAATTTGCATTATTTATTACCTCACTAAATGAAAACCGGAGGGAAAGTTTAAGAGTTTAGAAAAAGTCGAAACTTTTCAGCACTTATTTAAGGGAAGATAGTTATAACAAATTATAAACTGTTTAAGCAACTATATTTGTTAATCTGTATTATTTATTCCTGTACTAAGAAAATAAGTAAAAATTTAAACATTTAAGAAGAAACGGCAACTATATAAAATTAACAAAGAAGGAGATTGTTATAAACAATAATAATTTGATTGAATCATTACTTTTGTAGGGAAATAGTTATAAATTTAAAAAAACGCAATTTTCTAGCATTATTCTAAAAGAAGATTATTAACAATAATAATAAACTGTTAAAAAAATTGTTCGTTAATAATAATAATTAAGCATGACCTCATTCTAATTAGAAATCAGACAAAAAGTGTAAAATTTATTAAAAACCCGCGACTCTCTATCTCTATTCTAAGAGAAAACTGCTAAAAATAAAAACAAACTGTTTATTTAGGGACTTTCAAAATTCCAATCATCCTAAATTGTACCACGAATAATTAGTAAAATATACCTTTACTGAACCTAAAGGGAATAAATCCATTTTCCGTTAGTTAATAACTTGAAGATAGTATTGATATACAAAGTTTTATTTTTCATTTTGTTTGTTTTACCTATTAACACTTTTTTTCAACGGTGCAACTGTTTTTCTGTTATTTTCAAAAAATTATACTGATGCTACTATTTTCTAAAATTGCTTGTTAATGCAACTATTTTTCCACATAGCCTTTAAATATATTTTGGATCTTCAATGGTAGATTAGCTTAAGTAATACACTCGTCATCTCAAAAATCGATTAGTCAAAATATTTCAAGATTTTGAAGATTTCAAAAATTAATTAAACTGATTTAAGGGATTCGAAACAATTTCTGAGTATTGTGAAAGACTTCAAGGAGTTTTATTTGATTTTAGAGGATTATAAGTTTTAAAAATTGTCAAAAAAATTTTAAAAGGTGTTACAATTTTCAATAGATATCAAGTGATTTGAAAGGTTGCAGGATATTTGATAAGATTTCTAGAAATCTAAAAGATAAAAGAAATAAAGGGACTTTAAAAGAGTATCAAAGGAATGTAAGAGATTTTAGAGGAATTCAAATAATTGGTAGGGAACTTGAGCGAGTTAATGAAGCAAAATGAAATGTTAAGGGATTCATCCGGATTTCAAGGGATTTCTACGGACATCAAGGTATTTTATAAGGTTCAGAGGATTGCAAAGATTAAAACATTTTAAAATGAATTTTAAAAGATGTAAAAGATTTTAAGGTGTACAGGATTTCACAATATTTAAAGGATTTTGAGGAATATATGTGGGCGTTCGCATAAAAAGGGCCTTAACCCTTAAACGGCCAAAACGCCACTACCGGTACACTGCTTTTCAACAGCCAATAACTAAGACTATTCGACACTAGAAAAAATTGAGACACATATATTTTTATTGCTTAAGATCTCCTCTTTTCGACGGTGCCAATGAAATTCCTCAAAAAATGTATTTATTATCCCAAAATGCAGTTTAAACAAAAAAAAACGTGATTTTTCTTGCCTATTTTTTTTTTTGTGAACCATTTTCCAAAGCTTTTCGAGTCTGTAATTAACCTGAATCTCACTAACCGGTGGAATAAATGTCTAAACTTTGAGAATTCATGGTTCAAAGATCGATTTTTCGTTTTAGTATTTTCGAAATGGCGTCTTAATGGCAAAATTTTTGTGAAAACATTCATGAATTTTTTTATAATATACGATGCGCTTTTCGGAAAAATCATCAAGAAAAAAAGTTCTTGTAATCAGCCAAGGAATACGCCTGAATTTTTTCGAAGCGTTTTGAGCAAAATTTTGGATTTTGCATATGAACAATTTTTGAAAAATTCCAAATTTTGCTCAAAACGCTCCAGAAAAATTCAGGCGTATTCCTCGGCTGATTACAAGAACTTTTTATTTTTGACAAATTTTCCGAAAAGCGCATAGTTTTTCAATAAAAAATTTCCAACGACTCCGTAAGCTTTATTGCACTCTGACATCAAACCACACCTTCACCGCATTGTTATCCTGGGAATTTTCGAGTACACCCAGCAAAAAAATTGTCAAAGCGTAAATCCTCAAAAATTGCAACAAATTCCGAATCGAAATGGGATTCCGATGAAAATGATGAACGTATCATCATACCTAATCCAGATTACTCTGGCT
>NC_046660.1:84382218-84383881 GCF_010883055.1 Belonocnema kinseyi
GTATATGTTTACTTGTTATGAACAAATATCAATAATAATGCAATAAACTTACTTATTTGGAATTTTCATGCATACAAAAATTTACTCTCATCCATTCACATTTTTCATTTTTGTAAAGAATTTTTACAAACACATTGATATATTAGACTATCACTGCCATAGGTATATTGCGCGCTATGAAAACTTATTTCATGGCAATATTTAAACCTCTCTACCAAAGCTCAAGGTTACAAAAATGAAAGAGGTTGCTTTTTTTTATATTTTCTTTTTACATTCAGGAGTTTAAATTATTTTTCACTTTTTCAATTTCACCTTTTTTTGATAGCATCTTAGCAATATAAACAATTCCATTATAAGAATAATAAGTCAATTTTGTTCTAACTACGATCCTTTGTGAAGAAAATTTTTAATAAAAAAGTTTATTTCTCCAAATTGTGCTTTTTCCCGACTTTCTGGCGCTTCTACGAAGTAGTGTCTGTATTTGAATTTTTTTAAATGTACAGATTAAAAAAATCAGACTTCACAAATATTCGTTTCTTTATAGTCAAAATGTTTATCTATTTTTCAATTTTCTGTTAAGGTTAAGAAACGAATGATATATTTTGATTGCAATAACCCTATTGCGACTTGCAATATTAAATTTTGTAAATGAATTATAATTCTGAGATTGAACTGAGAATTTTCGTAAAGAATTTTAATTTTCAATTTATGTTCACATCAGAGCAGAAATTTGGGTGAAGAATAGTAAGTAGTGTTTACGTTAGGACAGGGGTTTTCCGTAATGAAGTGTATGCAATGTCGGTACCACTAAAAAACAATTTTCGGTAACGATAGAAAAAAATTACCGGTACCGAGAATTTTTTTTACCGGTTTTTTTAAAAGCATATTTCTAGCAATGTAGTGGCTGCGGTCACGTATTCATGGAATTCATGGAATTCAAAGAATTCAGGGAGTTTAAGGAATTCATGGAATTCAAGGAATTCATGGAATTCAAGGAATTCATGGAATTCAAGGAATTCATGCAATTCAATGAGTTCATGGAATTCAATGAATTCATGGAATTTAAGGAACACATGTAAGTCAATTAATTCATACAAGTCAATGAATTCATGGAATTCATGGAATTCAAAGAATTCATGCAATTTAATGCATTCATGGAATTCAAGAAATTCATAGAATTTAAGGCATTCGTGCAATTAAATGAATTCATGGAATGCAAGGAATTCATGAAATTTAAAGAATTCGTTTATTTAAAAATTTTTTTCAACATCTTGCGGGGAGGGGGCTAGAAGGCACCCCTGTGACTGGTTACAGAAATCATGTTGGTCAAACCCCTACTCATTTCTAACGTCTTGTGGAGGTGGAAAGGCACCCCTGTGACCGTTAACAGAAATAATTATAGACAAACCCCAACCCCTTTCCAATGTTTCGTGGGGGGGGGGCAACCCCCTGACTGTTTACAAAAGTAATTTTGGTCAAACACCGACCCCTTTTTAGCGCTTCGTCGGAGTGGCAAGGCACCCCTGTAACTGTTCACAGAAATAATTTTATTCAAACCCCTTCCCCTTTCCAACGTCGGAGTGGCAAGGCACCCCTGTGACTGTTCACAGAAATAATTTTATTCAAACCCCTTCCCTTTTCCAACGTCTCGTGCGGGGGGGGG
>NC_046660.1:84383981-84400568 GCF_010883055.1 Belonocnema kinseyi
TTTTGTTTAAACTGCATTTTGGGATAATAAATAAATTTTTTGAGGAACTTGATTGGCACCGTCGGAAAGAGGAGATCTTAAGCAATAAAAATATATGTGTCACAATTTTTTCTAGTGTCGAATGGTCTTAGTTATTGGCCGTTGAAAAGCAGTGTACCGGTAGTGGCGTTTTGGCCGTTTAAGGGTTAATGGTGGGTTCTAGTTCAGAAGATATTCGCATTTTTCTGAGTTGAGGTCAAACTGATTATTTTCAGGTTTTAGTGGGGGATGAGTCTAGGACTTGATATGAATCAATTTGGACTATTTTCATATCCAGATTGTAACCAAAAAACGGGGTTTCGAAGTTCCAAGTTCAAAAATGCCCCGGTGACTCATTTTTCAGCTTAGAGGGTTCATTGAGGGCCTAAAATGTTGGGAATTTATTCGGTAATATGCCCTAATACGTACCTCCATACCGGCAATAATGGCCCTTTTCATGTAAACACCCACATATGAAGTTACTCTTTAAAATTCTGTGAAATCCTCTAAAATTTTTTAAGATACTCTAAATGCTTTGCAACCCTAACAACTTCTTATAAAAGAAGATTCTGAGAAATTTTACGAGACTTCCTGGAATTTTTGTAGGATCTTAGTATATTTCAAGGGACTTAAAAATTTCTTAGAAGTTTTAAATGATTTCGTAAGTGTTAAGAAAAATTGTACAATATTTAAAGGATTCGTATTATGCCTTTAAAAAATTAAAAGATTCCATAAAATTACACAGGCCCACAAAAAAATGTTGTCTGCACGAGACAAGTGACTAGGCTACCCTTATGGATTTTGAGCTGCTGAATCTAAATTTGGCCTCAGAATTTGTTCTACATGTTTCAGTTTTCCTCTAGATGCAGAAAATAGAGTAAAACTCGGGCTATTCTGGAAATTAGTTTGATGATACCAGTATACAGAAAAATGAACATACTGGTGTCATATTCTTATGTGTTGTGACTCTTATAGATCAAATTTACACAGAACAATTCCCCAGTGTGCTTACCGTTTCCCCTAGCCAGGATAAATCTACGGGAATTGAAGGTCTTGCGCATGTTAAACTGACTTATAAAGCAAAAAATAAGACAAATGCTATTTCCTCTGCAGTTTTGCGCTCTCAATATAAAGTTGAACACTAATTTTTTCGAGCTTCTACTAGTTTCTCCCTAGATGCAAAAAGTAGAAAAGAGCTTAGGGATTTTCTGGTCACAGAGGGCATACAAAAAATTTGCCTGCACGAAACATGTGACTAGGCTACCTTTATTATGTTCCTCGACTTATAGACACTTAATTTGTACACAGAATTTCTCTAGTGTGCCTTCCGTTTCCCCTAGCTTGGGTGATTCTATGGAAATTGAAGGTCTTTCTCATATTATATAGATTTGTACGGGAAAAAATAACAAAAATGCCATATCCTTTGCAGTTTTGCGTGCTAAATCTAAATATTAACCCCAAATTTTTCAGGTTTGTTCCCTTTTCTCTCTAGATGAAAAATGTAGGGGAAAGCCTAGGGAATTTCTGGTCACACAAGTCCACAAAAATCTGAGAAGGCCCTTCAATTTCCCCAGAATTACCCAAGCTGGGGGAAGTAGAAGGCACACTAGAAAAAAGTTATGTGTACAAAATAAGTCTCTACAAGTCATTGCACTTAAGAATATAATATCGATGTGCCTATTTTCGCGTATACTGGCATTATCAAATAACGCGCAAGTTATCCCTAGGGTTTTCCTTATTTTCTGATCTAGGGGGAAACTGAGACACGTAAGATCAATTTTGAGGCCAGATTTGGATTCAGCGGCACAAAGTCCATGAGGATAGCCTAGTCAATTGTCTCGTGCAGACAAATTTTTGGTATGGCCTATGTGACTAGAAATCCCTACAATTTTCCCTACTTTTTGAATCTAGGGAAAAATTGAGACGTGTAGGAGAAATTCAGAGGCTATGTTTGGCTTCAGCGGCTCAAAATCACAAGGGTAGCCTAGATACATGTCTCGTGCAGATAAATTTTTGGTATGGCCTGTATGACGAGAAAATCCCTAGGCTTTTCCCTACTTTTTGCATCTAGGGAAAAATTAAGACGTGTAGGAGAAATTCAGAGGCCATGTTTGTATTCAGCGGCTCAAAATCACAAGTGTAGCCTAGACACATGTCTAGTGCAGATAAATTTTTTGTATGGCTTGTGTGACGAGAAAATCCCTGGACTTTTCCCTAGATTTTGCACCTAGGGGAAAACTGAGACGTGTAGGACAAATTCTGAGGCCATATTTGGATTCAGCGGCTCAAAATCCAAAAGGGTAGCCTAGTCACTTGTCTCGTGCAAACAACTTTTTTTTGTTGGCCTGTGTTATCAGGAGTTTCTAGATTTCAAGGTATTTCGAAAAATTTGAGTGTTTTCCAGGATTTTAGACGATTGCAAAAAATATAAGGGGTTTTAATAGATTTCGGTGATTTTCAATGAATTGGAAAGATTTTCAGAGATTTTAACATATTTTAAAAGATGTACAGTGGCTTCATCAGAGTTTATAGAATTTTGCGGCATTTCAGAGGTTTCCAAAGATTTTTTTTTTAAAGATATTACATATTTCAAGATGTTTATACAGGAATTTACTCAATTTTTGTTTGCTAGGGCTTTCTCAAGATTTAAAGGAGTTCATCAATTTTAAGGGATTTCAAAGAATTTTCATAAGGTTATAATATTTTAAAAGACATAATTCAAAGATTTTAATGAGATTTCAACATATTTATGGATTTTCAAAGAATTTCGCAGTATTTAGGATATTAATGGTATTCGAAAGATTTCAAAATAGAACTCTACGATATAAATAAAATTTCAAAGGAATTATAGGGATTTTTACGAATTTTCAGGATTTCTGCGGATTTCGAAAGATTTGAAAGATTTTGAGGTATTTAACCAAATTGACGAGTTTTCTAGAAACTTATGGAGGGTCTTAACAGATTTTAGGGCTCTTAAAGGATTTCAATTAATTTCAATGAATTTCAAAGCTTTTAGGGTATTTTAAAAGATACGAAAATATTTCATGTGATTTTATGGGAGATGCAAATTAGATTAGTACGAAAAAAAGGTTTTAGAAATCGCCAATTTTACTATGCCTAAAAATAGTGCATTGGGACACCCATATTGCATGCGGTAAAAATAGGTTTAAAAAATTATTATTTGCAGAGTTAAAAATTTTTTGTTTAATTTCAATTTTTTTTTACATTTCATGAGACCTTCTTATTTTATGCCACATTTGAGGATATTATTCTTCGCGAGATAATCCCGGCTAGAAATTGCCTCTTTATGCCTAAACTAAATATTGGCTCTCACGAGGCCGCAGCCAGATTTCCTACCTGGAAGAATCTAGGCTTTCCCACTGCTGGCCCTCGACAGGTTATTGTCACCTCGATAGGTAAAACGGGCAATACAGCTGTGAGTGTAAAAAAGTACATTAATGTTCTTATGCCTAATTATACTTAAATTTAAAAAAGAACAAATTAAAAAAAGAACAAATTAAAAAAATTACCGAGATGCAAACTTTGAAAATTTTTATTTTTTTTCTGAAAAAATTATAAACATTTGGTGCCTTAAAAATTTGAAAAGAATTTTTCTTAAAGATTGAATTAATTTGAAATCACGTAGGTACGTTTAAAAATCATATATAACAAATCGAGCTTCAAAAACCTTTTTTCATAATTTATAAAGTATCGGATAAATGCCGTCAAAAATTTATGCTACCGCACTCAGCGTGGCATCGTAGCTATGGGCATTAGGCGTTCGACTTATACGCCTGCGGTGCGTGCGTTCGATTCTCCGCGCTTGCGGATATTTTTAATAAACTGCGTTTGTCTTTAGTTATTAGTAATAAGTCTTCTCTAGTCAAATTTAACAATAAGTTTAGTTTTAAAATAACGTTCGGAGTATAGTTAATAATAGAATGTCAATAAAATTACGAGAACACGGAGGAGTTTTTTTATAGGCTACAGAGAGGTGTAAAATTTTTAGATTAAACTTTTGCAAAGAAAATGTATTTTATAATTGGATTAATATTTTCCTTCTTTGAATCAAAAATTTCTGGTAATAGATTATTACAATGTGCTGGTTAAACTTTAATACTACTGAAATCATAGCATCACACTTCAGAATTTAAAGCATGATCAATTTTTTAATAATTTAATAATATTTCATTTCAATCAACAAAATAAGAAACAATACCATATGCTCTTGAATAATAGTGTGTGAGGGACTATCTAGATTCGATAAAGACCCTATTAATAGGCCCTTATTGGGTTGCCTACTGATGACCTCGCTAGCTGAGCTTGACGCTTTCGCTTGCGTCCTCGATAGATTGCCACTTTAGGGCCTCGATAGAAAATAGGAAATCTAGACAGGGCCTCTTAAGAACCAAGTTATAATTTCTACCCGGGATTATGTTTTAATATACCCCTGTCATTTCCTTTTATTTTTTGCAACCATAATAACATCCTCCAAATTTGTTGGCACTCATTGCTTTGCGGGATTAAAATGAACTCACGAAAAATTCGAGATATCTGGGAGATCAAAACTGAAGTAAAATTGGATCAAATTTTTAGTTCATCCAGCTTTGATCCTCTATATTTTGAATTTTATCAGTTAATTTTTATCCCAAAAATGTTTTTTCATACCTATTTTGCTCGTTTGGATTGCCCAGATTTGATGGGATCGATTCCAGATTCAAATAGTACAATAAATTGCGGTTCCAATGCACTTATACTTTTAGGCATGTTATTCTTTGCGATAAAAAAATTTTCGATTCACCCTGAACCACATTTAAAAAATAGTTAACCCCTTGATCTAATATTTAAGAAATTGCAAGAAACTATTTTGCTACTATTTTTAAAATTTTATGCTACTGTTGACACCTGTAATATCCCATTTTAAGTTTCATTGTGATCAATGGATTTTAATCTAAAGTAAATCCTTAAAGATTGAGCAATTAACTCAAGTGGATTTATCACATTTTGTTTGCTTAATCTTCAATTTTGAATAAATAAGAATTATTATACAAACAATAATTTTTTGTTCTTTAGGTGTGCAAATAAAAAATATGTGACTATTCGTAAAAGTAGATATTTTATGGGAAGTCTATAAATAAGCGGAATTCTAATGATAGTGACAGAATCTTGATTAGCCGTTAGCAGCTGTAGTCCACGCTTTTATTAGCCCGATGACACCGAGGATCATTGCCAAACTAGGACCGAGCAGTACAATGGCTTCCATATACATGCGTTTCGAAAATAACACCTCTCTGTGTCTTTGTTTTCTATCGTTGTTCTCTTCCTGAAGTCTCAAAGAGGGAAGAGGGAAGAGGTCAGGAAAAGCATTGCCGACAAGTCGATGCACTTAAGAGCTCGATTAGTCTTCGACCAGCAAAGATAAGAATTCAATATTTTTCCCTCTCTCTTAAAGAATCAATATTTATTCAATAGAAGTAGTACACCCTAAAGCTCCTTTATAAGCACACAAGAAAGTATGCTTACAAACAAACAAACAAAAACTAGCTGTGAATCCGATCTCAAATTATTCCACTTTATTTGTAATTATATTTATATGGTGCTCATTTCACGAGCACTTTTCTTCCAGTTAGAAAATCTATTAGCTTTCTCATAGAGAAATCATTTGTGATTTCTTAAATATCAGACATTTATTTTATTTTTGAGCTCGTAAAGGGAAGAGGGAAATTTTGACGCACCCTATCCCTTTTCCAGCTTTATGCTTAATTAATTTAAGTTAAGATTAAGTTTTCAAATAAAAAAATTAACTTTCAACGAAAAGATTGAATTTTTAATCAAAAATCATTTGATTTTTTATATAAAAAACAATGGAATTCAATGAAAAAGATGAATTTTAAAGAACAAAAATTTAATAAAAAAAGGAGTTTTCTACAAAAAAAGTTTAGTCTTTAATACGAAATTATGGCATTTGTTAGTTTTTGACATAAAAATAGAAAACTGTTGTTAGTTAATATTATAGGTATTAATATAATAGTTCAGAATTATTTTATTTGAAAACTTATGATCAAAACGTCTTTTATATACAGTGGACTTTACGAGACTTCTCGCTACGACACTTCTCGTTTCCCGATTGCCTCTTCGTTCGTTTGCCCTGACTCCTTGTCTCATCTCACGCACACGCATACGCGGTTGGCTACGCCTACTGCGCCGAACGTGGCTTGACGCAGGAGAGAGAGTTATCTGACACTTCATGTTCGCTTCCCCTATAGCCCCGAAAACAAGAAGTGTTGTAGAGTCTACTTTATTTATATTAAAAATTTGTCATAAGGACAATCGCAGGATTTCACCGGGCGCGGGTGTTAATCTGAAAAATTGCACCCGCTCCCAGCGAAATCGCGGTAAAATTTGAGCCACAACCATGTCTCACGACCGTGAGATAGGTGGCTGCAGTCTGTAAACGAATCAATACGATGATCCGGCGAAAGTTTCGTGCACCCTGAGAACACGGAGCGATCCAAGAACCACCGCCTTCTGCATTTTTCCCGCAAGTGTTTTAGCTTATTTTTGACATGTAGGGATGCTTTTCAGGCTATTAACGAGTGAAAGCTTGTCACCTCCAAGAGTGCCGATAATAAGGACGATTAGTTTAATAGAATATTCCGGGTACAATCGTTGCAACTCCCTTATAAGGTCTCTATACCTCTCTTTCTGTTCATTCTCCTTGGCTATGATGTTTTTGTCAGCTGGTGCCGAAAATTCGATAACGAACATGGTTCGCTTCTCGAAGTCAAGAAGAACCATGTCAGGCCTCGAGTGAGCAACAGAAACAATTGTCGAGAATATAATGTTCCAGTATAAGCGGCACTTCCCATTCTCGACAATTGACTCAATTTCCCTAGGAGCATTTAGAGGAGCGATATTAAGGTTAATGCTGTCGGGGAAACAGAGATGGTAATAAAGCACTCTTAGTGCCGCATTGTGCCTTTGAATATAGGTCGTTCCCGCGTGAGTTGGACAACTAGATAGTATGTGAGCTAAATGCTCGGGGTGTGCATGGCACGCCCTGCAGCTATAATCGGGAATGTCTTGGTTTAAAATGTGGCGACGGTATGTTAAGGTGGAAAGGACACCGTCTTGGCATGCCAAAATGAAACCCTCTATACTAGACTTCAATCCGGGCGATTTAAGCTCACACGACATTCACTGATCCTCCACATTTCTGTGGAAGATACCGTGCATCCTCTTATCGAGGAGCTGTTCACGAAAGTTTTTCTTGAAAAACTTGATAAAAGAAAACTTGATAAAACACTGTCCTATAGGGCAGTGTTTTAAACAACGGAAAGTATATAACGTTATATACAACGGACAACATAGTCAAGCGAAATTTTTTAGAAAAATGTTTTTTTTTTTATTTGAGTGGAATAGAGTGAGTAAACTTCGTCTGACCATCATGTTTAACATGATAATTTTTAATTATTTATAATAAAAAATGAATGTTTAAAATTGCGAATATCGAGCAAATTGACCAAATGCAATATAAAAATGTATGGAAAGTACTTAGCGGTGTCTAAGATTTGTAAGAGAAGGCGAATACGTCATGAAATACACGGGATGAATATAAGTAAATTACTTTGCGGATGTTTCGTCTGGAAACAAATTCTGAGCACACTGCTTGGTATAAAATAAAAGCTCCGAATGTGCCAGCATGTGCTGTACGTAAAGTCCCAAGTTGTAAATGTGTTGAGTCGATCAAAGATGTCCAACCGAAGAAATGCGCAAACGACATCGGTTAAATTCGGCATGCCATGCATGGCGTTTGCGGATTTCTATTGTTATCTCGAGGGCCGAACGTTCGATAACTTTATAGCGAAACATTCCGCAATCGACTTTGAGTAGTACTTAGCTGGGATTTGATTCCGGAAAAATCCGGGTGTACATTTTTAATAGAAATTGTTTCTATAATACATTTTTTCTTGCACGGAGAAAAAGATATCGCACAATGATATCGCAAAACCTCTATATTGCAAGAAACCGCAGTATGATAACGTACAATCAGGTACCGGAGCTTTGTACGATATTATAATGCACTAATATCGCAGACAAAAATGAAGTTAAATTTTGTTGCTGTCATTCGTCTACTACGGCGTCCTTAGCAGCAATGGGAAAAAGGCAGAGTTATGAGTCAGTTCAAGCTATAAATCGGGACTCTAGATTTAAAACAATCACAGAGAAAATTAAAAATTTGCTGCAGGTAAGAACTGCAACTGTTAATGATTAAACATATTTCGGCGGAAGTTTTATTGAGGTTAGGAAAATAATTCTGAACTCGTCGACTGTGTCGCGCTGCAGTGAGCAAAGTTCAGTAAAACATGTAGCATCTACGACAGAAAACACAACGCGATATAGTTTTCTCAGTGTGCAAAATCACAAAGAGCACATGCGTTTGACCAAAAAAGGGTACTTGCATTAATGAAATAATGTTTCTATACTAAAGTTCTTAGCGCAAATGGTTTTTCTTGAATATCTCCGTACAAGTCAGTGAGCACTTACATACCTTTTTAGTTTGGGCGGTAGAACAGATGTTTCAAATACAGTGAAACACGAATATAAAGTCCTCGGATATATTCCTTCCGAGAATTGACGCCGAGCCGCAAGTAGGAGTAAAAGGTGATGCGAGGAGTGTGCGGGGTCACACAGAAGTGAACAAATAAAAGCGTTTTCATCGGGAGCGGCGCTCTATCGGGATTTGCCCACGCCACCTCCAACTCTAAAACCGGCGTTATTTCCGAGTTTGACTTTATTACGAATGAGCCTAACTTCCTTACTCTTTAATTAAGTGTATTAATATTAAAGGTCAATCGATTTGCTTCGAATTAAGAAATCTTTTCCGTTATTGCAACAGTTTTGAATTATGTAAATGAAAAAAATTTTACTATAGAAAACCGCGTTTTCAAATATATTATGCATTACCATAGCTTCCTTTTTCTTACTGTTGCATACAATGTATCAATATTATAAGTCAATAGATTCGTCTCGAATCAACACATCTATTATATTCTTCCACGAAGTTTGAATTATGTTAATGAAAATAGTTTTGCTATAAAAACACCGTATTTTCAAATATTCTTGCATTACCATAGCTTTCTGACTCAATATTATAGGTCGATTGATTCGTCTCGAACCAAGGAATCTTTTATGTTCTTGCATCAAGTTTGAATTAGGTTAATGATAAAGTTTTAGTATAAAAAACCAATTTTTAAAATAATATAAAGTGCTAAAAAAATGGAATAAATATTTTTAGAAATCCTTCGATCAGTTTCAAGATATTAGTGGTGGAAAGAAGCTCCCCAAATTTCATCGATTATGTGCAACTGTTTTCAAGTTATCGTGTTCACAAAAAATTGTGACATTCACATACACACATCAAGAAACACATGCAAACGGTAAAAAATTTCAGGTATTTTTAAAATTTTCGAGGAATTTACAAGAGCTTTAAAAAGCTCCAAGGGATTTCAAAAGGTTTCAAGATATTTTATGATAAATTTTCCAGGATTTCAGAAATTATCATCATATTGATATGCAAAAGATGAATTTTACACGATTTTAGTTTGTTTAAATGCCTAACAATTTTTATTTTAAAGTTCCCTAATTTAAGCTTGGTTTAATTATCGCTGTTTCCTCTTAAGCGCGTGAGTTCATAAGCCCTGTTATTCTTCTTGCGAGATCAACACTTCTATATTGTACCCCCATTAATAACATCAGGGGTGAAAGGGGGTGGAAAGGGGTGAATTTTTTGAAATTACGATACTTATTATGTAGCTGTTGATATTGAAATAACTGGCTTCTTTTCTTTATCCCCTTTAATTAAAATGAGAACAGAGATCAGAATTCCCAAAGATCTCCTCGAGAAATATTTGCATACCCTCTTCGTTTTCTGGGTCAGCTGTATAATATTTTCGTTCTCAGTGAATTTTTATGCGACCCAACCTCAACTGTTTCTAATTAAGAACCAAGCACTTAAATCAATAGTGTATTAAGTATAATAAAAACTTGAATAGCCATTGATTTTTTGTATAATTGATTCTTTGCAGATTTATCATCATATATTATCAATATAATGTCAATGTCACTTAATTCACTTATTTTAAAGTTACTTTTTAGTGACTTCTAAGAAAAAAGCACCATTATTACTTTTTTTAGAAAAAGGTTGCTTTAGTCACTTTAATATATTTATTTTATATTTTATAAAAAAGAAGAAAATATAATTATTTTATTTTTGAAATCTATAGCAATCGATGGTATGAAAATTTCGGACAAAAATTTCCCGACACAGGTAAATTATTAGTGGATCTTTATGTTTTAAAAAATTAGAAATGGCCATACTTCTTCTGGCTATAACGAGCAACTGCGGATATGTTTTCACAACAAACAGCAGCTATTCTTAACTAACTGTGATCGCGTAATATACAAACGCTATGGATTTTAAATAGCTAATCATTGAGAATCATAAAAACGTGATTTTGTTTAATTAATTTGTTTATAACATTACAAAACATTTTTCTTTCTCTAAACCTCTGAAAATTATGTTTAGTTAATTATTACATTGATCTATGAACAGTGTCAATGAATTTGAAAGTCTCTTAAACAAATGGTATTACCCAAAAGTTCGTCAAAAAAAGTTAAACTTTGTTGTTCAAAATTTTGCTAATATTTGTGTGTTTTCGAAATATTAAAGCGTATTCTTTTGTTTACAGTACCTCTAAATTTCACGAAAGTTTGTTGTAGGGGAGTGAAGTAAATATTAGGATACTGTATAGATTGGGACACCGCTTTTTTTCCATATAGTATTTGCATTGGTGTTACCTGTTATCACTGTTACATATTAGTGCGTTTACAAGGGGTAGAAAAATGATCGCGTTGACATTATTCAGCCCCCATTAACTAAATATTTTTCATCGAAATTGCAAGGTAAATGAGTTCAATGTGTTACGATTTAAATTAATTTTTATGTCTCAAGAGGATTTTGAGGATATATTTTTTCCCTAACAATGCTAAAACGCCGTTAAATGTATAGGTTGGCAGACGTATACCGTTTAGGCTGGGACACGTTTTTTGACACCGAGACGCAATTTTTAAACTGGAAATCGTCTTTAGAGTAACTTCTCAGTGTACGCTGACGTTTGAGTGTACGGATGCTAGTTTTTTCACCTGGAAAAACTGTCAATCGGATTAGGTTGGAAAAATGGATAAAACTGAGATTTGTAATTGCTGATTTTTATGTGAACACCCAATTGAACAAATAAATACAGTGAAACTCTTCTATTGTGCCGTTTGTGGGCTGACGGTGGGTGGTAACAAACCTGAGAGAGTTCTGCACTGGATATAAACGATTTTGTTTGGCCCTGCCGGAGTCATTGCCGTAGACCCCACGCATCTTCTTTTACTCCTACTTGCGGCGCGGCGTCAATTCTCGGAAGAACTACATAAGGGTGCCCTATCTAAGAGTTTCACTGTATTTACTGAAAGGTTCAATGTGGTTGTTTTAGATTATTTTTTACATCTATTTTTCATGTTTAAAGAGGTGTCCGAGCCTGCACTTCAAAATTTTTTTGGCAAATTGAAAAACAATCAGAAAATTGTCTGTAAAATTAATTTTGCAGCGTTATTAATATATTTCGTACACATAAAGTAAGAAATTTAAGAGGACTTCAAAATAGTAATGAAAGCCCAAAAAAAAAAATTATCGTGGAAAAAAGTTATGAGCCATACTACATTCCCTTACGATTTTCGAAATACCGAAATTTCAGAAAATGTGATAAAAAACTAAACATGGCGTAATGCCACTAATTTGAAAATTTTCAAAGATTCGCTGGGCATTAAATGTCCGTTTCATAACACTATAGTTTCAGAATGTTTTAATAAAAACGAACGACGAACGTGAGTTAAAAAATATGTAGGAATTTCTCAAATTTTTTACCACGACTTCTTCAATTAGTGGTATGACCTATAAAGCGGTGATCGCCGACTAAATCTTGATGGAGACAAGCTTAGACAATTTTAGTCATCCATAATAATCCATAATGTAATATATTATATCATAACATAATACATCATCTGTTATCTCATAACAACAACAATCCATAACAATTTTTAAAGTTTGCTTTGCTTGAATGAAATATAAAGTTTAAAGATTGTGTGGTACAAATTTCAAATTTTTCGTACAACTTTCTTAGGTCATACCACGAGTTGAAGTCGAGATCGAAATTTCGAGAAATTCTTCTATTTAAAAAAAAACTTCTCATATGGCATATTCTCTTCAAATGGTTAAAAGAATCTCGCTAAGAGTTGATTCGAGAAAGAATTTCGTAAGCTTGACAAGTTTTTTATGAAAATTTTCTCGCTATTTTTTCGAACGAGTAATTATTTTTCAAATTCAGCAGTGAATGTGAATAATATTAGCGCTAGTCGCTCCGACAATTTGTGTCGGTAGTGTAAACGAAAAAATTATAGACATACCAGGAAAAAACCTGAATTGTAATACTTTATCCGAAATATTCATTCCAGAATATTGAACCAAGTTCTCAATTATTTCTATCGAAAAATTGTAGGATGAATTTTTCTACAGGGTTATGGTATAATAGTATATTGTGCACCTAGGGAGAGAAAGGTTCCTCTCACCCTTGGCGCATACGATATTTCTGATAACAAATGGATGATATCAGATATTTCTCGAAATGCAATCATGACTTCAGTCCATATTAGATTTTGAATAAAGAAAGCATGATTTACGGTAATTTTGAGGTTAATTTATGGTAACTTACCATAAATTTCACAAAATTCGATTTGAAACATTTTTAGAAATTTGTGGTCATTTATGGAAATTTGACAAAGATGGTAAATTATCATAAATTTCCCAAAATTCACTTTGAACATGTCAATAAACTTCCGAAAATTTATCGAAATTTTTGATTGTTTATGGAAATTTTGCAGGTAAATATGTTAACAGACCCTAAAGTACCCAAAGTTAAATTTTAAACATTAGGTAATTTATGGTAATATTGAAGGTAATTATACCTGAATCAAAAATTTCCTTAATAGTTTTACGGTGAGTGGGATGATTATCGTAGAATAAAAATGAATTGTTTGGAGGATATCACTGGTTTGCATAAAGCTCTTGTTATCATACTAATTTTTACTATATTTCTAGAGTAATAATAACAATAACAATAATAAATCATCAATGATATTATTTTCTTTGTTGCAGAGTCTAAAGCAGATCAGTAAATCCATTTTGATTTAGTTCAATATAAGGTGAGTGAAATTTAAATTTAAAACTCAGGAGAACTTTCCGCTGCTTTATCGATATAGTGTAACTTCATATTAACTGTCAGAAAATCGTTAGTAATGAATATAATCTTGAAAATTATGAAGTAAATAAGCAACTTCAAAAGGAACGATTTTAGTATCTCGTTTAGACGTTAAAAACAAATTCTGGCGTCCTTTTAGGTTCTTAGCTTGACCTCGTTCTTTACATTAAAGCTTTACTTTACCATAAAGGTTTTCTTTATTACAAAGAATAGCTTTAATGCGAACAACTAGGTAAAGCTAAGGACCTGTAAGGATTCTGCAATAGGGACCACCATTAAGTTAAAAAACTACACGGAAAGAAATTTGTATTTGAAATAGGAAAATACTGAAAAATCGAATGAATGAAAACTAAAATATATTTGAATAAAGTAATTTTTGTTTTCAGTTACAGTCAACTATACTCTCGATTTATGGATTTGCATAACTTTGAATTGATGTGTGACGTCAGGAGTTTGAGATGTAATACCAAATCGGAACTTCATGTAAACATTTTTGGTTATAGTAAGATATTGGGCGAAATAAAATATGTTTTTATCCAGGGTTTAAAAAATTACAGAAGTTTGAAAAACACAGTCAAAATCTTCAATAACCCTCCTTTCTATAGCTTTTCCGAGAATTGACGCCGCGCCGTATGTAGGTGTAACAGGTGCTGCACGGTGTGTGCTGGATCTACGGCTATCACTCAGGTGAGCAGTCAGGCGTGAATAAACAAAGGCGGATCTGGCTATAATGATTTAGTTGCCATCCACCGTCGGCCTCGAAGTCGGGGCTATAGAAGAGTTTCATTGTAGTTCTGCCAATAATTCCACTTATTTATAAATTTAAATAGGTGTTTCATGCTTACGTACTTAAAACGCCTGCGGGTCGTTAAGCATATTTTGATTGTGAAAAGATATACCAGAATTAAAAAGAAAAATTCGAATATCCGTATTTTTTCAGATACTGTAATAGTTAAAAAATGTGTTGGACAAGTATTGTCCTCTCTAAATTTAAATAAGTGAAAAGTCACTAATTGTCAGTGAAATTTCACTGATTCAAATAGCTCGAAATGGGTCACTGATATTCAGTGAAAGGTTACTTATTGATTCAGTGAAATGACTACTTTTGAGGGTTGGCAGCACTGCACCATGTCAATTTAGCAATCATAACAAAATAATATTTTAGTACATTCAATCAAAGAATAATAGTAAAAATTTAAAACCCATAAATATCATCAAATATTAAAAAAAGGTGAAAAGTTCCGATGCTTTTAAATTAAAAACAACCTCACAGATTATTTTAATTTCAAGATTGGAATGTCATGTACAAACCCGTTAACTAAGTACATTCTATACGAGTTATAGTATATTTATCCAGCAGTTAATTTAGCAGACTTACAGCCCGAAAATTTAAAAATGTATCTCATTAAGGAATTCTTCTTGTTATTTAAATAAAAGAGTAACTACAACGCTTAACTTAAAAAGTCAGTGAAATGTCTAACTAACTATTTCAATCAGTGAATTTTTCACTGATTCATATTTAGAGAGTATAAATTGCGTCAAAAACTTAAAAAATTAGTATAATCATTACTCACTAAAAAAAATGGTTTCGTGTAATCGGTGAAATAAGGGCCGCCTAAAATTCCTGAAAAATAACTCATTTTGTACTGAAACGGTTTTGTGACTTCAGCATGTGCGGTCTGCCCCATTTAAAATGAATTCGGTTCACACATGTTATTACACTAATTTTTTTTTTTCATTCTCATCAGAGAAGGTATTAGATTTGTGAAAAATTTGACTCCCCCAGTTTTGGTCAAATTTCCACGTTTTGAGACCTCCTGAATCCGAAAAATAGGTTTTTACGAATGCGCCTGCCTGTATGTCTGTCTGTCTGTATGTCTGTATGCATTTCTGTCTGTCTGTGAAACACAATAATTTTTGAAAAAAATAATCTATTATATTGCCCTTTCGTACACTCGTTTATTGTCATAAACTGAAGGTCAATTTCGTTAGCCAGCCATTTTGGATAAAAATGCAAAAAGTGGGCACATTTTGAATATTTTTGAGACCACTTTTTTCAAAATTTAAAAATTCTCTGTACGGTTATTCATAGTATTCAAAAACTCAAACAATTTATCCTCATGACTTTTTTTCAAAAATCAAAAATGACCAGAGTTATAGCATTTACAAAATTCCAAAAAACACACGAAAATCAACAGTTTAAGCCAAATAACTCACGATATGAAAAAAGTCAACAGAAGAAAAGTGTTGCTTTTTGAATACCGTACAAGATTATCATAACAACTTTTTAAATTTTCTTGAAAAATAAAAAATTCCAATTTTGACAGTATACAAAATAATGAAAAATCCAAAAATTACATCTTTCGGTCAAACTGTGCAAAATACGGTAAAAGACGAACAAACAAAAATTGTGCATTTGAAAAAGATTTGCAAATTTGTTATCAATCACTTTTTGATAGGATGCGTAGTTTTGGCTTTAATCATGAAAAACGTCATTAACCGGGGCGTGTGACTGTTGATTCTCGCGCTTCGCGCTCGATAATGCATTTAATTCGCGCTACGCGCTCGATCTTTCTGCAGAGACTTTTTAAAACTAAAGGTGAAAGTATCGACAACAGTAATTTCGTGATTGTGAATTTTCTTCTGATAAAGCTCCTTCGGCTTTAACGAAAACATTCTCATCACGTATCTCGTGCTACGCACTCGAGTTTATTCCTGCAATTTTAAATCATTTCCATAAATGTGTATTATTATCATTCATAACTTACATTTGTATAAAAACAGACGTAGTTTCATTGTCCAGTTTAAAAAATGCGAATTCTTTGAAAAAAATGTGTTAAATATTTTATTGCAACTTTGGTAGTTTTTCCATAAACTGAATTTGCTCATTTCCAATGTTTTTTTATGATTTAAACTGTACACATATGGTCTACTTGAGCAGCTCTGCCGTTTTTTAACTTCAAAAATTAAATTTTCTGACACACGACACAAGGTAAGCTAAAATAAATAGATAACATTTTTTCATCGAAGGAAGAGCAAAAAATTGTTATTAATGGTTTTTAACATACTCATCAGAGAAGGTATTAGATATGTGTAAAATTTGACACACCTCCCCCCCCTTCCGCCCCGGTTTTTGTCTAATGTCCACGCTTTGAGACGCCCTAACGCATAAAAAATAATGGAAAATCCAAAAGTTACATTTTTT
>NC_046660.1:84400668-84422277 GCF_010883055.1 Belonocnema kinseyi
GACCGACAGACAGACGCTTTGGTAAAAACCTATTTTTCGGATTTAGGGCGTCTCAAAACATGGACGTTTGACAAAAATCGGGGGAGGGGCTCTCAAATTTTACACATATCTAATATATTCTCTGATGAGTATGTAAAAAAACCATTAATAACAATTTTTTTGCTCTTCCTTCGGTGAATAAATGTTATCTATTTAGCTTGTGTCGTGTGTCAGAAAATTTAATTCTTGTATTTTCAATGTTTTTTTTTTATAAATAAAACAAAAACTACGTGTCCTATAAAAAGTGATTCATAACAAATTTGTAGATATTTTTTGGGTACACCATGTTTGTCTTATTATTTTTTCCTATCTTGCAGAGTTTGACCGCAAAATGCAATTTTTGATTTTTGATTAGTTTTTGTGCGATCAAAATTTGAATTTTTCGAAAAACTTAAAAAAGTTGATATGATGATCTTGTAGGGCTATCGATAAGTAACATTTTTCTTTCTCTAAAACAGATCTTTTTGATAAAGTTTTATTCAAGCATTCCAAATGTAAAGACTAAATATCCGAGCGCGATTCGCAAGGTGTAATTATGTCCGAGCGCGAAGCGCGAGATTCAAACGTCGCGTGCCCTAGGCGCGTTCAAACTCGCGAGCAAAGCGAGCCGCGCGGGACGATAATTTTTTTTCTGAAGTACGTCTAATCTACCAAAAAAAAAAACACTTTTCACTAATTTTTACTATATGTCTACACTTATGATAACAATAACTCAATTTTAATTCTATTTTAGCTCAATTTTTCACAAGATTTTTTTTAACTTCACCTACAATCGCTTTCATGAGAAAAAATAAAACTGAATAAAAGTTAAATTGTGTTTACTGTTCCGATCGCTGCTAAATATTCTGTAAATATAGCTAATTTTTATTTCAGTAAATGTTTCATTATTATTTTTATTTTTTTTTCAAATCACTCTTGACCTTCAAACTTTGACACCTGAACAATTAACCCTCGCCTTTTCGATGCGGCTTTCCACACTAGATCCTTGACCCTTGTTTTTGTAAATTTCATCTATTCCCTTTGCTTGGACGTTAAGTGACTTTCCACTGTGATTCGAAAAAATCTAATTTATATTCCGAAAGGTTAATTATATTATTAAAATAAATTCTATCATGGGTTATTATTAAATGCGTATGATTGTCTTAAGTTTGTTTAATTATTTTTTTCTTCATATCATTGGCTTCGTAAAGGTTTAAGCACAGTGTATACAGTATAAACTGCAGTGTTTAAAACTTTATTTCCTAAAAAAATATGAAGGATTCTTATCCTTCTCTTTTAAATTCTTAAAACTATTCTTACGGAAATTGCGAAACAATAGCAGGTGTTGAAAAAACTTTTGTCAGTTCGTCAGAAATTGCCGATATCTCTCTGAAGCGGACTAATCATTGACCGGAGCGCAAGTACCGAATCCGTCGCCATTAAGACCCACTGAAAATAAAATTTTTACATTTTTTATTATTCAATTCCAATATTTCAATACATTTTTCAATTATGCATATGCAAATAAATTGTCAAGAAATTGTGAATTTCATAACTTTGATCAAATTTGATATTTTTAACTTATAATTAGTGGTACAATAGGCTTTATTCTGTGTAATTTGAGCGCCAGGAAACTCCTCAGGGGCTTTTCGCTCATCTTAAAACTATAACTAACTTGACATCTTACGAAAATCTAATATTCAACGAACCTGAGTTTCGCTATGTATATATAAATTTTACATTTGGAACATTTCTTTAAAGAAAACTAATCTTCCTATAAAAAAAAACTAAGAACATAGTTGGATTCATCTAAACAATATCTTAAGGAGTTTATTAATCACGTAACAGTTTTAAAAAAATTATTATGTTTATTATATTTATAATAGAAAGAAATGCTTTGCCAATACCCGGTAACCCGAGTATTTGGACGGGTACACGAGAGTACGAGTATTACTTGGGAACCAGCTAATCACTTAAAGTCAGGTACCCGGGTAAGTCTTTGTATATTAGGAATATATTAAAACCAAAGGTAACATGATCAGAAATGTCTATTGTATTTTATTTTTCTTACATTAAAATAATTCTTATTTACTATTATGATAATGTATGGAAGTGCAATTGAAAAGGGCCCTTCTGCTTGGTTTTTATCGTTTCTTCGCTTTACACTATATTGCAACATTATTTAAAAGTCCTAAAATAGGTAGTGTTATGCTTCCTCTTAAATCTCGTATAATATTTCCTAATTTTACGTTCAGTAGTTGGATACCCGGGTATTACCCGATTACTCAGATACCCGGATATTCGAGTTTTTGGTCGTTACCTGGGTACTTGGATACCCAATTAATTGTTATTACCTCGGATATCTGGGTCAATGAATATTTGCGTAAATATACATCTACCCGCCATTAAGTCTGAGAACTATTTGTAGTCACGAATCTTTTTAAAAGAATTATAATGCTTATAATATTTATAATTTTTATAAAACTAATGCAAGTTTTTACACTATTTAAAAATTATTTGTATTCCAGGAAGATTTAAAAACGTTTTTAGGTTGTCATTTATTTTGTTGTTGTTGTTACATTATTGTTTAAAAAAATTATAAATATTGTAAACATTATAATTGATCACAAGAACTTTTTTAGCGTTATTAAAAATTTCCTTGATATATTGCTGAGGCGAATTCAACAATAGGGGAGAGCAGGGTAAAACCGGGTATTTTTTCTTTGATAGCATCATGTGAAAAAGCGAAAAGTTGAAAAACTTTCATTTAATGTGAATTGTCTTATGTGATTCCTAAGCTACAAGAAACTGAAGGTCCGACGTCAAAAAATTTTTTTTGTTATTTAAAAAATGTTTTAAAAAAAGCAAAATTCCCCGGTTTGCCCCGCGGGTAGGGTAAAACCGGCTATCTATAGAAAGGATCTTGAAACACACCTTAATTAGGAAAAATGAAATTTAATGTAATAAAATATTATGAGCTTCGGTATATTGAGTACTTTCGGTGCACTTACAAACATTTTAATAGTATGGAAATTATAATATTCAGCATTCTAGATGTACTCTAGCAGTAGTCACAGACGAACTTGCCCTGTTTGATGTCGATGCATGCTATGTGGGCCCACTCTTTGCACATTGTATACTGAATCCACCCCTTAGTGGATGCAGAGTAGAGTTCATTGCAAAAAATGCAAGTTGCATCAGCTTCCGCTCCTGGTTCCTCTTCTGATGATGAGCCATCCTTCTTTCTTTTCTTCAGTTAAAATTTCTTCTGCGCAGGTGCCTTAGGAACTTTGTTCTTTGCTGGTTTTGCTTTCGAAGTCGAAGATTCTGCCTCTAGCTCATTTGTGTAGAGTGAGGAAGTCAGGATGGCAATTTTTCCTCTTCTTCGGAAATTGTATCTCAGCGCTGGTAAATGTGCAAGGCTGGTTCTCAACATTCACAGATGTGGAAAACTAGTCCTCAGCAGCTCCGGTTGCTAGAACCTCATCAGTATGGCATGTGGGGTAAGGCCGGGTACTACCCGGTCTTACCCCTACCGTCGGTACCCTGTTTTACCCCCACACGCAATCGATAATTAAAAATGGTGCCCACGTGTTTCTAGTCACAACGCAAAAAAATCGATATCGCTTCCTGAGATTACAAACATATATAACTAAAAACTTTTCACGAAAATAAGATCATAGCATCTGCATAAAGAAAATATATCGAGCTGGATCCAGGGGGCAACACGAATCAAGAGATATAGAGGGTACCCGGTTTCACCCGCAACCCGGTTTCCCCTTACTCACCCCTAACCTTAATTTTTCTATGGGACTACACTAAACACCCAGGTCCGTTAAGCTGGCAGAACCATATTGCAAAATGGATTAAAAACCTATAGGGAATTTAGGACTCATTTAGGGCTAATTTAATGCCCTATTGCCAAATTTAATGCTAAGCGATTAAAAAAAAAACAACTTGTAGTCATGTTAGCTTAACATTAGGCTAGCAAGACTACAGGTTTTTTTAAAATGCGCAGCATCAAATTTGGCAACAGGGCATTAAATTAGCTCCAAATGAGCCTTAAATTTCCTATAGGTTTTTAGTCCATTTTTTCAATGTGATCCTGCCAGCTTAACGGTCCTCAAACTACCACTCTCAGTCACTCCGTCTTCCGCTTTCCTAGAACTGTTGGCCTCTGAAGTTTCTCAGGGGAACAGGGCGAGAGCGATTGTGACAGTCGCTTAGGATGGGCCGCAGTGCGAGACTACGCAATCAAGTATATTGCGCAATAGTATGCATTACAATTGGAAACAGTTCAGGCGGCCCTGACTGTATACATTTCGATCACCCCGAATTCAGTCCAAGGCTATTTGAAGGCCAACCTCGAAACTGGACTGAAAGATAGAGTTTGATGTATTAGTTTCATTGTTTAATTGAATAATTGTTTACTATATGAGTGATTAGTTGTCGTTGGCAATGATGTTATATTTTTTCAGCATAGTTTTCGCTTACATTTTTGGACGTTAAACTATTAAAAACGTAGAAAATTATTATTGACATTGTATTTGTTGAAATAGGGGAGGCTACTCTAAAGCAGATCATGACCCCACACTAGATAATTATTGAAAATACTAACGTATTCAAAATAATTAATTTAATGTAATTCGTAGGTAAGACGCGGTACGTGTTAATATATTATATTTAAAATTTATTATTTTACTTATATTTGTGCCTATAAGTTAAGAACCTACTGATTGTTCTTGAAACATTTTCGGATTGAATGCTTTATTTATAATAATGTGCCATAGCTTAGAACAATATGATTGTTTCAAAAATCATTTTTTTCTCAAATCTATATGTATAGCTTAATGCAGGTTTGTGACATTTAACTATCTATATAATACATAGATTCGATTTTGTTTTTAAAATATTAAAAACCGAAGTATGTGTATACACGCACTGAAAAAATGCGGCTATTTATAACGTCATCTTTTTTTTTATTTTATTAATATACCATTAGGCCATTTCCCTTTCAGGGTAAGCGTGATTGACTCTGTGAGGAGAGGAGTAATGTGGAGAAGGAGGCATAGGTTTTTTTAGATTGATCTACAATTCTCATGTTACTTATGTAACACGTTTGTTCCGCGACACTGCTCCAACCCAGGTTGCTGATCAATCTCTCTAGCGATCACTTCAAGTGGAGAACCTCACAAAGTCAGCACGTGAGGTTCCCCACTACAAATATCCCCTTTTTCCGGGTCCCGCTATTCGTACTAAAAAATGTGCCTATTCATTTCGAAGTTTTCGTTCACGTAACCACGGCCTTAAAAAGAGTAGCATATGTTAAAAGAGCGCTTCTAAAGAAGATTATCAGAAAATCTCAGACTTTTCGTCCTGCTTTGAGATAAAGATTTGTTAAAAATATAATAATCTTAAACTTTATTTTAGTGTTAATAAAACTTACGCAATTCATACATGAGAATTTTTATGTACACTCTTAGAAAAATCTGCATTTAATCTAATACAAATTTATATGAAGTAATTTGCACTAACGGTAGTTGAAATTTAATATACTTTAAAATATGGAAAGTTGGATCTTTTATATTAAATTTAATATACAGATCGGTATAGCAGCGTGCTTGAAAACGTAAAGTTTTTTTATTTATTTAAATCTTGTCCAGTATTCAAACTTAAAGTGATAATCTAGAGTTCGTCGATTGAATTAATTTTTATTATTATGGTGCAACGTATACAGTTGATTGCAGGTTAGGTGTGTTCTTCATTCGCATAATTAAACATTTCGACGTGAAATCCAATTTTATTTTTGGATTACTGGAAGAGGGTAGCATGTTTTATTATTCAGAATCGAAAGTTACAGCTAAACTTATTTTTATTTTGTGCAAAATGAAATTATCTGAGTGATTATAATAAATGCGAATGGAATTTAATACGTCACGCTCTTAATGGCGATTTCATATGATACATAATTAATTTAGAAAATTCATTAACTGGACTATTTATGAATAATAATTTCTGGAATAAAGATAATTCCTTAAATCAATGAAAATTGAACTTACGGCAAATTTTGGAACAACAATCACCATGTTTGGAACAGATTTCATCATAACCTTCACAGATGGCCATTCCTCCAACGATAAGAGCCATACAAATATGAGCACAAAAACCAATAAATGCAAGATTCATTATGATTACAGACTGAAAAACTCCTCCGTTTTTGTCGCGACTTATATGAAATTGCCTTATCAAGACCGCATGAAAAGGATTACATTTTTATTTATCTCTTATCATTATACCATTTCTCGTTGTAAATTGATGACAGCATTCAGGTAATCTGTATAGGTTTGATAGAAAAGAATGAAACGGAATTTGAAATAGAAACAATTGATTGTTTTGCGTTATTATATCGTTATAAAATTTCTGATGTACTTTGTTGAATATAAAATTAATAATAATAATATTCTAATTCATTAGTTCGGTTTTTTAGCATTGGAACTCCTATCTTTATTTTTTAATATTAATAAATGTCATTTTGTCATCATATAAAATTTATTGTCTTCAGTGAGTTGTTCCCCTTGCATAGAAATACTTTATTGTTGATTTACCAGTTCTTCAGTTTGCACTTTAAATGAAAATAATTGAATTTAAAAAATCGCAATGGACAGCTTGAAATAAAGTTATTTTTAAGAACTTAGCTTTAAGATGCAAATTTAAAAATCCTTCAATTTTTAAAAGAATTTTAGAATTTCTAAATTTTAAACGTTTCAAGTTTGAATTCATTGATTTTGAAAGTTTTATATTACAAAACGTATAATTTTAAAAGTGCTTTTCAGTTAAATAAAAAGAAAATAATGACTTGAAATAAAAAAAATACCTGATTAGAAAATTTCAAGAATGAATAATAATTAATTGCTAAATATTGTGTTGTTTAAAAACAAAATCCAAATTAAATTATCTAAAAATTATAACTCAGTAATTTAATAATTTCTTTAATTGTAAATGATATAAATTTTAGAATTTGGATTCATTTTTTTATCGTTCCGTAGTAAATTTTCTTTACATTTTTAAAACATAACATCTAAAATATCTTTTTATTTTGCAAGTTTTTTCTAGAATAATTTAATTTTAAAGGTTTATATTTGTTTCTTTTGATCATTTTGAAAAAATTTGTCTAATCAATTTTAATGTTAAATCATAATTTTTTATGTAATAAAAATTGAAAATTCTAAACGTTCAGAAGCTTTGACTTTGAAACATTCAATTGAATGTTTAATTTCAAATTGTCAAATTTTAATAACTTTGAATTGAACAATATTTAAATTCAAAAGTTTACAATTTTTAATTATTTAATATTTAACGCTTTTGATTCTAAATAATAAAATGTTAATTCTTTTGAATTTTGATTTATTACATTTTAATACAAAATATGCCATATTTAAAGTTCTGAAATTGTATTTTTTTCTAAATTTTAGTCTGAAATCATTTAATCTCGAGATCCTTCAATTAAAATTAAAATAGTAAAATTCTAAACGCTTTGAATTGAGAATAATACAATTTCAACGCTTTTCTAATAAAATTAAAATTAAAAAAAAATTTATTTTGAAATTTTGAAATTTTGAGAGTTTCCAATTTAAAATTTCAAAGGCGTAAATTTAAAACTACTCTGTTTTAAAGTTTTTTTAATCAAAACCTAACTAATTTTAATTCATTTTTATAAAATTCGAAATATGATAATTTTTTTCCAAATTTTACCTGATCTAAAATGGGTTTTTAACGTTTTCAGTTTAAAATCATTCAATATATTTTTGTAATTTTTTAACCGTTTTCGATTCCAACGTATTAACTGATGGGTGGTAGTACAGCACTAGAATTGATATTTCTTGAAATATTGATAATTTATTGAAAAAAATTTATAATTTCTTACTTTTTTAGGATTTTTAGAAAAAAAATGTCATCCTTTGATATTTTGATCTTCAATTTTGTTTTGCTCTGAACAGGATAATTTTTTTGCATGAAATATTTTTTATTTCTAATCATCATGAAGTATCTCAGGAGTAAGTCTCTAAAGCCGATTTTTAAAACCCATGAAATTATAATCTCAAAATTCTCGATCGACTTTTTCGAAATTGGCTAACTTTTTTACATAAAACTTGGTTTATCCGTATTCCGAAATTTGCTATCTCAGAGGTGTATTTTTATTTATGGGCATCCGCATGAAAAGGGTTCTCATCGTCTGTGTAAAGTTACGTATAGCGGCATATGCACAGTGCACATGTGTTATACTTTTTCTTCGAACAAGAAATACCACTCATACCTGAAAATAATAATTTTGACTTTAATTTAGAAGAACGTGAATAACTTCTAAACTTTTGATGCAGACGCCAAAATTTATTTTTTAAACTAAATATTGCATTTTTTATTGCAATCTGCAGCCGAGCCTGTTGCACTTTCAGGCTGGTGTCACTTTCAGAACGTCAAATTGCACATCCATTTTCTCAAATCTAAATAACTTTTTAAATCATTCTTCTATGGCCTTTATCCAGCGACATTCCAGCTCGGAAGTGGACTTTTGTTTCATCTGTAAATGGTGATTTCGATTTTATATAATGATTTAACCCTCGCATGGAAAATTCGCTGTTTGTTGTTTATCTAAGTCTGCACTGTTTTAGAATTTTCCTAAACTTAATATTTAAAAATTTTGGTTATTAATGTAAAGAAATAAAAACACACAATAATGACAATTCAGTTGAAAAGCAATAAAAAAACTTAAGCTCTTTTTCTTTCATATCACGAGCCAAGTTTAGTCTCAAAATACCGACGACAATGGATTTCAAACGTAATTAAATAGTAAGTCCATGCTACCTACTTAACAAGTAACAGCTATCCGCCCCAAGCTGACATTGATTAAGGACCTACAAGTGCACATTATTCACCCCTTTCAATAAGTTTTTCATGTGAGAGAAATACTCTGAACACTTTTCAGTAATTGTCGACTTAAGAAATACATCGCTGAACAAATATTACAGTGCACATTCTTACTTACACTACGAAACAAACATGCGCGCTACGAGCGCGATTATTATTTTTCTCATACATATTTTAAATTAAAGTATAAATCTAATGTTAATATTACATTTTTCTACTTCATAGTATCTACTACTTAAACTGATAGAAAAGAAAAGAAAGGCAAATATTTTTGATGAAAATTGATATCCTGACTTCAAAATTAATATACACTGGAACTTGGATTTCCGTACACTCGATTTTTGGTTTCCTAGAATTACTGTCCTCGGCAATTTGATGTTAAGCGGAGCCGCGGGACCGAGAGAGAGAATGAGAGAGAGAGAGTCATGTGAGACAATTAGCATAATGGTCCGATTCTCAGCGCTTTAGTTTCACCAGGTTGCATTATGCGTTCAAATGCAACATAAATGGTTCATGCGGCCCTGCCCGTTTACTTCCGGAGTCCGTGGATTTGTGTCGATGGTTAATGTGGGCATGCCCGAAACCGTGCACAAATCCAGGTTCAAATGTATAATATGTTTTACAATATATATAGATAATGAAATTGTATGATCGAAAAATAACAATTTTTGACAAAACGGAAAAGCACTAACAAAACCCAAATTTGTTTAAAATTGTACTCTCGAAATCTGAATTAATAAAAATTTAACTAACTAAATCAGCATTAAGGATTTTGACTGATAAATAAGTTTTTTAAATTTGGATTGCTTGAAATAGTAACATACATAGTAAAAGTCTCCGTTACACTTAAAATCGTGATACACGTTTTCGTAGAAAATAGTTTAATTTAGTACAAAAAAAACTTTCGGTAAAGAGAAGAAAAAATTTCAACTAAATTGGCAAATTTTCAAGCCAGAAAAACGATTTTTCTATAAGCAGTTGATTTTTCTACCCAAAAATTTAATTTCCGACCGAGAAAGATCAAATTTATATCAAAAGAGATGAATTTTCGAATCAAAGAGTTGAACATAATTGAACATAAATATATAATACATTTTTTTATATAGTTATATATTGTTTTTTTGTTTAAACTATAAAAAAATATATAATAAATTGAACATAGTTGAACCAAAGAGTTGAATTTTCTACGAAGAAAGTTTTTTAGTCAAAAATAAAAAATTATTTTAACTATATTGTTAAATCATAAAGTCGAAAAGACAAATTCTTACAAAATAGTTGGATTTTCAAAACTCTAATATAAATTCTCACTGAAAAAATTATTTTTCAACCAAATTGTTTAATTTTCAAACAAAAAACACTAATCCAAAAGAGATTAATTTTTAAATAAGAAAGATTTTTCAGTTCAGAAAGAAAACAAAGTCAATCAAATTTTTTAATTCTTAAGCCATAAAGAAGAATTTTCTACAAAGCAGATGAATTTCCAATCTGAAAATATGAAGTTTTAACCCAAAAAGATGAGTTTTCAACCAAATAATAAAGTTCTTAACCAAGACAGATTAGTTCTTAACCAAAAATATAATAACGGACTTTTCAACCAAAACTAATTTAAATATTAACTTTTAAACAAAAATAGTTAGATTTTTTTGATGGTAAGAAGAAAAAGGGGGAAATAAGGGAACAGGGAAAGACTATGAATTCATCGATAAATATATAAGACTCTTTAATAATTTTTACACTGAAGAGTAATAGTTTAAATAAACATTGAAATTAATTTTTAGTACCTTTAAAATATTAACTTAGAAAACTGGAAAATGTCAGACTCCACCCTGTTTGTTGTCTGTTGTTTTCTCATATTATCACTATTTATGTGATTATAAATTTGCATCAACAAAATACTGATTCACAAAGTAAAACATCAAAATATCCATACATTTTTTAAAAGTTTTGAGTCTTCTTTTAAATATAATTGTTTTTCAAGCCAGATTTTCGGAGAGAAAAGTAGATAAAACACAACGAAGAGTTTTTAGAGGTTTTAAGCCTTCTTCGGAACTTTATGACATTATATTAACTAATTTTCAACGCAAGAGTATTAAAATGTACAAATGTTTCTCAATATGCATAATGTTTTCTATGATTTTCTCATTAAAACGAATTATTTATAGATTTGGTTTTCAAAATTTCAATTTTATGATATAAAACAACTTTAAGTAATGAAACTAAGCCAATCAGGTTTTCAACAACAATGATTGCAAGATTTTCAAGACATATCGCTACACCACTCTTGTAAGGAGGAAATCTGATGTGATTCAGTCATAATTTTTCCTGACATTTTGACCTTTCAAAGTAATAAATTTTATTTGAGCGTGCCGCATAAAGCTTCACAGAACGTTACTTTTAATACCATTTTTCACGAGTGAATTTACCTCAAAATCACATTACCTACATCTTTAATTCAACTTCTTGAACTTTCCAGCAAGTTTGGACCATTCAGATTTTAAAATTTCTACATATTTCAGTGTGATTTGACTTACATTTTTCAGAAAGTATTTTTGGCGAGAAAGGGCGATAATAATGATTCAAAGTTTACAACTAAATTCGAATCAGGGTCAAAAATAAAAAAATTTTTTTAAAAACCCACACCCTTATTTTATGTCATATTGTAAAAGTAGATTTTTTTATATTCAATAAAAATGTCTAAAAGTAGCCCTCAAGCTTTAAACTAGCCCAAAGCCTTCAAATATCAATAATAGTTTATAACAAAGAGAATGGATCTATTGTTATTTGTTTTAATTTATAAAAGAGGCGTACTTTAGAATTAAATAGTTTGAGGCACAGTGTTGAATATGTTGATTTTTGATCAAATATGGCTGATTTTTTCTTGGGAAAAGATTCCCTATAACTCTACTGTTGAAGACAATGTAAAAAAAATAAAAAAACATTAATTACTGCAATTTAACCATTTAACCATCATCTAGAAGTGGTTAGTAACATTACTTAGCAACGATCAATACAATTCCTTGCCAATGGACAATAATAAATTTCAGTAACGATGAACATCCATCCTTAAAAACGCTCAATAACACCACTTAGCAACGGTATACAAAAGCCCTTAACGCTATTAACGTCCCCAATAATGATTACGCACTACCCTTAGCAGCGATCAACTCAACTCTCTAGCAACGGATAATATCAACCTTTATTCCCTGTGAGCGTCATACCCTAGCAACAGTTCAATATAACTACATAGCAACATGCGTTAGCAACTTCCAGAAATGGTGAATAACAAATCTTAGCACCGGCCAGTAACGTCTTCTAGCAATGGTTAATAACAACCCTCGGCAACGGCCACTGACTCATACTTTCTATAGCTAATAAAAATATTTCCTAGCAACGGACAATAAGAAAACTTAGAAAGAATTCATGAAACTTCCTAGCAATGAACACTAAAAACTCTTAGAATCGGTTAATAAAAGCCTTTAGCAATGATCGATAGCAACCCTTAGACACGTCTGATATCATCCCCTTGAAACGGACAGTAACATCCAACGGACAATAAAAAGCACTAGCAACGGCCAGTAGCAACCCTTATCACCATTCAAAAAGTTTCCCTAGATACGGTTAATAAAAACTCTTAGCCACGGCTAACAAAATCCCTTAGGAACGGATAATAACAACCCTTATCAATAATAAATATAACTCTCTAGCTACAGACAATAACAACTTCTAGTAACTGTGAACAAAAACCTTTAACACCAGTCAATAACATGCCCTAGAAACGGTTAATAACAACCCGTGCAACAGCCACTAACATTCTTAAGCAACAGTTAATATTAATTCTTAGCAACAGAAACCAACATTCACTAGCATCAGTCAGTACCAAACCTTAGCAACGGCCTATAATAACTCTTAACCAGGTTCCGAGAGATCTGTTCCAAGTACCACGTGACTAACTTTTCGAGGTTGCCTCGTGGGAGGTCACAAGAAATCTGCAGATAGTCCGAGGTATGTCTCTACGAAGTCTTCGTTATTCCGGCAGCAGTCATTGTTAGTCTGACTTCCTGATTTCTGACTGACCAGCCCCTCACCACGTTCAATAACAGCCTTTAGCCCCTTCGGATACGGATGGTCTTGGGGGATAGAAGGGGTCAAGTGGGATAGCTTGAGCTCTCTGGGATAGGAAGGGGTTCCGATTATTATTTTTTATAGAAATATTTAAAAAAATTTTAATTGGTAATGTATAGATCTTCGAGATTAGGTCGGCAAGTTCTCATAAAGGTACGCAAATGGGGATTACTCTGTGCGGAAGCTTATCCTCAATTCGTGTAAACTGAGTTGCGAACGTCTTAGGAAACTCAAGTTCTTCTGAGCTCTTTAGTTTCAAGATCAGAGAACCTCGTAGGATGATACTAATGGGTTACAAGCACCCACCTTATCAAAATCCCTGAGCTTAGTCGATTATACGCCCCTTCTAATGCCAACGCGGTCGTGCATATTTCAATCTTTTATGCGTACTCAAGTTTACTTCACGGATAAAATCCCCATAAATCTTAAAATTAAAAAGTTGGATTTTCCTCAATTTAAATTGATTATTCTTATTCTTTTCCCATAGAAGTGGTCACCTCGACACAAATTCGATTACTTTTTTAAAGCCCAGAAGATGTGAACAAACAGTATAAACTAATTTTTATATTCTCATCCACGTTTTGAATGGACGTTTTGATGGTCCATGAGTTATAAAAAAAGTTTTTACGTCGGTGTCTGTCTGTCTGACGTCGTCGTCGTTGTTGCTTTTGTTGTTGTGGTGATGGTGTTAGTTGTCTTTATACCGGATAACTTTCAAAAGACTCGTCGGACTAGATTGTGCTTTGGCACATAGTTTGAGGGACCCAAAAGAAAGATCGATTTCGTTAAACAGCCCTTTTTGATAAAAATTCAAAAGGTTAGATCTTTTTCAAAAATTGTCAGTCCACTTTTTTTCAAGATTTGAACGTTCTATCGACAGCTATTTATAGTAAACAAAAATACAAACAATTTACAATGTTCAAAATTATCTTACTTACGTAAATGTAGAGGTGTACTTTCAAGCATGTTAAAGCAATTTATAAGTATTATAAGTGTCTTGAAAATCTTTAAAATATTAAAAAAAAATTTGCGAAAACAAAATATTTGTGCAAAATTGAAGTTTTATGAAAAAGGTCGTAACTTTTATAATTTTTAATGGTTTTAGCTAATAATTTATTTCAATTCTCTTAAAGTATGCCTAAATAATACAAAATAGTCCTACTCTGTACCTTAAAAAAGGCATTTATTTCGCTTACTGATAAAGGTGATCTGTAAGGTGTGAAAAATAGTGATACTTTCACATACATAAGTGAAACAAATTTTTTTTTATCATAACAAATTAAAAAAAAATGTGTTACACAAAGATGTAGTTACTCATACTTATTTATAACCATCACAATCGTTGCAAATATACGCGTGATGTTCATCGCACATTCGTCGCTGGCAAGATGGACATTGTACTTTTGTCTTCCTGTCTACTTTGTAAGCACAAAGTTGACATCTTACTTTTTTCTCTAGTTGTTATCTTGTGCCCTTGCACAAACTTTAAAAAAAGTTTTTGGCACTTTTTCCACTAACACAGGTTTATAATTGATGGAAACAAAAGATCCAAATTTTAGTAACTTCAACTTTAAGTACACGCATGGGTTCGCTTTGACCCTGCTTCGATTTCAATCGCTTCTCAATGACGACTGATGACTCGACACGCTACAGAAACTGTCTAAAAATGTAGTCAGGACGTCGCGAACTATAGTTATAAGGCTACGATACCGCAATTTTTCAAACGCCTGAGTGATATTTTCGGTCAAAGTCGATGACAGGGTCAAGATGACCTAGTGAGAACTTGAAGGGTTAATAACTTTATAAATTTTATTTAAAAAATCGAAAATTTAAATTTTGTTCACACAAAAACAAATGAAAATTCAATAACTCTGTTTTGTGGTAAAATAAAGCAAGATACGAAAAGAGATAAATCGACCAAAATTGTGCAACTAAACAGGTCTATACATTCGTCATGAATTACTTATCTTATAGGATAAGTTGTTTATATATCATTCATAAAATTTAGGTCCGTCCACTCAGCGCCACCACCAAGGCAAATTATAAAATGGAATACGCCATATTTTTTTGCTTTTTTTGCTAATTTTATGCTAAAAAAATTTTTGTTGCTCTTTAAACTTCGCAGAAAAGGGTGGCGGCGCTAGTAGGACGTCCACTCAGCGCCGCGCCGCCACCTACGGAAACTCACTAAAAATGATTATAATGCGATAAACGATAAGTGGAGATTTTTTTGATTTTTTTGCTCTGTGATTACATATATTGAGTTTCCCAAAAAACTACCCCTAAGTCTTATACAAATACCCCCTGCGATCAAAAACATTTCAAAATAGGAAAACTGCCTTTAACAATGTAAATATGATTTAGGGCTTCAGATTAATCACATGATACTTGAAAATTTCGCCCTCTTTATAATTTCCCCAAAATTACCATTCCACGTGAACGTATGCAGCAGAACATTTATATGTATGAAAACAGCATAAAAAATAATCAAACTTAGAAGAAGCTGTTAGTTGACATTTTTATTCTCTTTTTTTGCTCTCCGATAATATATAATACGTTACCCAAGAACTACCCCTAAGTCATACATACCCTCCCCTCATCATCAAAAACGTTTTAAAAGTTGGAAAACCACTTTGAACAATGCAAGAATGATTTAGAACTTCAAATTAATTACATGGCACTTTAAAATTTCCCCCTTTTCATAGTTACCCGAAAACTACCCTTTCACATGAATCTATGCAGCAGAAAAAATATATGTATTAAAAAAGCATGAAAAACAATACAAATTAGACAACATTGTTAGTTCATTTTTTTTCTCTTTTTTTGCTCTCTGATAATATATAATACGTTCCCAAAAAACTACCCCTAAGTCATACATACCCTTCCCCTGGTCATCAAAAATGTTTTAAAAGTTGGAAAACCACCTTGAAGAATGCAAAAATGATTTAGAACTTCAAATTGATTACATCTTCCAGCGGAAGATGTTCTGTTGCATATGTTCACGTGGAAGGGTAGTTTTGGGAATATTATAATAAGCGGGAAATTCTTAAGTGCCATGTAATTAATTTGGATTTCTAAATCATTTTTTACATTGTTCAGAGTGGTTTTCCAACTTTTAAAACGTTTTTGATGACGCGGGGAGCGTATGTATGGTATGACTTTAGGATAGTTTTTAGGGAACGTATTATATATTATCAAAGAGCAAAAAAAGAGCAAAAAAAGAGCAAAAAAATATCAACTAACAGTTGCTTCTAAGTTTGACTATTTTTAATGCTTTTTTCATACATATATATGTTCCGCTGTATACGTTCACGTGGAAGGGTAGTTTTTCGTGAAAATTATGAAGAGGGGGAAATTTTGAAGTGCCATGTAATCAATTTGGAGTTCTAAATCATTTTTGCATACTTCAAGGTGGTTTTCCAACTTTTAAAATGTTTTTGATCACGAGGGTTGAGTATGTATGACTTAGGGGTAGTTTTTGGGGAACGTATTATATATTATCAGAGAGCAAAAAAAGAGAAAAAAAATGGACTAACAGTGTTGTCTAATTTGTATTGTTTTTCATGCTTTTTTCATACATATATATGTTCCGCTGTATACGTTCGCGTGGAAGGGTAGTTTTCGGGAAACTATGAAAAGGGGGAAATTTTGAAGTGCCATGTAATTAATTTGGAGTTCTAAATCATTTTTGCATTGTTCAAAGTGGTTTTCCAACTTTTAAAACGTGTTTGATGACGAGGAGAGTGTGTATATGACTTAGGGGTAGTTTTTGGGTAACGTATTATATATTATCGGAGAGCAACAAAAGAGAAAAAAAAAGATTATTTTAAATGTTTTTTTTATACATATAAATGTTCTGCTGCATAATTTCACGTGGAAGGGTAGTTTTTGGGAAATGATAAAGAGGGTGAAATTTTCAAGTGCCATGTGATTAATTTGAAGCCCTAAAACATGTTCACATTGTTGAAGGTAGTTTTCCTATTTTGAAAACGTTTTTGATCACAGGGGGTAGTTGTATAAGACTTAGGGGTAGTCTTTTGGGAAACGTAATATATGTCATCATAGAGTAAAAAAGAAAGCAAAAAAATCTCCACTTATCGTTTATCACATTATAATCATTTTGAGAGAGCTTTCGTAGGTAGCAGCGCTGAGTAGGCGTCCTGCTAGCGCCGCCACCCTTTTCTCCGAAGTTTAAAGAGCAAAAAACTTATTTTTTTTTTAGTATAAAATTAGCAATAAACAGCAAAAAAACATGAAGTATTCCATTTTATAATTTGCCTTGGTGGCGACGCTGAGTGAACGGATCTTTACATTTTTTGGAAAGCGATACAAGGTATGAAAAAAAATTATTAGACAAAAGTTGTTAATCCAAAAAGGACCTACATATTTGTTATCAATAATTTTTAGACAGAACGAGTACATTTTGTTTTGATAAAAAAAAACAAGATTAAAAAAAATTATAAAAACAGGGCAATAAGAATAAGTATGTTTAAATTTCCATGCATGTTGTGAATTGTAATAATAAAAATAATAATGATATAAAATCTCTGAACGATATTGTCGATTTCGATTGTCACAGTACTCGATTTCATTGCTATATGCGTGTGACACGGGGCGTCAGTGGGTTAGGCTGCATTGGAAAATATTGAAAAAATTGTGATGTTCATTGGCTACGGGAATAATAATCGAATCAAAATTCAAAGTCGATAATACGAATCAACGCTTCTCATTTACCACCACCTTGCCACCCGTACCATCGCAAAACAAGGCGTCTGCTCGTCATTTATGATCGAATTCTTATTTCAATTTAAGCCTCTCTGTTTGTTATTTATGAACGTATTTTCATTTCAATTTCGGAAAGGACATTTTAAAGCCTTCAAAGCATTTGAACGAGCTATCTGGACCATTAAAAAATAAAGAAAATAGTTGAATCCTCAATAAACAAGATAAGATTTTAACAAAGAAAATAATTTTCTACCAAAAAGGCGAATTTTCAAATGAGAAAATTAATTTTTAATTAAAAATATAAATATATAAAACCAGAGATAGGAAATTGAAATTTGACTAAAATAGATGCATTTGATGATACATAGTTGAACTTTCAAGCAAACACATGTATTTTCAACCAAGAAACCAAAAATATCAATTTTTAATTCCATATCTAGGTGTTCCACCAAAAGTGGGATAGTTAAATTTCCAGTCAGAGAATTTAATTCTTAACAACAAAAAACGGAATGTGCAACTTAATAGTTTTGTTCTTAATCATAAAGATGAATTTTCAAACAAGAAGACTTTTTTTTTTTTAACTAAAACATGATTAATTTTCTATTAAAGAAATTTTTAAAAATAAATAACAGAATTTTATGGACATTGTTGATGTAAGCTGCTGGCTTTAGGTTCAGGTGAATTGAAACTAATTAAATTGTTTCAAACGTTTCGGTGCACAATGGTGGCCTTCATCAGTGAGTTTTATTAAACCTGTGAAAAGTACACAATATCTTGTAGATACGCAGTTATGCAGTTGGAAGCATTATTTTTTTTATTAATATCTTAGTTGTGAACTAATACAAAATGGCTTATTTTTAAATTTAAATGTTGTTTAATTTTATTAAGAACTATTGATAAATCTTGCAGTAATCTTAAAACATTATTTTATTTGAAAGAAGTGCAGTTGATGAGAAAACAATACCAATGTACTCGAAAAAGTTTTGTCATGGGGCCATCCATATACCACGTGGACAATTTTTCACCACTTTTTGACCCCCCTCCCCCCTCGTTGACAGCCGTGGAAATTGGAAAAATACCCCCCGCCCCCTATATTTTGTCCACGTGGACGTATTTTATGAAAATATAGATATTATTAGTCTTCAAAATGTCCGGGAGGTCGCGACAATTCCATGGACGTCATTTGAGTACTCACTAAAATGTCAGATTCTTTTGTTTTCATATTCAACAGTTCGAAACTCGTTGACTGGATAACAGCTGCTGGTGCATTTTGCAACAATGTATCGTTAAACTGGTCGGAAATTCGAATGAAAAAACGTCATTTTAGTAATCTTCAAACCTATGGGGAATGATTGTTTGGATGCTAAAAACTAATAATAAGTTTGACTCGCAGCTCCTTAGTGGTGCCAAAGTTAACTAACAGACTGTGAAACATGTCAAAAATTCGAGTAAAAAAACGTAATTTTAGTACTCTTCAAACCCATTGGGGATGATTTTTTAGGTGCAAACAACTACCAAGAAGTTTGACTGACAGCTCCTGAGTGGTGCCAAAGTTGACTGGCAGGCTGTCAAACATGCTAAAAATTCAAGTTAAGAAACGTGATTTTAGTACTCTTGAAACCCATTGTTGCGAGCTGTAAATTTGCATAAAAAGTAAGATTTTCGTAGTTTCTTTTTTTATATACATATTATTTTTATAGAAGTATCCTATAGATGGAAATTTTAGTTAATGAAAAGGACGTTTTTTCACTCGAATTTTTGACATGTTTGAGAGTTTCCCAGTTAACTTTGGCACCACTCAGGAGCTGCCAGTCAAACTTATTGTTAGTTTTTAGCACCAAAACAATCATCCTCAATGGGTTTGAAGAGTACAAAAATGACGTTTTTTCACTCGAACTTTTTACATGTTTGACAGTTTCCCGGTTAACTTTGGCACCACTCAGGAGCTGCAGGTCAAATTCTTTGTTAGTTGTTTGCACCAAAAAAAATCATCCTCAATGGGTTTAAAGAGTTCTAAAATTACGTTTTTTCACTCGAATTTTTCATATGTTTGACAGTTTCCCAGTTAACTTTGGTACCACTCAGGAGCTAATAAACAATTTCTTTGTTAGTTGTTTGCACCAAAACAATCATCCTCAATGGGTTTGAAGAGTACTAAAATGAGGTTTTTTCACTAGAATTTTTGACATGTTTCACAGTTTGCCAGTTAACTTTGGCACCACTCAGGAGCTGCCAGTCAAATTCTTTGTTAGTTGTTTGCACCAAAACAATCATCCTCAATGTGTTTGAAGAGTACTAAAATGACGTTTTTTCACTCGAATTTTTTACATGTTTGACAGTTTCCCGGTTAACTTTGGCACCACTCAGGAGCTGCAGGTCAAATTCTTTGTTAGTTGTTTGCACCAAAAAAATCATCCTCAATGGGTTTAAAGAGTACTAAAATTATGTTTTTTCACTCGAATTTCTTACATGTTTGACTGCTTCCCAGTTAACTTTGGCACCACTCAGGAGCTGCCAGTCAAACTTATTGTAAGTTTTTAGCACCAAAACAATCATCCTCAATGGGTTTGAAGAGTACTAAAATGACGTTTTTTCACTCGAATTTATTTCATGTTTGACAGTTTGCCATTTAACTTTGGCACCACTCAGGAGCTGCCAGTTAAACTTATTGTTAGTTTTTAGCACCAAAACAATCATCCTCCATGGGTTTGAAGAGTACTAAAATGATGTTTTTTCACTCGAATTTTTGGCATGTTTGAAAGTTTCCCAGTTAACTTTGGCACCACTCAGGAGCTGCCAGTCAAATTCTTTGTTAGTTGTTTGCACCAAAACAATCATCCTCAATGTGTTTGAAGAGTACTAAAATGACGTTTTTTCACTCGAATTTTTTACATGTTTGACAGTTTGCTATTTAACTTTGGCACCACTCAGGAGCTGCAGGTCAAATTCTTTGTTAGTTGTTTGCACCAAAAAAATCATCCTCAATGGGTTTAAAGAGTACTAAAATGATGTTTTTTCACTCGAATTTCTTACATGTTTGACTGCTTCCCAGTTAACTTTAGCACCACTCAGGAGCTGCCAGTCAAACTTATTGTAAGTTTTTAGCACCAAAACAATCATCCGCAATGGGTTTGAAGAGTACTAAAATGACGTTTTTTCACGTGAATTTTTGACATGTTTGACAGTTTGCCAGTTAACTTGGGCACCACTCAGGAGCTGCTAGTCAAATTCTTTGTTAGTTGTTTGCGCTAAAACAATTATCCTCAATGGGTTTGAAGAGTACTAAAATGACGTTTTTTCACTCGAATTTTTGACGAGTTTAACGAGAAATTGTTGCAAAATACACCAACAGCTGTTAGTCAGTCAACGAATTTCGAACTGTTGACTATGAAAACAAAAGAATCTGAAATTTTAGTGAGTATTAAAATGACGTCCATAGAATTTTCGCGAGCTCCCGGGCAAGCGTGGAATTTTGCCATACCCCCTCTCCCTTCAAAACTGTCCACGTTGTATATGGATGGCCCTATCAATTTTTTATTTAATGATACAATTTTCCATCGCAAAAGTTGTTTACAAATTATTTTTTCAGTGACGTATATGTAATTATATTAAATTTTTTATAATTTTACTTCTTTTTTGTTATTTTTTAAATAATCTGTACGAAAATTATTTTTATAAATTGTAGGAAACTTTATACAGATTAAAATTTTTCTCAACTAAATTAATTTTCAATCCAAGAAAAATTATTATATTATTATGATATAAATTATAATGAAAAATGTTGTTTGAATATAAAGTTATTATAAACTAAATTAGAAT
>NC_046660.1:84422377-84424389 GCF_010883055.1 Belonocnema kinseyi
CGAACGCGTCCTCGCGTTGTGGATAGAGGGTTCCAGTACCAATGCTTTCTGCTGAATATGGTTACAAACATAAATAGGCAGTCGCGGACAATTGTCCAGGGGTGGTCCCGAAGGTATTAACCCCCAAGCGGAGGTGTGAAAACCGTGCCGAAAGCTGAATGGCACCTGGGTGAGGTGTCTAGAACGGTGACTCTGGGATACCGGGCGACCTCTCAGAGTACGCAGTATTATCCTCGTATGCGGGGCTCTACAAGGATGGATGAACCCCTTTCCTAGCTTCTCGTGGGAACAACAATGACAACACCAAACATAGTTGTAGTAAGTGCGGCTCAAAACAACAGAGCGCGCAGGGCACCCGACAATAGGTCGGCCAACAATGCTGACCAATCTAGAGCTGGGGGAGCCAATGAAAATGGATTCAATGCGATGGAGCGGCGGGATCTGGCAACCTTTGGGTACACTAAGCGACTGAATCACGACTTGCAAGAGTGCTACGATGCGAGTGTGGCCCCTGAACGGGGTTACATGGCACAGCTGCATTCTCTTTGGTGCGAGAAACACGCGGAGCTATCGCACTTTTCGCAGCAACGTCTGCGAAACCATGCTGAACTACTCCGGAAAAGGGGCTATGTAAGCGGAACGCCTACTCTACCACAGCTAGAACAAGACGGCAACAGAGAAAGAGAGGCGATACTAAGACCAACCGCAGGCAGGCATCCAATAGATGAAGAGCGATGCTTTAAAACCCGGAGAAACATCAACACCAAGGTTTCTCTCAAGCCTAGAGATCTGGCTGAAATGGATGACGAGCTTCGTGGACATTTTCGCGGAGAATCCGATCTCTGGACTATCAATTATTGTGTGTATAATGCAGCGAGAGCATTGGCCGATGCGAACCGTAAAACAAAACCAGCAGATAATCATAAAACCAAAAGACGAATTCATCAACTTGTCATAAAGATAGGCTGGGCAAGAAAGTACGCGTCCCGTATTCAGTGTGTCATTGGCTACATCACATCTGGTAGGAATTTTAGCGTCAAGGTTCGAAAGTTCGCGTGCGAACTCCGGGCCCGTTATCACACCCTTAACAATCCAAAGCTGCTGACCATCAGGCAGCATATTGTTGAGAGAATACGGATACTATCTGATGCTAAGAGAAGTCTAGAGCGGAGGGACAGGTGGGTCAGAGAAAATCAACAGTTTATCTCTGATCCATTTCGACTCTTCCAAGACCCTTCAGTTACTGTCGACCACCCGCCCAAACTAGAGGAGGTTTAAGTATTTTGGAGAAAAGTCCACGAAGTGCAACATAGACTGGACGAATACTCAGAAAATATAAATAGCATCAAGGAGCTGTGTGATGAAGGTCACCTTTCAGAGAGGTGTCTTTCAGGGCGAGACCATGATCTTACTCCTCTTTTGCCTTACATTATTGCCACTATCTCACTTCGCCATTCGCACTTCGCTATTCCGACGGGTACTTGTGCGGCAAACCTGCAGATTGAAAGTACAAGGTCACTTGTGTATGTTACATGGACGATTTTAAGATGTATGCTAAAAACAAAGAGCAACTACATCTAGCTCTAGGAATTGTCGAACGATATACTAAGGAAATTGGAATGGAATTTGGGTTAGACAAGTGCGCCAAGGCTTATTTGAAAACTACCGAGGAGGTGAAAAAAGTATTAAGAGGGATGAAGAACTATTCCGCACCGGGACCGGATTGTATCATAAACTTCTGGTGGAAGAAGTTTCCTTCAACCCATCAGCATTTGGCCCGTATTTTGACCTCATGTTTAAAGTCGGAAGAGGCGATTCCGAAGTGATTAGTGGAAGGGCGCACAATACTCCTGCCGAAAATAGGCCACTTATCTGACCCGTTGAATTACAGGCCAATCACTTGTCTAAACATACGAGGGTAGGTCAATAAGTCCTTAGAATGACCAACAGATGGCGCGCGAATCGCTCCAAATCATCTGTTTTCAGTCAGCACCACTCCCGACTAGATATAT
>NC_046660.1:84424489-84427018 GCF_010883055.1 Belonocnema kinseyi
TATAGAGCTCCAAGGAGATTATGTTGAAAAATAAAAAAAAAATTACCCAAAAAAATTGTTTTTATACTTCATTCTAAGGACTTATTGAACTACCCTCGTACTGTATAAGATATTCACAGCTATCCTAAATTATAGGATTGTACGGGCAATTGAACCTGTGTGGCAAGAAATGTATGAACAACGAGCCTCAAAGAAAGTCGTAGTGGGATGTCGGGAGAATCTGCTCCTCGATAGATGTGTCTGCAAAGATGCAGAATTCTACCAGCGTGACGTATTGATGGTCTGGATTGATTATCGGAAAACTTTCGATTCGACCTCCCATAGATTTATCATCTGTCTTTTGGAAAGCTTAAAGGTTCATCCGCAGATCGTTAGGTGCATAGAGAGATTGATGCCGCTTTGGAAAACCAGATTTACTACCTTATCTGGAAAAAATCGTGTGACAACTAACAAGGTCACCTTTCAGAGAGGTGTTTTTCAGGGCGACACCATGAACCCATTCCTCTTTTGCCTTACATTATTGCCACTATTTCTAGCACTTCGCCATTCCGACGGGTACTTGTGCGGCAAACCAGCAGATCGAAAGTACAAGGTCACTCATGTACTTACATGGACGATCTTAAGATCTATGCTAAAAACAAAGAGCAACTACATCTAGCTCTAGGGATTGTCGAACGATATACTAAGGAAATTGGAATGGAATTTGGGTTAGACAAATTCGCCAAGGTTAATTTGAAACGAGGAAAACTTAGTGGCATCCCTGAAGATCCTGAGCTCGTTGATAGAAGCGCTATACGACACCTTTGCGCTGGAGAGACTTATACATACCTGGGCGCGCCACAGAGCCGCATTCAGGATGTTACATATATGCCGGATACTCTTCGAAGCAGATACAAACGTCTCATCCGGCAAATTTGGTCTTCCGAACTGCCGGCGAGGAACAAAGTATCTGCAACGAACATGCTTGCCGTCCCGGTAGTACTCTATTCATTTGGAGTAGTTCCATGAACGAAGAACGAGCTCAGATCCCTTGATATCGGAACAAGAAAGGTTATGTACATGAACAAAAACATGCATCTTAAGTCTTCGGTTCCGCGAGTGTACATCGCACGCTATTAAAGTATTCGCGGAATATTGAGTCTTGAATGTCTTCACAACAGGATTATTCTGGGTAGAGCACATAGAGTCGCAAATGGAAGAGACCCTCTTCTTAAAATGGTTAGGAATCACAAAGGAGTGGGCAAAGGAGCGTTTCTGTACAAAGCAGGGGAGGAGGCTGCTGAAACACTTGGACTTAACTTCAGTATTAGGGGTGAGCAAAATGCATCAAACCTTATCTATCTCGAGTACTTACTCCTGAAAGCCCGGATTAAGAAGGCACAAGAGAAAAACTTTCGTGAACAGCTTCTCGATAAGAGGATGCACGGTATCTTCCACAGAAATGTAGAGGATCAATCAATGTCGTGTGAGCTAACGTTTGCTTTCCTTAAAATGCCCGGATTGATGTCTAGTACGGAGGGTTTCATTTTCGCATGCCAAGACGGTGTCATTTCCGCCTTAATATACCGTCGCCACATTTTGAGCTAAGGCATTCCCGATGATAGCTGCAGGGCGTGCCATGCACACCCCGAGCATTTAGCTCACATACTATCTAGTTGTCCAACTCATGCGGGAATGACCTACATCCAAAGGCACAATGCGGCACTAAGAGTGCTTTATTACCATCTCTGTCACGGTTGTCCTTATGATAATTTTTTAATATATATATATATATATCGTGAGACGTGGTTGTGGCTCATATTTTACCGCGATTTCGCTGGAAGCGGGTGCAATTTTTCAGATTAACACCCACTCCCGGTGAAATCCCGGTAAAATTTCATATATATATATATATATATGGGGCATTATTCCACACTGCCCCAACTGAAAAAGTCATGTTTTTCGATTGTCTCTAAATTCTGGGAATATGTTCGCCTACCCAACAGTAGTTAATCCACAAACTTATAGACCAGGATTACCAACCCTCCCCAAGTGAGGGGGGGTTGAATTTTCAACCCCAATGCCTGCAGGGGTAGTTTCAAACGCCTGTAACTTCCTTTCTAATTACGCGATTTAAAATTTTTATGAGGGTTTTGGAAAGTGCTTTTTACACGCCTTCATCCTATTTTATTATTTATAACAAAAAAAATGGTTTAAACAATTTTTTCAATAAATCAATTGTTTATTTAACTTTTTCGCAATTTAGGCATCTACGATTTTTTTTTAAATAGTCGCAAAAGAAAGCTTGACTTTTTTAATATGAAAAATGTCTAATAAGAAAATGGACAAATTGAAATTCATTGAGTTACAGAGCCGGTTGTACAGGAAGTCCTCGCGCTCGCACTCGGGCGTTATGCGGCAGCATACCGCGGAACAGTTTTCAAGTTTTTCCTGCTTGTCATTTTAGTGAATGTGAAAATTGTCCTGGCATTCAAGTCCTGAAAGAACATTTGACTGCAATTTTAGATGAGAACTGCGTCAACGAATTAA